>NW_005871070.1:4268813-4287637 GCF_000147115.1 Myotis lucifugus | reverse complement strand
GACCTGGCTACAGAACTTCACTGGAGGACCTAGACAGAACATGGCAAAAGAACCTGGATAGAACCTGGCTAAAGAACCTGGTGACTGAACCTGGCTGGAGAACCTGGAGAACCTGGCTGGAGAACCTAGCGAGAGAACATGGCACCAGAACTTGGTTGGAGATCCTGACCAGAACTTCGCTGGAGATTCTGGAGGGAGAACCTCGCTATGCTGATGAACTGAACCCAGTTTCCATGTCATTCATTCTTCGCCGACTCCGTCCACACCTTTGGGGATCCCTGGACCTGCTGGGGCTGGACCCCAACACCCTTGACTAGAATTGAACCCAGGACCCTTCAGTCCACAGTCCGACACAAACCGGCTAGGGCTGCAATATTTTTTAAAAGTCACAATTAAAGCAAAAAACATGTGATGAATAAAACATTAAGAGATGTTTTGAAGAAAGATGGGATCATTATTATTATTTTCCTTACCTCGGGCACCAATATGGCTTGGTATGGCACTATTTATTGAGCCTTTCTTTAAATTTTTATATTTTGTTCATCACGGATTTTTTCACATTAATTTTGGTTTTTAAAAATACTGCATTAATTCTATTTATCTTGAAAATGAGGGTTTTTTTTTCATGCTTCTTTAAATTTTGTGCCTAAGGCAGGTGCTTAGTCACCTCACTCTGGTCCCAGCCCTGTAACTAAGACATACACACAAGATCCATGGCCAGCCAGTTGGGCTCTCCCTCTTTGAGCTTTGACTCTGGAGGGTGTAAAGACACAGATGTGGTTAGAGATACTTCACAGCAACAACAGTAGTGGTCAGTATCCTACCCTACCATGACTGTGTGTGTCTGTGTCTGTGTCTGTCACTACTGTGGTATGACCTTTCATGCTACCACTCTGGCCTCTCTTGATCTTGTTCCATTTCTGAGCTGGTGTTCTGGTATTCAGGATCTAAATTTCCTTCCTTTTTGAAAATCAAAATCATGTTTGTTTGTCTCCATACTTCCATTCTCCCTTCTTTAGTGATAGCCAGTAATATTTGCATGATTATATATGTAAGTTTTATGGGTATCTTAAGATGAAATTCATTGAGGCCTAGAAAAAACTTGTTTGAAGTAATTATTTATTTCAGTCCCTTCCCTTATCTTGCACTTCTTTTCTCATTCTGTCTTTTGTCTGACATTTCCAACTTGAACATAATTTTGGACATTTAGTTGTCATTTCTTAATATTACACTAGCTGCTCCAAACATGTAAAAAGGATGTTTTGTTTTCCATAACTTAATAATAACTAGTCACTGGATCTGAATATGTGAATAGCAAAGATTAACTGATACCAGACTCAGAGGATCTCACTAAAGGCAGGCACCAGAGGCACCATGGAAGCAATGAACAGTATACTTCACCAAGAAACAGTGGGAAGATTTAGAGATATCGATATATATAAAACCGTAATATGCAAATAGACCGAACAGTGGAACAACTGAACAGCCGGTCGCTGTGATGTGCTCTGACTACCCTGAGGCGGGTGCCGAACATGGTGGGCGTCGGCCGCGGTGAGATGGTGGAGCAGGTGAGCGGGGAACGCCAGACCAAGGCGGGGCACCAGTCACTGTCATCAGGGCAAGCCTCTGGTGGTTACTGAAAATTCTTTGCTCCCGTGCACCACGGTCCCGCCTGGCGCTTGCACCTGCTGCCAGTGCCGGCCCTACTCGCATCTGCTGCCGGCGCCCGGTGCCAGCCCCAATCGCTTGGCACCGTCAGTAGGTGTGAGTGGCGGCTGCTGGCCCTAATCGTCCCTCAGGGCTTCTCCACCTCCCCCTGCTCTTGAGGGGCAATCGAGTCAGCAGCCGCCTCTCGCACCCACTGCTGATGCCAGCCCCGCTCACAGCCAGCGCCAGAGCCACCGCTCACACCCGCTGCCGATCACTCGGCGCTGTCAGCAGGTGTGAGCGACAGCTGCCAGCCCCGATTGCCTCTGAGGGCTTCTTCACCTCCCCCTGCTCCTGAGGGGTGATCGGGGCAGCAGCTCCCGCTTGCATTCGCTGCTGGCACTGGCCCCAATCCTTCCACACCATCAGCAGGTGCGAGCAGGACTGGCGCCATCAGCACGTGGGAGTGGCGGTGGTGGGAGTGGGGCTGCCAGCAGACAGGGGACCTGGGGCCACGGCAGGAAGGGCCGGGCGGGGGTGCAGAGGATGGGCTGAGACCCACCGCTCTGCCCACTGCAGCCTTGCGGCCCACAGTTCCTTTCAAGGTGCACGAATTTGTGCACTAGGCCCTTAGTTCTTTAATAAGAACCCATGCCCAAACTTCATTTTTTGGAAGAAGTAGCCTCAAAAATTGGCATATATTCAACAGTATTATAGGTTTGGTTCAAGAAACTTGCAGCAAAACCACACAAAAAAACAAAAATTCAAGCATATTCAGGGTAAAAGCAACAAGAAGCTCAACAATAACAGTTACCTGAGGGAAAAGTCAAGAGAAATATGGGCATACTACCAAGATCCACAGATGGAGCCAGCTCTGTCTCCAGATCCCTATAGATCATCTGGCAGTCTCAGTCCAAATTAGCATGTCCTGATATTAAGTCCTTTCAGACCACTTTGTTGGCCATAAAATAGCCTATTAAGTCCTTTCAGACCACTTTGTTGGCCATAAAATAGCCTATTTAGGGTACTGCCAAGACTGTAAAATATACTGCCTATTCCCCATTTTAGACTCCCAAGTTCTTTTCCCAGACTGAGGTTCTAATTCTTTGATATCTTCACTTCTAGACAGTACTTAACCAGCAATTCTGACCTGCAAGGGGCAACGGGGGGTTATGTGGGTAGGAAAAAAAATATTTACCTCACTCTGGGCATTAACTTCCTGATAGTATTACAGTGTGTTTGTGCCACTCTTTGCATTAATCCTTTAATAAATGCATCTCACCTGTTGTTTTTTTCTTTAGTTGCTTCCCTTTTTTCCTTATTAGAACCAGTAATATTACCATTTTATTTTTAAAGCCTATCCTTTCATATCTCTTAGTTTGCACTTCCTGTTAGAGTTTCTGGCTTGGAATTACCCCCATCCTATCTCTGAACATTTTGAAATTTACTCTTAGGGTCTAGGGTCCTCCCATGCAAAAGGGTTCCTTTTTTTGCTATTACAAAGTCCAAGTTAGGAGGCACCATCACCACTTTTAAAGCTCTTGTCACTTTGCATCACCGACAATTTCCTTCTTGTCAGTCATTATAGTCCTGAATAGCAGTTCTCTTTGCTGTTTCCTCTACTTTCTGAGAAATGAAATTGTCAATATGGTATCAATTTATCAAGTGCTCTACTTTTACCAGAATGAAAACTTCTCCCTGATGCTGGGAGAGGTGACATTTCCTGTTACTGCTGTATATTGTGTCTATCTGTTTTGTAATCTGTATTAGGAAAGCATCACTGTGCATCAACCACAACAGTATTATTAAAATAGAATATACCTTTCCAGTGTCATGAGTCTCAGAGAAACTTGCCTTCTTGGGTTAACCTTTCAAGTTTTTTCTTTTTTCTTAATTGATTAATTAATTAATTTATATATATTTTATTTCAGAGAGGAAGGGAGAGGGAGAGAGAGATAGAAACATTAATGATGAAAGAGAATCATTGATCAGCTGCCTCCTGCACACCCACTACTGGGGATCAAGCCCACAACCCAGGTATGTGCCCTGACTGGAAATCGCACTGTGACCTCCTGGTTCATAAACTCAACCAGAAAAGCCGGACTGCTTTTCTTATTATTCATTTTATAGAGATTGTCATTAGGAATGAAGCCATTAGCTTGATTTTTCTTTGATAAATTATTGGAAGGCTTTACTATATTATTCTTTAGGTATCATAGCAGCACCTCTGTGTGGAAGCTTTTCTTGATTTTATCATCAGCTATAATGCTTACTGTCATATCTAATAAGGGAAGTGATATATATCCTCTTTTCCTCTCTTATTTCTGTAGGGACATGGCAAACTTGGTGGAAATGAACACGTAAGGACCCTGAGCAAGAGGCATATTGTTTCCCAGATAACTGTCATTTAGCATTATAGAGGTATAATCATAGGGGAGACAGAAAATAAAGTCAAAGCAGGGTTTCTTCAAAAATAGGGAAAAAAATCAAGTTCCACCTAGTGTCATCATAATAGATACATCTGGAGACCTTATCAATCATGGGGGCCAAATTCTTTCTTATATCAGATGAGCATCTAAACTATTGAGGTCATATTTTATTTAGCAAACATTTACATAGCACTTACTATGGGATATATGTCCAAATTATTAATTATTTTTTCCTTATAACAAATCTTCCGATCAGGTAGGAACTAATATTAGTTCCCATTTTACAGATAAGAAAGCTGAGACATAGAGGTTAAATAACATTCCTAAGGTCACAACTAGTAAGTGAGAGAGTTGGAATTTGAATTCAAGAAATCCAGCTTGAGGCTATACCCTGAACACTACATAATGCAACTTCTCCAATTGATTTTCTTCCTGAAGTTTCAATGCAGAAAAACTTTATATATTATACCAGAAAATACCACATGAGCAGGAAACATTAGTTGAAAAAAACCTAAGTATTTTGTCAGATGTGTAGCACACTGACCTTTGTAGTTTTAACTTTCCCCAAAGCTGCCTAATTACGGTAAGTTCCCTCCCTGTTCATTACTGCCTGCTTGGTTCTTCCACCTATTTCTCAACTTTCAAATTACATGGTTTGTATCTAGCTCTTGTTTGTGTATCTTTTATCACAAGCTGCTTTTTGTTGGTTGTGGTATGTTGTGTGATAATGAGAAGTTTATTGATTGTATCCAGGGTTAGACCAGTAATGTCCTTTAATTTGTTTCTCTTTTAGCTTAATAATTCTTGCCTGCTAATTATTTCTACTTATCCTTGTTGACATCCAATCTTACCTTCCATGTAGATTTTGCTAGTATCAGAAATTCTTTTCCATGTCTCTGTATAGATTTTCTGTGCTTCTTTTCTAAATATATGAATTTTTAAAAAATATATTTTTATTGATTTCAGAGAGGAAGAGAGAGATAGAAACATCAATGATGAGAGAGAATCACCGACCGTCTGCCTCCTACACACCCCCCACCGGGGACCGATCCTGCAACCCAGGCATGTGCCCCTGACCAGAATCAAACCCGGGACCCCTCCGTCCGCAGGCTGGCACTCTATCCACTGAGCCAAACCGGCCACGGCTGAATCTTTTTGTAAATCCTCATCTGAGGACATGCTTATTGATTTTAGAGAGAGGGTAAAGGGGAGAGAGAGGGAGAAAAACAGAGAGAAACATCGATCCATTGCCCTCGTACACGCCCCAACTAGGAATCAAACCCACAAACTTTTGGTGCACTGGCAATGCTCAACCAATGGAATCACACTGGCCAGGGCTAAATATATTAATCTTGTTTTAATAAAAATTCTGTTGTAGTTAATTTCATATAGTATGATATAATATATATGTAAACTTGCTAGGGATTCTGAATAAATCTATGGAGGGCTTGAATACTTGAATACTTTCGTAGAGCATTTTATACTGTAGTGAAGGGAGCCCCAAGGAATTAAATCAGTAAACATAAAGCTAAGCATTCTGTTGAATATTTGCCTTTCCTTTCAACATGTGATATTTTTAAAAATTTGTTTATGCTTTCCTTTTTGGTAGTTGTGACATCTACCTGGCAATAATACAACCTGTCTAACCTATAAATTAAAGTAACAATTACTAAAGATCTTAGTTCCTTGTAAGTCATGTGCCTCTAACCTAGCCAGAACTCTAACAAGCTGTAACATTAAGCTGTCACTAGACTGCTCGTGACTTAATGGCACTAAATATTACACTCATAAAAACCATGACCTTATGTACTAGTATATATATTTTACTGTCATAAATTCTAGCTTTCCTTGTACAAGAAATATTTAACAAACACCCTTTTGTTCTTGATCGTTGTGCCATGATGTTTCTCAGAAGAACTATTTGCTTGGTTTACTGTGAGCCACATAAACTTTCAAAAGTAAGCATACATTATTCATTAAATGTTGATTGATTTCCGATCCTGTGTCAGGCACTGTGCTAGGTACTATGGCAGATGCAAAGATGATGAATAAAATGCAGGTCTTTTTTTGCCAAGGAGTTTATAATCCTGTAAATACTCACATTTTTAATATGTAGACTATAAGGGCCCCAAGAAATGTTTGAGAAAAGAGCTGAAAAAATAAAAAAGAATTCATAGGTTAAGAAAACTACTTCTAGCTAAGGAGGCATCAAAGACTACTGTATGGAGACATTTGCATTTAATTTGGGTCTTGATGATTAGGTTAGGTCTTGATAACTAGAGTTGGGAGTGAGTGGGAAGAAGAGGGGCTGATTCCATATCCAGACAACACTGTCCAAATAGCACCATGTAGCAAAGTAGTACTGTAATACTTTGGAGATAGGGGTGAAAGATGCAAGAAAAGTAAAGACTCTCACCTAACCTTATTCCCTATTATCGAACCTGTGGCAACTTTAATATGATGAGATTTGAAAAGAAAGATGATATTTAAGGATTTGCCAGTCAAGGTAAATGAGGTACTTGCCTCCTCCACAACCACATCAAAATTACATCTAAACTACAGAACAACTATCATTCAGAACCACCTGAACTCTGGCTGAATTGAAGTCCTACAGCTACAGAATTAAAGGATTTAATTCTGTAGGAGGGTGCAGATGTGGAATGGGCTGGTCGCACACCCACATGTGGTAGATAAAAATCAGGAGGGATATCTTGGTTGCCGAGGTTCCCTCTGAGGAGCAAGCGGTCCCAGCCCCATGCCAAGTCCCCCAGCCCAGGGTCCCAGTACCAGGAAGATAAGGCCTCATAACTTCTGCCAGAAAAACCAGTGGGGATTGAGGCTAAGGGAGACCGAGGGCTCTTGGAGTCCTTGGCAGTTCCTGTTAAAGGGCCTGTGCATGGACTCACTCAATCTGAGCTCCAGTACTGCAGCAGCAGCTTGAAAGGAACTAGAGATGTATGGGAAGAAACTGAATTGTTTGGCATCAGGGCAAGAGCTGGGAGGGCAGCTTTCTCCCAGACAGAAGTGCTGGCAGAAGCCATTGTTCCTTTGTTGAGCCCTCCCCTCACAGAGCTGACAGGTGGGCACCATATATGATACTCCATCAACCTGGCTAACGCTGTTTACTCCACCCTGGTGATTCTCTGAGACTCCACCCCACCAATTTTGGGGCCCACCCAAGCTATTTCCAGTGGCTTTTCCATATGAACAGCCTGTCTTGGCTCATGTTTCAGAATTTCCTAAAATTTCTCAAACAAGCAGCATCTGGCCTCAGCAAGCCCCATACCTCTCACTAAGTGGCCCCAGGCCCGGCACTAGCAGCAATTAGCCTTGGGTCACAGCTTGGTCTTGCCTGGGTACCTCTAAGCCCAGCTGAAGTAGAGCCATCTGCAGATGGCTTTGTAGCTCATGCCAAGTGGCCCCAGGCAGAATGCAGGCAGTGGCTGACATTGGCCTGTGCCTCCCAGGAGGCCCCAGAGCCAACCTACCCAGTGGTCAGCTTCAGACCATGTCAAAGCACCACCACCAAACTACATCCATAAGCAACACACTCAAGGGGTGGACTTAGCAGATATCAGAGCCCTGAAGTATGTCCTGCTCTGTGGGGACTTACAGCTGATCCTCCATGATGGTTGGAGGTCAGTGGTCAGTAGCCAGTCCTACAGCTGACTGGCCTGGGAGTGAATCCCTCCCATTGACATGCTATCAGCAGTCAAGGCTCAATTACAAGAGGAGGATGTACATAGCCCACAGAGAGGGTGCACCTCGAGTACACAGCTTGGGTGATCAGGGAGGCTGTGCCACTGGACCCTACAGAACACCTAGTACATTAGGCCACTCTACCAAGCCTGGGAGATGTAGCAGCTGTACCTAATATATAGAAACAAACACAGAGAGGCTGCCAAAATGAGGAGACAAAGAAACATCTCCCAAATGAAAGAACAGAACAAAATTCCAGAAAAAAAACGCACCAAAACTAAACAAAATGGAGACAAGCAATCTACTAGACCAGAGTTTAAAACACTGGCTGTAAGGATGCTCAATGAACTTAGGGAAAGAGTAAATGACCTTAGTGAAAATTTCAGCAAAGCTATAGGAAACATAAAAATGGAACTAGAAACTGTAAAAAGTAACCAGTCAGAAATTACAATACATAAACTGAAATGAAGAATATAGTACAGGGAATCAGCAGTAGAGTAGATGAACAGAAGATCAAATCAGAGATTTGTAAGACAAGAATGCAAAAAACATCCAAGCAGAACAGCGAAAAGAAAAAAAGAATTAAAAAAAAAAACAGAAAGAAAAAGAAAAAAGGATAGTGTAAGAAGCCTCTGGGACAATTTCAAGTGTACCAACATTTGCATTGTTGGAGTGCCAGAAGGAGAAGAGAGAGAACAAGAAATGAAAAAAAAATAATGACAGAGCCCTAGTCAGTTTGGCTCAGTGGATAGAGCATCAGTCTATGGACTGAAGGGTCCCGGGTTTGATTATGGTCAAAGGCACCTACCTCAGTAGCAGACTCAGTCCTTGGCCCCAGACAGGGTATGTACATGAGGCAACCAATCAATGTGTCTCTCTTCCTCTCTCCCCCTTCCTCCCTTCCAGTCTCTCTAAAAATCAAGGAAAAACATCCTTGGGTGAGGATAATAATAATAATTACAACAACAACAACTAAAGAAAACTTCCCTAGCCTGGTGAAGGAAATAGACATACAAGTCCAGGAAGCACTGAGTGTCCCAAACAAGATGAACCCAAAGAGGGCCATATCAAGACACATCATAATTAAAATACAAAAGGTTAAAGACAAGGAAAGAATCTTAAAGCAGCAAGAGAAGCAGTTAGCTACCTACAAGGGAGCTCCCATAAGACTTGTCAGCTGATTACTCAACAGAAACTTTGCAGGCCAGATGGAAGTGGCATGAAATATTTAAAGGGATGAAAAGCAAGGCCCTACAATCAAGATTACCCAGCAAATCTATCATTTAGAATTGAAGGTCAGATAAAGAGCTTCTCAGATAAGAAAAAGCTAAAGGAGTTCATTACCCCCAAACCAGTATTACAAGAAAAGTTAAAGGCTCTTCTTTAAAAATAGAAAAAGATTAAAAATATGAACAATAAAATGGCATTAAATACATATCTATCAACAATTGAATCTAAAAAATATAATCCTATATAATAAAGAGGTAATATGAAAATCGACCGTCACACCCTCGCACAAGATGGCCGCCACCACGGGGTCACAAGATGGCCACCCCCATGTCATCACAAGATGGCTGCCACAAGATAGCCAGCAGGGGAGGGCAGTTGGGGGGGACCGGGCCTGCAGGGAGGGCAGTTGGGGGCAACCAGGCCGGCAGGGGAGGGCAGTCAGGGGCAACCAGGCCTGCAGGAGAGGGCAGTTGGAGGTGATTGGGCCGGCAGGGGAGCAGTTAGGCATCGATCAGGCTGGGAGGGGAGTGGTTAGGCCAGTGATGGCGAACCTATGACACACGTGTCAGAGGTGACACGCGAACTCATTGTTTTGGTTGATTTTTCTTTGTTAAATGGCATTTAAATATATAAAATAAATATCAAAAATATAAGTCTTTGTTTTACTATGGTTGCTAATATCAAAATATTTCTATATGTGACACGGCACCGGCGTTAAGTTAGGATTTTTCAAAATGGTGACACGCCGAGCTCAAAAGGTTCGCCATCACTGGTCTAGGCAGTGATCAGGCTGGCAGGCAGAATCAGTTAGGGGCAATCAGACAGGCAGGCAGGTGAGCGGTTGGGAGCCAGCAGTCCCGAATTGTGAGAGGGATGTCCCCCAAGGGGTCCCAGATTGGAGAGGGTGCAGGCTGGGCTGAGGGATGCCCCCCCCCTCCAGTGCACAAGTTTCCTGCACCAGGCCTCTAAAAAATAAAAATAAACACACAAAACAGAAATAGAATTATAGATACAGAGAACATTTTGATGGTTGCCAGATGGGATGGGGGTTAAGAAGATGGGTAAAAAAGGTGAAGGGATTAAAAGTACAAATTGGTTGCTACAGAATGGTCATAGGGATAAGTACAGCATAGGGGATATAGTCAATAATATAATAACTATGTATGGTGTCAGATGGGTATGATATTTAGCTGGATGATCACTCAGTAAGTTATGTAATATCTAATCACTGGTGTGTACACATGACTAATATAATAATGTACGTCAACTGTAATTGAAAAATAAATAAATGATTTTAAAAATAAAAATAATAATAACCCTATATAATAAAAGCCCAGCGACCGAACGGCGGAATGACCAGAACGACCAGTTGACCAGTCGTTATGATGCACAGTGACCACCAGGGGGTAGATGCTCAATGCAAGAGCTGCCCTGGTGGTCAGTGCACTCCCACAGTAGGAACACTGCTTGGCTGACCAGGATGAGCGGTGCTCCCACAGTGGTAGCAGCCGCTCAGAGGGCGGGACCACAGCTGCTCGGCTGACCAGGATGAGCTGCGCTCCCACAGCACAGTGGCCATTCTCCACAGGCCACACCCCCCATCAGTGCACTGGGACTCTAGTAATAATAATAAAAGAAGAACCCAGCCCCCCCAAAAAGATATTTAATACCCAGTTAAGGATAGTTGGTTACCCTGGCCAGTTTGGCTCAGTGGATAGAGCATCGGTCTGTGACCTGGAAGGTCTTATGTTCCCAGGTTCGATTCCCGTCAAGGGCACATGCTCAGGTTGTGGGCTTGATCCCATTGGGGGGCATGTGGGAGGCAGCCGATCAGTGATTCTCATCATTGATGTTTCTCTCTCTGAAATCAATAGAAATATATTTTAAAAAAGAAAAGAATAGTTGGTTAAACAAACTATTATCATCCTCTTAATATCATTGGTCAGACTTCTTTTTTTAATTATAAAAAACTAGAGGCCCGGTGCACGAAATTCGTGTACGGGGGGGGGGGGGTGTCCCTCAGCCCAGCCTGCACCCTCTCCAATCTGGGATCCCTCTCACAATCCGGGACTGCTGGCTCCCAACCGCTCGCCTGTCTGCCTGCCTGATTGCCCCTAACTGCTTCTGCCTGCCAGCCTGATCACCCCCTAACCACTCCCCTGCCAACCTGATTGATGCCTAACTGCTCCCCTGTCGGCCCGGTCACCCCCAACTGCCCTCCCCTGCTGGCTATCTTGTGGCTGTGGGTGCTGCCATCTTTGAGGGTGTGGCAGTCAATTATCATATTCCCTCCTTACTGGCTGTGGGCGCCACCATCTTTGAGAGCGGGGCAGTCAATTAGCGTATTCCCTCCTTATTGGCTGTGGGCACCACCATCTTTGAGGGCAGGACAGTCAATTAGCACATTCCCTCCTTATTGGCTGTGGGCGCTGCCATCTTTGCAACGGCGTGGGGTCAATTAGCATATTCCCTCTTTATTAGATAGGATAGTTTTAATGGATTCCAATTACTTATCTTAAAAGCCATGTTATGACAAAACAACATATTTGTATAATGTCCTTTTGGGAGCATGAAAATTATATGTGGCTTGGGATACCTTTATTCAGGCTTTCCTCCCTTGCACCTATAAATCTGAGTCAGTCTGCTTGCTTTTGATGTTCTTCCTCTTCTTTCATCCTGTGTATTCCTAGATTAACCCCACTGGTCAGTAAAGATGAATCCCACCAAAAATAAGAGAGTCTTTTTACTTCTTATAGGGACTTCCTTTACTTCTCTTTGGATAGTCTTCATTTGTATCTTATAGCGAAATGAAATAAATGGCAATTGGGCATATTAGAAACACTTCTGAAAATTCTCGTTCAAAATTATAAATTCCTTTTTTCTTCATTGTTTATAGTTATGCTCGTGTAATTTAACGACTTTAAGTCATAAGCCCTAGCTTTACAATATTAATTTTGAAAAGATAATAACAAGCCAATTGAGTATTATTGCCTTTCCTTATGTGATAAAGAAAAAATATAACTTGCAGCTTTAATAAGTGTGTGTATTTAAAAGGGCATGGAGATGTTAGCCTGTAGTATGCCAGACTTTTCAGTTATTTCCCCCCATTAAAAATTAATACCATGGTTCTTACATGTACTGTAGATGGCAGAGCTTATATGTGGAAAATATAAGTTTATGTAAGAGATTTGAGAATGATTAGTAGATGGGAGTCTTAAATGAGTAAGGTTCAATCGAAATGTTCTTTGCTGATTTTTCTCATACTCTGGATTTTTTAAAGCAATCATAAACTTTCTTTTTCACTCATGTCTCTGTTCAACTTTCTGACATCATCATCTCCCCACCTTCCCCACCCCACTTTTGTTTCAGAAATCACGTTATACAACCATTTTCTCTTTAGATGGCAGTGATTGGAAACTAGGTGATTACGCACATGATAGGATTCTGTGTAAAGTTCTGTGCATTTTTTCTCAAGCAGGTTGAGTGTCAGATGGCATTGCTATAAATTCTGATAGGGACAGAGAAAGCACTGTCATATGTTTCAAAAACATCTTCATTACTGCTGTGGTTGGTGTGGGTCAGTGATTAGAACATCGGCCTGAGCACCGAAGGGTTGAGGGTTCAATTCCCAGCCCCAGTTGGGGCACATGTGGAAGGCAACCAATCAGTGTGTTTCTCTCACATTGATGTTTCTCCCTCCCTCCCTCCCTTTCACTCTCAATGGAAAAAAATATCCTTGGGTGAGGATTAACAACAACAACAAAAAAACAACACTTTCATTACGGTACTAATCTACACTTCTAAGCTTGATCATGTCTATCTTTGTATAGAAGAGAGTAGCTCATTTAGGAATGCCGAAAGCTCTCTCGTCTCCCTAAACCTTGGAATTTTGCTGTGGTATTAATTATAAATATTTATTGAGTACTAATTATATGCTAGGCACTGAGCTGGGTAGGCATCCTGCATTATGTATATGAAAGGACATGTTACTGTCAGACACCCCTTCCCGAGTATAATAAAGGTGTGGTAATTCCTACAACAGAGGCATGTAGAAGATATAGTAAGACATAAAACAGGAATAGATGGCTGTAGCAGACATCAATAACAAACATACTTTACTTCCAAGTCTGCTGGCCTCAAATTTCTTCACAACACAGCACTTGAGAAAGCTGCTATTGTTCAGTGAACAAAGACATGCAAGAAGAAGCCTTTTTCCTATCCATGACATACTGGGAGAAGTGACTAAGAGTCTGCCTAGAAGTGGTATACTAGTACATTATGCCACCAATTGTGTAAAGAATGGGAAAGAAAACACACACGCACTTATTTGTTCTTGTGTCTCTAAAAGGCTACCCAAGAAATGGAATACCCTTTGCTTTCTTTTTTTTAAAACATATTTTTATTGATTTCAGAGAGGAAGGGAGAGAGGCAGAGAGATAGAAACTTCAATGATGAGAGAGAATGCCTCCTGCACACCCCCCACTGGGAATTGGCCCACAACCTGAGCATGTGCCCTTGACCAGAGTCGAACCCGGGACCCTTCAGTCCACAGGCTGACATTCTGTTCACTGAGCCAAATCAGCTAGGGCTATTCTTTGCTTTCTTTTGCAGTTTTAATCATGTGACTTTATTACCCATACAAAAATAAAGTAAAGCTTTACTTCCTTGGTATATCACATTACCACATCTGAGGAGAGTATATACCAGTTGTCTTTTATTTGGTAGGTTGTGTAACCTACTAAACTAAACATACATTGGATAGGATATTGCTAAGGATCACTGAAGTAACATTTTTTGTTTTGGTTACAGGGAAGTTCCCATTCTTTATTTTTCACAGCTCTCAACTAGCATATCCTCAGAAACATCAAGTGGCTGGGAGTGGGAGTGGTTCCTCCCATAGGAGCCAACTGTAGTTGTTTCTTTTAATACACCAAAGAGCTATGTGTTTGGTTTTTATCTGGTTTTGTTGTTTTAATGGAAATTACAGATGGCGTGTGCCAAATAACCCTGGCAGAAAAAATATGGTTCAGTAAGTCCCTTCACATTGCTCAGAATTTAGAGCAACTTGGCCGATTTCCTTGGCAAGATGAATTGTTTGTGATATACCATTGGAGGAGTCATAATAGGAGTTTGACTCAATGTAGAGGTTTCAACTCTGTTGAAATAAATAAAAAATACTGGGAATGTGAAAAGAAATCCTATAGAATCAGCCATAGCCCATGTCCTTAGAAATTCTGTATGTGTTTCTGAATCACGTAAAGATGATATTGAGGGTTGTAAAGAAACAGAACTTAGGTCAAGTTGAAACTTGATAAATAGAACGGAATGAAAATCAAGTATAGGAATAGTATGTTATCTATATCTATATATATAAAAGCCTAATATGCAAAGTGTCCCCTCGGGCATTTCACCGACTGGGAGTTCGATCACTTATTATGACATGCACTGACCACTAGGGGGTGGCGCGGAACGAAGGAAGGCCCTGGCCAGCAGCCGGCAGCCTCTAGGGACCCTACCCGTGCACAAATTTCGTGCACTGGGCCTCTAGTCTATTTTATATACGTGCCTATTGGCCAAAGCACAAAATGATCAGTAGACATTAACTGGATAGTTAATTTTTATCAACTCGGTTGCTATTAATCGGATAATTAAAAACAGCTAACATAGTAGCATCTAAAAGTTTAAAGATCAGCTCTGCAGTATTTATCTCACTTGTTCATGTGTTCATGAATTTATTTTGGGGGTGGGGTTCATGTTATAATGAAAATCATATCTCTGGTTTCTACTTCCCTATATGGTTATTGCCATGTAGATGCTTTTGATAGGGAAAAAGCAATTGCGTGAACTTTTCTTGACATACTAAGCATGTTAATTAAGAAGAAAATCTCCATCAGTGTTAACATGGTCTTTCCACTACTTTTTATTATATAACTTTAGTTCAGCCCTTAATTAGTCCATGCCAGAGCACAGAAACCTGGCAAGTCCAAATTGGTTCTGTCATCCCTTCCTTCTCCTCTTCCATAACAGGTAGGAATTCTATTCCAAGGGTTTGGATTTTTTGATTTGCTCAATCTCTTCCAAGTGTAAGAAATTCTGCTCTAATATATACTTCATCTCTTTCTCTTCTCTCAAACTTCTATTTTCCCTTTTCCTTTCATTAATTCATTCACTCATTCAGCAAATATGTATTGACAGTGTTAAGCATTAGGTCCTATTCTTGGTGCCAGAGATACAGAAGTGAACCAAACAGAGAAAACATCCTCCCCCTCATGGAGCTCACGTTGTTTTTACTATGTACCTACCATCAGGGCTGCTGCAGTGCATGACTCAACTGGGGGCCTCTCAGGTTGTGGTCTGTGTGCGTATTGTCCCTACAGCTGTGCAGTGCACAGCCAGCTCAGCTCTGTGTAGTGCTCCTGTCTACTATGCTTAATTTGGATTTTTGTCAAAATTAATTTCTTATAAAGTCATTCAGTTGTCATGTTCCAACAACTGCCAGAGTGCAACCCCCTCCTTTAAGGAAAACATACAGTCCTCTCCATGGGCTGGAAGATGATTTTGTAGAGAAACCAACCTTTGTCTTTTCCTAGACTACCTGTGTTAAGCTGCTCTAATATTCACTTATTGTTTCTCTCTTTACCTTCAGTAGTAATTGAAGGATTTTTTTCTTTACCTTTGAGGAGTTCTATAATTTTTTCTTTTATCTTTTTTCTTTGCATAGTAAAATGTGGGGTGTTTTTCCTAGTTTCTTTTCCTTTACAATGACTACAACATCTTTTTTTTTAACCCCTGAGCTATGCAGTGGTTTCCACCTTGATTTGTGGTCAGTAAATACGTAGTTTGTAAGAAGTCTGTGCCCTATATTTTGAAGACAAAGTTACATTTCATTTATTTATTAGGAAGAGAGATTTGGAAAAAGAATAGCATTGGATTTCATTATACCATTATCTTGCCTTGTGACACTATTGAGTTCTAAGTTCTTAAAGCTCAGGTTTTCCTATGATCAAAATATGAAGCTAAAAATATCGATTAATAATACCCCCACTTTCAATCTGGAAAATCTCTGTGAATTTATATAAAAATGGTATCATGTCAACACTCATTTGAATGAAATGTGTGTTTGAAGAGAGCAATTCTTTGTGCATGTAAGGTTGGAAAAACTGAGAAGTATGTTTATTTGCACGTCGTTATAGTTAAAATCAGATGGAAAGGTTTAGAGATTGTGCAATCAGGGAATGTTTTCTACCCACAAATTCCCTAGCTATGTCCTTCACATTCATTATCAATTAGGCCCAAGAATATTGGATTCAAATCTGCTTGGGAACTAATTTTCCCAAATATTTTGTCTCCTACATCTTTTCTAACATGATCAACAGCATCAGGTATCAACTCCACCAACAACTTTCCTCCTCTGAGGCATCCTTGTTTGCTTGTTCTTTAATCTTTTCCCATACCAGCCTCTTAAAACTTTTATCTCTGCTGCAAATCTCCTCTTTTATAGACCAACTAGAGGCCCAGTGCACAAAAATTCATGCATTGGGTAGGACTCCCCTAGCAGCTGCTGGCTGCCAGTCGGGGCCTCCCTCCCTTCCCTCGGCCGCCTACCGCCGGCCAGGGCCTCCCTCCCTACCCCCAGCTGCCTGCCGCTGCTGCTGGCCAGGGCCTCCCTCCCTTCCACCGGCCAGCCCTGGCCCTGCCCCCATCCCCTGATCGAACTCCTGGGAAGAACTCTGGTCGAGGGGACAATTTGCATACTATGCTTTTATTATATAGAACTAGAGGCCTGGCGCACGAAATTTGTGCGTGGGTACGGTCCCTAGGCCTGGCCTGTGATCAGGTCCGTGTTCCCTGGCTGCCGGCAGCCAGCCGCGCCCCCCACTGCCACCCACCCGGGTTCCCAGTTTGCCATAGGGTGATCAGAGCCCAACGGCCGTGGGAGGGTGGGAGACCCAGAGGTTGGCTGGTCCCACCCACTGTGGCCCCACCCCCCACCGCGGGTCGCCCTCTGTGTGTGGGGCGACTGGTGTGGGGGGGTGAGTGAGGCAGGGGCCTTGGCCTGGCGCTGCCCGCATCCCCCACCACCCACCTCTGGTTCCCCATCCGCCATCAGACGATCAGAGCCTGACAGCTGGAGGAGGGACCGAGAGGTCGGCCGTTCCCACCCACTCACCGGCCCCACCCCTGTCTTAGGTCGCCCTCTGTGTGTGGGGCTACTGGCGGAACGGGGGCCTTGGCCTGGCACCGCCCGCATCCCCTGCCATCCACCCCTGGGTCCCCGTTTGCCATTGGGCAATCGGAGCCTGCCGACCAGGGAAAGGGACCAAGAGGTGGTCAGTGCACCTCATAGTGACTGGTCGAGTGGTCATTCTGGTCATTCTGCCATTATGGTAACTGGGCTTTTATTATATAGGATGAAGGACCTTTATTTTAAATATTTTTTGGAATATGCTAATTATATGTAAGAAACAAGGGTTTCCATTCTCCCCTAGCTTGCTTCCCTCTTGGCACTTTACTTGATTCATCATTCTTAGGCTTCAAACGTGGTTAATTCTCCCTGACCCTTCCTCTTTCAGTTCTTGTCCCCTATTTTTAATATTTCATAACTAAATGCTGTAACTCTGGGCAACTTAACACACATTTTCACTGTGTTGACAGTCTTCAACATTATCAGTGTCTTCTGTACCTTTTATACTAGGCACTTTTATATACAATATCTCATTTAATTCTCACAACGGTTACGTAATTAGTGGTATTCCCTTCTTAAGCTCAGAAAAAGTAAAGTAACTTGTCTCATAGCTAATAGATGGCAAAGCCACAGGCTTAACATATCTCATTCCCAAATCCATGTTCTTCCTTCTGTAAAACACTGTTCTATCTTTATATTTCAACCTATTAATCTACCCCCTCTTTTTTGAAATACCACTCTAGGCTTTTTGTGACATGATTTTCAGGACTTCCATTGCTTTAATCATTAACTCATAAACAGCTCGTTTGCTCTAGTCTCTCTCCTCCTCATCTAAACTTCCCAAATAGCTGGGATACACTTTCTTTCTTGCTACCTATTTACTCCTAACCCCTGAACCTACTGAAGGTCTGGCTTAGCCCCCATCACTTGCATTGAAACCCATCTTTCTAAGACCATCAGTAATTTCTTAATTTCCAACTCTGATGGATTTATTTTTGTGCCTTAGTCTCTTTGGGTTACGATACCAAAAATACCATAGCCTGGTGGCTTATAAACAACAAACATTTATTCTCACAGTTCTGGAGTCTGGGAAGTCCAAGATCATGGCACCACAGATTCAGCATCTGATGAGGGCTTGATTCTTCATTCATAAATAGCCATCTTTTCACTGTAACTTCACCTGGCAGAATGGGTGAGAAAGTTTCTGGGGCCTACTAAGGGCACTAATCCTATTCCTGGGAATGGGAAGTGGTGACCTAATCCCCTTGCAGAGTCCCCACTTCCAGATACTATCAAATACCACAGGTTTTAACATATGAATGGGGGGGGGTGACACACATAAATATTCAGACCCTTTCTCTGCATTTAATAATGTATTATTATTTTCTTTTTTTAAAAAATTATTAGTTAAGGTATTACAAATGTGTCCTTATCCCCCCCCCCATTAAAACGCAAAACTCTGGGGTTTGTAAGTGGTTGGGAGGGGGACCTGGGGAGGGATGGGTGGCGCTTCCTCCACCGGAAAAATAGAGGGCCTTGTTTCCGAAAATTTTTTCACCTTTTTCGGGGGGGGGGGGGGAAGGGGGCCCGTTGTTTTGAAGGAACGGCCCCCAAATGGGTGTGAGTTCCCCCCT
>NW_005871070.1:4248447-4268713 GCF_000147115.1 Myotis lucifugus | reverse complement strand
CCCCCCCCCCCCCCCCCACTCATGCTCTCATCCCCCTGTTGTCCATGTCCATTGGTTTGGCTTATATGCCTGCATACAAGTCCTTTGGATGATCTCTTCCCCTTGCCCCCTCCCTCCCCTACTTTCCCTCTGGGGATTAATAGTATGTATTATTATTTTCTTCTTGAAAATCTGTCTTTGATTTCTGTGAGTCTGTACTCTTATCCTTTTCATTATACTCTGATCATTCCTTGTTATCTCTGACTTATTTTTGAGCCCCCTTCCTCCTCTTCCTACTTAAATGTTGGTATTCCCTGAGGCTGTCTTAGGCCCCTCTTTATATGCTGTCAAATTCCAAATCTACATCTCTACTATTGACACATACTTGAAACTAAGGATGTCCAAAACTGAACTCAGCACTTTTCTCCCAGACCTCTATACTACAGATAGTACCACCACCGTTCGTCCAGCCAGCCAACCTGGAAACCTGGGAATGATCTGTGACTCACCATAACCCCCACATCCAGTCATTCACTGAGTCTTCCCAGTTTTTCCTCCTAATTATTTCTTAATTATCTTCTCTTCCTCAATTTCATTGTCTTGTCATCAGATCCTTATTAGCATCTGCTTAAATATAGGATGGGGCAAAAATAGGTTTACAGTTGTATGTGAAACACAATTTATTCTTATATTATTTTTTTATTAATTATTGTTTTATTTTCCATATGAACAACTGTAAACCTTTTGCCCCACCCTATACATACAATACCATCCCAACTGGTATTTTCATCTCCAGTTTTGTTTCTTTCAAATCTATTCTATTCCACAGGCAAAAATAAAAATAACGCCTTAGCTGGTTTGGCTCAGTGGATAGAGCATCAGCCTGAGGACTGAAGGGTCCCAGGTTCGATTCCAGTCAAGGGCACATGCCCGGGTTGCGGGCTCGAACCCCAGTAGGGGGCATGCATGAGGCAGCTGGTCAATGATCCTCTCTTATCATTGATGTTTCTCTTTCTCCCTCTTTCTTCCTCTCTGAAATCAATAAAATTAACAACAACAAAAAACAACCACATAACTCTGCAAATTCAATAGATTTACAGTTCGTGTTTTGACCAGGGAAATATCTGAATCTATTAAAAGATTATTTTGGTAACTGATGTGAGTTTTTTGTTTGTTTCCCTTTCCAATGTAGCCTTTTTATCTTCTTTAACTTTAAAATTAAATATAATATCTGCTCATTATTAGAGCAGATAAAACTCTACAAATGTAACCATTTTATTTTTAGCACATCTTATTTTTCTGTCTATATTATGTGAAGGGACAGAAACTAAAACTTACTGTGCACTTTTAAAGTTGGACACCATGCTTAAGCAATCCCAAGAAGTAAGTAATTAAATTCTTGTTTACAAATGAGTGAATTGAATTGCAATTAGGTCACTTCTCAATGATCATTGAAACAAGTAACAGTTCCAGAATTCAAATGGCAATCTGACGCCAAAGTGTGTGGTCTTCCCTCTATGCCACACTACTATGCTCGGTAGTATACAATTGTAATCCTAAATCCACATATCTCGTCTTCCTCTCACCAGGTAGTTCTCTGGGTTTCTTCACACCTGCAGGTTAAGACAGTCTGCCAATTCCGAAATTAAGGTGACTATGAAAATGATGTGAAGAAAGCAGTGTTGTAGGAAAAATAACCTGACAATGATCCAGGAGAAAAAACTGGTTGGAAAAACCAATCAGCAGACCTAATGGCATCTTGAACTAAAGTGATGACAATGGAACTAAGAAAGAAGAAATGAATGTGTTTAAGGCAAGGAGTTAAAGTAAAGGGTTTTATAAAATACTAGAGGCCCAGCGCATGATTGAAATCGCGTGAGGAGGTGCCCGGAGGGGCCACCGCGGGAGTCAGGCAGACCCATGCCAGGGGTGGCTGGGACCCGCGCCTGACTTCCGCCCCAGGCCCCTCCTGCCCCCCTGCCTGTGCCTGCTCCGGCTGCCAGAGCCGCTGGGCCAGCTCAGGCAGGCCCCCTTGTGTCTGTCTCCGTCTCCACTCCCGGCCTCACCTGCACGCACAACCTCCT
Source organism: Myotis lucifugus (assembly GCF_000147115.1). Lineage (NCBI taxonomy): Eukaryota > Metazoa > Chordata > Mammalia > Chiroptera > Vespertilionidae > Myotis > Myotis lucifugus. Next base: position 4,266,650 of record NW_005871070.1, on the reverse strand, counting down.
CCTTTTGGTCGTGACCCATTATGGTGTCCTGGCCTAATTTGCATATTACCTGTTTTTATATAGATAGATAGGTATCTCAACTCTTTTCACGAAGAAATCTTAATTCTCTGAATCTTAACCTTTTGGGGTATATCAAAACTGTATATAAATGTGCTGTATTTTTTGTGCTTTCATAGCCTAACTATGTAGTCTTTTACAGCTTACTGAGCCCTTTCATAGATAGTACCTGATTTTATCCTCATATATCCCTATGGAGTAAATAGTTCTATTTTTGTCATTTTACATATGAGGAAACTAGCTTAGAAGCTAAGTGATTTGCCCAGAGGTAACAGCTCTCTATTAATACACTAAATCCATATCCTGTGCTTTTTTTCAGAGACGTTCTACTTCCTTGAAAACAAACAGTATTTTTTCAAAGCAAATTATCAAATTGGAACCCCTTTTCTTCTCAGCATTTTAATGCCAGCTTGGCAGCATATTATGTGTTGGTTAGATTGGGCAATGAGTGAATGAAGAACAAGAACAGACTATATACTAGTAATTTATGCTATGGACTGAATTGTGCGTAAGCACCCCTCTCCGCCCCAATACATATGTTGAAGCCCTAACCCAGTGTGGTGGTATTTAGAAATTATTGTCCCCAAGTGCAATATATTCTAGAACAGGGGTAGGGAACTTTTCTTCTGCTAAGGGCCATTTGGATATTTATAACATCATTCATGGACCATACAAAATTATCAGCTTAAAATTATCCTGCTATATTTGGTCAAACATTTAATTAACTCACCCCTAATGCTTGACAGGGCCAGACCAAGTGGTTTTGGGCTGGAAGTTCCACCTCTGTTCTAGAATATATTCTAGTATTAGGTGCCTTGTCTGTGACTTATAAACAGGATTCTTGTCCCTTTGATAGGTAACAGATACATGACACATTATTTCTTCTGCATTTCAAACATTGTCTATTAGAGGTATGTAAATAAAGCCATAGCAGAGTCATGCCAACAACTCAGTGGCATGTCATGTAGAAACAAGTTCCCCACTTATAGGAATTGTCTTGCCTTGTCCAACTAAAGAAAAGCGAGGGTCTTCTATGCTGGCCTCTATTTAAAAAAAAATTAGAAAAGAGTTTGAAACAGAGTGCTTGATAGGATTGTTGTGCAGACTGGCCTAGAGTTCTTGGTTCATAAATCATTTCACTACCACCATAGTTATTACTCAAACAATTTCCCTGCATTCTGCAGACACACATTCTAATTTTAGCATCCTTTAAAAATGTTGTGGCTACTACTTCCTGCATAGTGGTCAGCTTTTAACCCATTATTTTCTTTGTTTTCAAACTTACCCAGGTGAGTTTTCTCTATTTACCTGTTTCTATTTTGGAAAATCATTCTTTAAAAACAGGTTATTTTCTTTACTTGTTTATTCCCATTCTTAGATGTGTGTGTGTGTGTGTGTGTGTGTGTGTGTGTGTGTGTGTGAGAGAGAGAGAGAGAGAGAGAGAGAGAGAGAGAGAGAGAGAGAGGTATCACAGACATTTCCTAGGCAACCAATGTATTTTGAGACAGCAAACAATCTTAGGGTTAGCTGTGGTACCACCTACATTTTAGGGGTATCATTTTCTATGCTGTATTATATATATATACACATATTAGAGGAGAACCCAAAATTTAGTTCAAATAAATGTCCTTGATCTAGCATATAATGAATAGACTGGAACCCCTTGCTTTTTTTTTTTAAATATTTACCTTTATTGATTTCAGAGAGGAAGGGAGAGGGAAAGAGAGATAGAAACATCAATGATGTGATAGAATCATTGATTGGCTGCTTCCTGCACGTCCCCTACTGGGGATCAAGCCCGCAACCCAGACATGTGCCCTTGACTGGAATCGAACCTGGGACCCTCCAGTCCGCAGGCTGACACTCTATCTACTGAGCCAAACCAATTAGGGCTCCCCTTGCTTTTTTACTCTTCAACATATCCAGAGGTCTTAGTAATTTGGGGACTATTAGGTTAATTAGAAATTAATGTCTTCACCTTATGGTATAGACATAATTTTGATGAAATCTTAAAATACCACTTCTTCCAAGCTAGGTGTATATTTACAAAATAGGATAAAGTGCCTTAGGAAGTATATTTTTACATTAGATTTTAAAATTAGGAACATTTAAAAAATTCTCTTATTTTCTTTTTTAAGGCATTGGGCATTTTATTGTTTATTTATTTATTTTTTAAATATATTTTTATTAATTTCAGAAAGGAAGGAAGAGGGAGAGAGAGAGAAACATCAATGATGAGAGAGAATCATTGATCGGCTGCCTCCTGCACGTTTCCTACTGGGGATTGAGCCTGCAACCTGGGCATGTACCCTTGACCGGAATCGAACCTGGGACCCTTTAGTCTGCAGGTCGACGCTCTATCCACTGAGTCAAACCGGCTAGGGCAAATCTCTTAAAAAATATTGAAAATTATGGCTGCACTATTAATGCAAGAAATTGTTAATTTGGAGATCTCGCATGTGGTCTCGAGTTTTTTAATTTTTTATTTTTTGGTTTGTTTTTGACACATGTCAATTTTATATTGAATGAAAATAAAAGCAAACTTTGACCTTCCATGCCTCATCCTGACTCAGAGGAATCCTTAGGAAGGGGTTGACATCAAAGAGATCTGGATAAAAATTCTGACTGTCACTTACTAGCTAGATCACCTTGGGCAAATAACTTCATGCTCAGACATTTCAAAGTTAACACTCTAAAACAACATTTCTATCTCCTCCTTACTCAGGCCTGTTCTTTCTGTTTCCTCTACTTGGTTTGATGGTACCACTCTCCATCCTGTTATCCAAGCCAGCAGTTCCAGATATATTTACCTCCTTATTCTCTACATTCACTAAGGCGACAAATCCTGCCAATATTGCTTTCTAAGTCAATCCCTCTAATCCTTCATTGTCTAACACAGTAGTCACTAGTCAGTGGGGCTATTGAGTACTTGATATGTAGCTAACCTGGAGATGTGCTGTGTATGAGATACATACCAACTCTTAAAGAATTAGTATAAAAAAGGGATAAGAACTATCACATGAGTAATTTTTGTATTAATTTCATGTTGAAATAATATTTTTGATATGGTGGTTTGAGTAAAACATTTATCTCATGTGTTTCTTTTTTATTAAATGTATTGGGGTGACATTGGTCAGCATGATCTTTTTTTAAAATATGGCTACCAAACTTATAATTACATTTATGTCTTGTTTTATTTCTTTTGGACAGCACTGCTCTAGTCTGTCTTGTCCTCTCTATTTTCTATCTTACTCAGATTCTTCATCTCTAACTGTGCTGGTCTAATATTTGACCTCCGTCGTTCCAAGCCTCAGAAAGGATGCTCTTTCTGAAAAGTATTACTACCCTGCTGGAGCCCTGCAGAGGCTTCTTTTCACATAAGCCTGAGGTCCTGTGTGCAGTGCACAGTCTTGATTATTTGACCCCGGTGTGTATCTCAGCCTATCTCTGCTCCTTCTTCCTCCCACCGTGCACTGTATACTCCACTGATCCTCAAATTCCTGTCTTCTCCTAAACATACGTTGCTTCATTCATCTGTGCCTTTGCATTTGCTGATTCTTTAATCTAGAATGCTCTCCCCTTCATCCTCCCCCATCTGACTGGGAAGTTCCATTTTAGCTTTCAAATCTTTGCATAGGACCCTCTTTTCTCCCTCCTTGTAGAGGTCCTACAGACACCTTGTATTTACTTCATTAGGCTGCACGCTCCTTGGGGGCAGTGGTCATGTTTTGTTCCTCCTTGTGTCTAGCTCTGCTTAGAGCAATACTGGATTAGAGCAGGTACATTCGTTTGATAAATATTTGTATTAGTTGTATTAGAATCATATATACCACAGTGATTTATTTATATGTCTGTCTTTCTACTATGAAATGAATTTTTTGGAGAAGTGAGCCCTGACTGGTTTGGCTCAGTGGATAGAGCGTCGGCCTGCGAACTCAAGGGTCCCAGGTTCGATTCCAGTCAAGGGCATGTACCTTGGTTGCAGGCACATCCCCAGTGGGGGGGTGTGCAGGAGGCAGCTGATCGATGTTTCTCTCTCATCAATGTTTCTAACTCTCTATCCCTCTCCCTTCCTCTCTGTAAAAAATCAATAAAATATATTTTTAAAAATACCATCTTAAAAAAAAAAGAAGAGAAGTGAATCTTATTGATATAAAGATGTATATATCTCCCAGAACCTCAGATTGTACCTGTCATAGAGTGGACACCAAAGTAAATATTTGTTGAGATGAGTTGAATAAATTTACGCAGAACCTACTTTGCATGGATCTGCTGGCTTTCATATTGATCTTAAGGCTTAATCCTTCAGTGAGATATAGTGGGAAAATCTCTAGGAATCCTTTTTTATCTTTGGTTTTTGGGATTACTTTGTGTGCTATTGCTTCTGAGGTTTTCTCCAGTTTTACTGTGATATAATTGACATATAATATTGTTTGAGGTGTACAACATAATGATTTTATATATGTCATATTGTAAAATGATTAACACTAAGTTTAATTAACACATCCATCACCTCAAATAGTTACAATTTTTTTCTTGTGGTGAGAACTTTTAATATCTATTCTCAGCAATTTTTGAATATACAATATAGTATTTAACTACAATATTTAACTGTAGTCACCAGGCTGTACATTATATCCCTGCAACCTGTTTATCTTATTACTATAAGTTTGTACCTTTTGACCACCTTCATTTTTTCCCCCACCCTGTTGTTTCTGTTTTTTAACCTTCAGATGTTTTTCTTCCTTTACAAAGTTAGTAGTAAACATGTTTACTGGGGGGGGGGGGGGAGTCTAATAATATCAAGTAATAGAAATTGAAAATTCTATCAGTTTTGTTCTTCAGAGGAAACCACTGGTATCAGTTTAATGTATGTCTTTCAAGACTATTTTCACACATGTATACATAATTATTTTGTACAAAAATTGCCATTATTAAACATATTGCCCTAAAATTTACATTTTCCTTAATATATATATTTTCAAATGCAAAGTTTTAGAAGTGTCTTTGAACAGTCAGATTAAGGCCATGTTTCATATTGTGACTTTGTTCCTGACCTGGCTGCAATACTGTGCTCAGCTGACTTTATCTTTACAAGTTGGTGGTCCTCATACTACTTCCAGAGGAGGAAGACCTCTTATCCCCCAGAAACTGGAAGTTATGAACCTGCTGCAAATACAAAATGTCTTTGGAGTCCTAATTTGTTTTATCTTTTCTTAAATATTTTTGTATTAATTTCAGAGAGGAAGGGAGAGAGAGTGATAGAAATATCAGTGATGAGAGAGAATCATTGATTGGCTGCCTCCTGCAGGTCCCCACTGGGGATTGAGCCTGCACCCTGGGCATGTGCCCTGACCAGGAATTGAACAGTGACCTCCTGGTTCATAGGTCGATGCTCAATCACTGAGCCAGTCCAGCCGGGCTTATTAGTTTTATCTTAAAAGTTAGTGCAGCCCTGGCCAGGTGGTTCGGTTGGGTGGAGCGTCATCCTGTACACCAAAAAAGGTGTGCACATACCTATGGTCAGGGCACATACCTATGTTGCAGGTTCAGTCCCCAGTTGCCTCGTACTGGAGGCAACCGATGGATGTTTCTTTTACCTTGATATTTCTCTTTCTCTCTCTCCCTTCCTGTCTCTCTAAAAGTAATAATAATAAAAAAAATCCTTGGTGAGGATTTTTTTAAAAGAAGTTAATGCAGATCTTGTATTTGAAGATTACGCATCTGTTTTTTATTTCAAAGTGAAAAACAAGGAGATTCTCCCCAAAAATAAAACCTGAAGTAAAAAGTGTCACTCCAGGAGGATGTGTCTTGCTATTTTTATAGCTTCCAAGTACCCCCAACATAATTGCCAAGTACTCTTGTGTGTATCCCAGTGTGAGAAATACAGTGTTAGGCTTTCAAACAAAAGTACCTAGGGATTTCCCACAACTCACTTAGGAAGGATGGAGCAGTAGATGCTACTGGGGAAATCATAGTAACATTTAGCTGTAGAATAAGGTGCAGGATTAAGAAGGGAAATTTTTTAAAAGAAAAGAGGTGGGATTGAGAGTTGTATAGTACCAGTATAAGAAGATTATTGATTAAGAGCATGCGTTTAAGGTTAGAATTGCCTTGGTTTTAAACCTAGCTCTACTATTTACTGGTCTGTGACCTTGAGCTAGTTCCTAAACTACTCAGCCTCAGTTACCTCATATGGAAAAGGGCATTAGGAACAGGGTGGTGATAATGGTATCAAATTCATAGGGTATCTATGAAGATGAAGTGTGATGATGTTTATAAAAACATTTAAAGTTATTCTAAAACATCATAATTGCTCAGTAAATCATAGCTAAAGGGAGGAAAGTAGAAGATTCTTCTTTGTGAGTTTTTAATCTTAAAAGGTAGTGCAGCCCTGGCCAGGTGGTTCGGTTGGGTGGAGCGTCATCCTGTACACCAAAAAAGGTTGTGCACATACCTATGGTCAGGACACATACCTATGTTGCAGGTTCAGTCCCCAGTTGGGGCACGTACTGGAGGCAACCAATGGATGTTTCTTTTACCTTATAAAACTGAAAATAAGAGCTCTAAACAGCTCTTCTATTGAAAACCAACTCAGTCTACCCATGTCTCCACCTTGATTAGAAAAAAAAAGTGAATACATTTGTCTCATTTCATATCTGATGCCTCCTCTCACACTTCTCTCTCAAATCACATCCCCATTATTGCTTCCTGTCATTTCCAGTTCTGTGTCCCCATTGTTGCTAAGAAAAGCAGAAGCAAGGGAAATGTAAAGGCTTGGGGATTCCTGAAAGCTGTTCCTAATTTCTCATTGTTACATTATAGTGAACTATAGTTATGTGAATATAATATTTGCCAGATCTTTTCCTGGGAAGCACAAAGGAATTTCCCCAGTAGAGTCTTACTTACATTTTAACTCTTTATAGGACAGGAATTATTATTGTATTGAGCATAGACATATGAGAGTTACACAGTTATGAGAGTTCTTTACATTTAAGAAATCCTCTGTGTTTTTTCCACTCTACATTTTTGCATATGGGGAAACTTGGGCCCTTAACTTGCCTCAAGGGTACAAAGTACGTTGCTGAGCCTGAAGTATCAAGTTTAAAAATATGAACTTGCTATTTTTTGTACCTTAAAAAAGGTAGAACATTAGTAACTTCATATGGTTTGTAATTACAAAACCCGTGTGTGTGTGTGTGTGTGTGTGTGTGTGTGTAAAATGCATCACATTTTATACAGACTTTAAATGTATAATGTAAAGAGTAGTAATAAAATTAACACCCCTCTACCTACTAGTCATGTTAAGAAACTCCCTATGTGCCCTGTCTAACCTTTAACCTCACTCCCCTTACCCCCAGCCAGGTGATATCACCCCGACTATAGTATAAATAATTTTATTCTGCTTTTCATTGTTTAGGTTTGAAAAACTGAGCAGTGAACTCAGTCCTAGCTATGTGAGGAAGGGCAGGTGTTAGATGACAGCTCCCTCACAAAGGTGAAGAGTCCTTGGCTCATGATCTGGCGTTGGCTTCTCTGAGAGCATATAAGAGCTTCTTGTGCAGTCAGGATCAAGGTCATGAATGACTCTTAGGAAACAGAGGGTTTACCATAGTGAAAGCATATGACAGAACTATAGTTTGGACCAGGTGCATGACATTTGACAGAAATATGGTCAAACAGAATAGGTTCTGTTTACTGCCTCTAAACTCCCCATGGATTTTCTCCAGCTTTCAGGAATAAGCCAAAGAAAAAATTTCTTGCATTTTCAGTAAAATGCAAGTCTTCACTGATCCAGGCAGCAGGGCATGGAGGGGAGTATATTAACTCCAGCCTGTAGTTAAGACAAGCCAAGTACAAGCTCACACAGGCAATCTGTGCTATGCTCAGGATAAAATGGCAGTGGGCATCATGGTTATGACTGTTCCCAGTGTGGCTATCTCTGCAGACACTCTCCAATTTGAACTAATTGCTCTGTATCTGTTATACAGCCCTCATCCTGGGATTGCCCTTCACCATCCTCCTGTAATTCCCATTGCCTCTTTCCTGTGTTAGATCTGTTTCCTATCTTCCTTTTTCTTGAATTAGTCTCAATAGTGGAAAACATTCACCAAGTGCTACTTGAAGGGTGGATGGGAAGTAAATTTTTTTAGAGTTTTCATGTCTAAAAATGCCTTTATATTATTCTTATACATGATATAGTGGCTAAAAATAGATCTCTAGGTTAGAAATAATATTCTTTCAAAAAAAAATTTTTTGTTAATCCTCACCCAAGGATATTTTTCCATTGATTTTTAGAGAGAGTGGAAGGGAGAGGGAGAGACAGAGAGAGAAACATTGATTGGTTGCCTCCCACGCAAACCCAGATCAGGGCCGGGATCGAGCCTGCAAGAACCTGCAATCAAAGAATGTCCCCTTGACTGGAATCAAGCCTGGGACCCTGCAGTCAACTGGTTAGGGCTGCTTTTTCAAATTTTTTGACGACAATGCTTCATGTTTCCAGTGTTATCCTTGAAATCTGAGGACATTCTGACTCCTAATATTTTCTGTATTACCTCCTTTTTTTTTTTTTTCCTCTCTCTGGAAGTTTTTTTGAACTATCTGTTTCCACTTTTTTTAAAGGTTACAGTAGTGTGGTTTGGTATGGTCTATTTGCCATCCATTGAGTTGGATATGAAATGGACTATTTCATTCTAGAAACTCATATATCTCTGTTTGGAGAAATGTTCTTTGGTTATTTCATTAATGACTCCTTCTCTGTTTTCCCTGTTCTATCTTTCTGTTTCATTCAGATGTCAGATCTCCTAGATTGGTCCTCTAAATTTCTTATTTTTTTTTACCTCTTTGCTCCTTTCCTGGGAGGCTTCCTCAGTGTTCTCTTCCTACCGTTCAATTGATTCTTTTTATTCATGGTTGCAAGCATGTTTTAATATCAAGAGCTCTTCTTTATTCTCTCCATTTAAAAAAATCTGTTCATGGATGCATTATGTATCTCATAGGATTTTAATGTGAGGTTTTTGTGGGGGTTTTGCCTTCTCCTTTTACAGTCTTTGTTTTTCCACTTTCTTGTTTTTCCTTATTTGTTTTACACTCTCCACGACTGTCTGGTAATTCTTTGCTGTCTGCTTCTGATTAAACATGATTTGAAGAGCTCATTGGAAGCTTCAAGTGGGTGATGTGGATGGGCCATTTGTTGGGGAATTCCCAATATTCAGAATCTTTAGGATTTTTTTCTCTTTCGCTGATCAGATTCCCCAAAGGAAAGTTTTCAGTCTCTTGGCTGCAGGGTAAAGGCCTTACTGCCAGTGTCTAAGAGCCAAGTAAGGGAAGAAAGAGGTCTGGGTTTCTCTGCATTCTGCATTCAATATGCTTACATTCATGTACTTCCTATTTTCAGTATGATACTCACACTGTCAAATGTGTTTGGTACTTCAGTCTAGAGACCCTCTGATTTACCACATCCAAGTAATGAACTTTTAGACTTCTCTCTAGCACCCTAGCAGAAACAATATGGATGGGAGTGGGAGCCACAAATCTAGGAATCAAATGCTTCTTCAGCAGCTTTCAATAGCTTCAAGTGAATCCTGTCAGTTCTCCTAATTTAAGCCAAACTCCTCCAATTTAGCCTCACACCTTTGCTTCCAGTTCTAGAGTCTTTTGAGAAATTGGGTTGGTTCGTAGCTTATTCCTCTCCAAATCTGACTGTTGGATCTGCAAAGTCAAGTACCAACTTGTCTATCTGCCTTTCGAGCGTCCATATTATTGCTATTGTCTCCCATCTTGTTCTCCAAGTTTTTATGGGTTTATCATTTTAGAAAGACTCTGTATTATAGTTTTAGTGGGATTTCAGTGGGATTAGATGCATGTGTTCCTTTTGTCTTTTAATCTGAAAGTTTGTGTTTTACTTTTCACAAGTGTTGACAGAAAGATTAACATAAAAATCGCTCAAGTCTGTGATATTGCCAAAAGAATCTTCTTTTTTCTTTTGGGGCGGTGGTGAAAATATAGTGTGCTTGGAAGATCTAAATGACTTAGTCAAGGCTGTACTGTCTGGTAATAGCCCATTTTTATTGAGTACTTTAACATGTGCTTTGCATTCATGTTCATTTAAATTAATCCTCATAATAACCTAGTTTGTACTGTATCTCAGTTTAGCAATGATGAAACAGAGGCCCAAAGAGGAAATGTAACTTTCCCAAGGTCACATAGTTCTGACATAGAGGAACCAGAACTTGAACACAGGCAGCCTGATGCCAAAGCTTGTGCTCAATTACTATTACTATACTATTACATAATAAATATAAATTGGAAAAGTCTCTTTTATGTCTCTATTCAGTCTCTTTTATGTCTCTGTTCAGTCTCTTTTATGTCTCTATACTGTATGAGCCCTTCCACTGCAGGGCTGTATAAATGACTTGGGACATTAACTGGAAATGTTCAAGGTATCTTTTATATACGTAGGTCTTTTATATATTTTTAACTGACAGGATTATTCCAGAAAATCAATAACCATTGTGTACAATTGTGTGTGGCTCTGTACCAAGACGAAAGATATGTGGATCAGTGCGGCCATGGAGAGGCTGCACAGATTCTTAAGTGTCCAGAGCCCTGCCCATCATATTCTTTCCCCTCTAATCACTAAATGGTGTCTTATGAGCCTGAAAGTGTTTGTATACTTTCCCAGTGTAAACAAGTTAGTCGCTCTACATGGACTGGATCTAGAACCCTAGGGGAAATTTTTTAATAAGCTTATGAAAGTGGAAATTAAACTGCATCCAAATAAGTTAATTTAATCTTTCTACAATTCATTTTGAGTCTTCAAAATATTATCCTTTCCTGTCTCTCAGTGATAAAGGAAACAGAAATGTCATAAAGAAACTAAAAAAGACCAAAGAATGCATGTAAATGTTTGGAGAAAAGTCACACTATGAGTCAGGAGCCAAATCCTCAGTCTTTTAGATAGCTCTGACTCTCAGCTAGCTGGGGAAATCCATCCAGGCCAACAATTTAATCGTTTTTTAAAAGGCTGGATAATTGTGTGGGTGCTGATCACATAGAAGAGGACATGGTACGCAGGAAACACATCCCACACTTGGCAGGATGTTCCCAAGACAGGAAGGGCATTTCTCTTCCTTGGTAGAATTGTTTCATTGACTAAGGACAACATGATATCATTGAAATCTCCCTAAAATACCAAAGACTGACGAAAGCAGGATATAGGACATGGTGAGTCTAATGTAAATCAGTGGGATCATTTATGACATCATAATAAAGTAATACTCTTTTGTGTATATACTTTTTTTGAAGAGATTCAAATAGCTTTATACTAGTAGTCAGTTAGTCATCAGAGTTTTAAACTTTCTTGTGCTCAAAGCCCATGGTCCCAAAGATGGGAGCAAGACTCCAGCTCAGTCTCAGCTTCTCCTCTCTGGAATTACACCACCAGCCTTATGAAGCTTCCTCTCCTTGAATACCACCCAGTGAAAGCTTCTCTGTCCCTCCTCACCAAGCTGCTGCTACTTCTCTAAAACACTTCCTTTCCTCGTCTTCTAATTTTCTCAAGTGCTAATCTGTGTCTTACATGGTTTTTGGCTATTTAACAGTTCCAGCAATGAAACGTCACTAATCTTCCTTTCAAAAAACAGTGATATATTATCTCTGTCTGCAAGCAACAGCTACTACCAAAGGTAGAACTGTGAGTAGCAGGCAAACGAAAACATGATGAGCAGCTTCAAGCCACAACTTTACTGGGTTTCCCACCTCTCTTCCTTGGTGGCATTTTTAGAGGTACACAGAAAATGTTGAATATAGCAGTCACTTAAGGACTATCTCTGGGACAGGGATTCTCTTCGCACAACTTAGCTTAAGAGGGAAATGAGAGGAACAAAGACAAGGAAGGGAATGGAACTTGATATTAGGCTACCTGCAGACAGTAGGAACATAGAAACAAGAAGAAAACTCCATTGTTCTAGTGTAAGTTATGACTTACCTTGTATTTTTTCTGCTGTGGAGAACACAGTGCATCAATTATAAACATTGTGTTTGTGGTCTTCTCAGTCCGAGAACACTGCCTCCATAGAGCTCATCAGTCATTGTGTGTGTCCGGAAGTGGTTTTATGTTCACTTAGTTTGTGGGAAATAATTTTCAAAATTATTTAATGCACGTGAAAGAAAAGGATCCATAGAATCTTTGTTTACTTTTCTTGCTTTCTGTCTGCCTTTGACTTAATCCTTCATATCCTGAAATTCAGCCAGACTCAAATAGAAAAACCCCCACCCTCCATCCCTGTTCACGCCCCAAGTTATTATGAGGTTGTCTTCAGTGAAGCAGTACTATAAAAAGCCAATAGGTATTTCCTGGTTTTAGTTTCCCAAACAGGTGTGTAACTGGTATTAGAAATTGTTGCTGTACATGGACTGGATCTAGAACTCGGGGGGAAATTTTTTAATCAGCTTTTGAAAGTGGAAATTAAACTGCATCCAAATAAGTTAATTTAATTATTAAATTCTTTTATGCTGGAACAGTATCTAGGCTATTTGTGCTGATTTTAAGAGTTTCTCTTCTGTTTTTCATGGAATTTTAAGTTTATAAATAACATGCGGCCTCCTGGGACCACCTTATCAAATAAGCCCCTAGTTCAGTGATGGCGAACCTTTTGAGCTCGGCGTGTCAGCATTTTGAAAAACCCTAACTTAACTCTGGTGCCGTGTCACATATAGAAATTTTTTTATATTTGCAACCATAGTAAAAAAAAAAGATTTATATTTTTGATATTTATTTTATATATTTAAATGCCATTTAACAAAGAAAAATCAACCAAAAAAATGAGTTCGCATGTCACCTCTGACACGCGTGTCATAGGTTCGCCATCACTGCCCTAGTTTCTTTCCTAAAGCCATTAAAAGAAGGAGACTGCTAGAGAGAGTCTCCCCTGAAATCAGGTGGTCTTGAGATCCTTTCTCCAAAGATCATTTCATATAGAAATGGTATGTGAGTGTTGACATTTTACGTTTTTGTTGATGATGACTTGTGGATAAATAATAATAATGTTAAGGATGGTGAAAGAGTACCTTATTCACATTTTATAAATAAAGACACCTGAACAAATAAATAAAATAGGAATTTGGAATTCCTGACTCAGGCCATAACCCAAAACCACAGATCCTAGACTGATATATAAATTTGAAATGGTGTCTCTAATAGTAGATAGGGAGAATAATATTAGAAGACTGATGTTTCAAGTATGGTTCCACCTGAAAGTGCCTTTGACCAGATGTTAACAGGGAACAAGGGGCGATCGTTATCCACACTGGCCCTCTCCCTCTGCAGCCAGGGCACTGAGTTCCGTAAATCTCCTAATTTTGCCAACTACTGCTACTAGTCACTCCTAGCCTCCACCCTCGCCTGGGCTTTTACACTATCTGCATTTGGCTCCCGCACCCAATCTCACACCAGCTATATTTGACCTGCACCACTGCCCTGAAGTCTCCTGCTCCTCCCTCCTCCACCATCCTGCCAATGACTTAGCTTCTGTTGTGCAGAGAAAATAGGAGATGTCAAGAGGAATGACCTCACATGTCAACACCCCCCACATGCAGCAACACACAATCAAACCAAACTTGTCTGTGCTCAAATCCATCTCAGTGCAAGAGGTGATTTCTCCACCAGTTTTCTAGGTTCCCCCTCCATCTGCTTTCTCAGAAGCTTGTTCCAACGATTAATTCTTCTATGCCTGTATCTTCAGCATCTACCTTGCTACTGGCTTTTTCTGATATAAATATTCTCAAGTCTCCTCCATCTTTAAAAAAACAAAAACCTCTCTTCACATAAAGCTTCTGGGAGGTGGGAGGCTTTGAAGAGGCCACACCTCTCTGAAATGGAAAGCATAGTTGATTTGTTATTTTCAGTAAGCCAAATAGAGCCATGCTTGTAAGACAGTGTCTCTGGACAAACTGCACCCTTATACATAGAGAGTTTAGGGAACCAACTGAAATCTCAGTCCTGCCCGCCACCCATGGCATCATCAAAATGACTCCTCCAGGTTGTAGGCCACATGTTGGTGTCTCTGTAGCACTGATACACTTAGCCTCTCCTTCCTTCTGAAATGTTCCTTATAATCTTTCTGAGAGAACACTGCCTCGTCATTCTTTTTCTATCCCTGTGGCCATTCCTCAGCTTCCACTAATGGTTTTTTTTTAAATCACTCTATATGCAGATGATGTATCATAGAATTGTACACTTGAAACATATATATTTTAACCAATGTCACCCCAATAAATTTAATTAAAAAGAAAAAAATCATTCTATCTTTTAAGTAATAGTATTTCTCAGGTTTCATCCTCAGCTTTCTTCCTTCTAAGTTTGTATCCTATCCTATTATGCCTCATCTACTTGCTAATGGTTCCTACCATTGCATGTTCCCTGATGACTCCAAATCTTTACCTGCAGCCCAAAGCTCTCTCCTAAATGGTAGAGTCACATAACTGGCTGCCCTCTGAACATCTCCCATCTGGAGACATCACCAGCTTCCCTCTCAGAGACCTTGTCTTGCTACCATCATCTGTCCAGCTCTCTAAGTCTTCCTTGGTGTATACCTTTCCTTATTTCCCATATCCGGTCAATGACTAAGTCTGTTCAGCTCTGCTTTACTCAGAGGGCTCTCTTCTCTCCATTTTTACTGCTGATGTCTCATTTCTCATCTTCTCTTACCTGAATTACTGCAGAAGCCCCTACTTGATCTCCCTATTGCAATCCACAGTTTTGATCTCTAAATTGTTAGTCATGTCATGCTCCTCTTTTAAATACTTTGTTTTCCCCCATTGCTTCCAGGTGGTAAAAGACTCATTACAGCTTATAAGGACGCCTGTGATCTGACCCCCTGCATTCATTTTCCAGCCTTATTTCTGGCATTGCTCATGCATGCCCTCCTCTTACACCTACATTTGACCGCTTGCAGTTCCTGTATTCAGCATATTAATAAAGAGCCCCCACCTACAACATGCTGCTCCTTGTCCTTGGAAACTCCCGTTCCTTATCTGGATAATGCATCTGAATACTCAGCTCAGCTATCTCTTCCTCTGTGGAGACTTCTCTAACCACACTCCCCAGCCCCAGTCTGATTTAAGTGCCCATCCTTTGTGCTCCCTCTTAACACTACATTATATTACAATCATTTGATTGCTAAATACTGGAGGTTAGGGATAAATGTGTCTTTATATCTGTATCATCAGTACCCCCAGCATAGTGACTGACAGAGAAGGTTCTCGTTAATTTTTTAAAAATCTTTTTTTTTTAATCCTCATCCTAGGATATGTTTTTATTGATTCTAGAAAGAGGAGGAGAGAGAGAGAAGAAAAGGAGGAGAAAGAGACAGAAAGAGAGAGAGAGAGAGAATAGATAAACATCTGTACTTGCCATGACCAGGTATTAAACCCAAGACCCTTTGGCTTGGGATAACACTCTAACCAACTGAGCCACACTGGCTAGGGCAGTTCTCATTAATTTTTGATGAGTGAACTGACCTTTTTACTTTATCAGGGCCACAATTTTAAATGCACACACACCAACCAAAAAACCACTTGAATCTCATAAAGTCTCTATATCCAACTACCACTTTAAAAGAAATAGAGAGGACTGGGGAATATTTTACCTGATACCATAGAGTTGCTGTTGGCAAAAATCTAAATGTGTGAAATTCCTTAAGACAGCCACATTTCTTTAACTGCAATCAAGAAATTGCGGTGTATGGAACTTTTTAGATCCTGATTAAAAAAAGAAAATACTAAAAGAAGTTATGACTCAGAAATATAAACACTGTATATTTTATATTAAGGAATTATTGTTAATTTTTTACATGTGATAATGGTATTATGCTTCTTTTTTTAGAGCCCTTACGTCCAAATAATCTAAGAGGCAGAAGTGGGAGGTGATACAGATAAATTGGATTGCCCATGAGCTGATTGTTCTTACTAAAGCTGGGTGATAGGCACATTGTGCTATTCTGCCTTTTGTTTATTTTTTAAATTTCTACAATAAAAAGTTCTATTATGTTAAAATATACATTACATAAAACTTATCACTTGGCCCTAACTGGTTTGGCTCAGTGGATAGAGCGTCAGCCTGCGGACTGAAGGGTCCCAGGTTCGATTCCAGTCAAGGGCATGTACCTTGGTTGCAGGCACATCTCCAGTAGGGGATGTACAGGAGGCAGCTGATCGATGTTTCTCTCTCATCGATGTTTCTAACTCTCTATCCCTCTCCCTTCCTCTCTGTAAACAATCAATAAAATATATTTTTAAAAAGACAAACTTATCACTTTAACTATTTTTATTTTGTTTAATATATTTTTACTAGAGGCCTGGTGCACAAATTAGTGCATAGGTGGGATCCAGCTGGCCCACACCGATCGGGGCCAGCTGGTCGGGGGGAGGGGGCACAGAAGGTTGGCCACCCAGCCCTGCCCCCATCGGGCCAGTTGCCCAGCCGCTGTACGCATCATAGTGACTAGTTGTTCCGGACACTTGGCTTTTATATACAGTATATATACTAGAGGCCCGGCACACAAAATTCGTGCACAGGTATGGTCCCTAGGCCTGGCCTATGATCAGGGCCATCTTCCCCAGTTGCCCACAGCCAGCTCCACCCCCTGCTTTCAGACACCCCTGGATCCGTTTGCCATCGGGCAATCAGAGCCTGCTGGCCAGGGGAGGCACTGAGAGGTCAGCCATTCCCGCCTGCTTGCCGGCCCCACCCCCGCCATGGGTCACCCTCTGTGTGGGGGTGACCGGTGGAGTGGGGGCCTTGGCCTGGCATTGCCGCATCTCCCACCACCCACCCCTCGTTCCCCATTTGCCATCAGGCGATGAGAGCTTGCCAGCCGGGGAAAGGGACCGAGTGGTGGTCAGTGCGCCTCATAGTGACTGGTTGAGCAATCATTCTGGTCATTCCGCCGTTAGGGTCAATTTGCATATTACCCTTTTATTATATAGGCTAGACTAGAGGCCCGGTGCACAAATTCATGCATGGGTGGGGTTCCTCGAGGTGGCCTGCGGGGATCAGGCCCCAGCTTGCATCCCCAGCTTTGCAGCCCCAGCTCGTGCCCCCAGCCTTGCAGCCCCACAGCCCCGCCTGGCACCCCACCATGGCCTGGTGCTGCCCCTCACCTGCTCCACCATTCCACCTGCAGGGCAATTGTTTGGGGCCAGGCCCCCCGCCCAGCTCCCTCAGCACCTGGGAGCTGGGCACCCCGCCACCACTGCTGGTCACTATCTGCAGGGCGATTGGGCCCCCGCTCACACCCGCCTTTGCCTGGTTCTACCCACTCACCTCCACCATCCCACCATGGTCCCGCTCTCGTCGGGGCCCATCAGGGCCGGCAGCACCTCTACTGCCATCCGCTGCCAGTGCCACATCGCCGACGCCTGCCATGTTCTGCACCACCCCCTGGTGGACAGTGCACGTCATAGTGAGCGGTTGAACTCCCACTCTCCTGGTTGAACAACGGCCCAAGGGGACAATTTGCATATTAGGCTTTTATTATATAGGATGAGTATTTCATGGTTTGGATATACAAAGTTTAACAATACACCTGTTGCAGTCTTTGATTATCTATCTATATATAATAGAGAAATATGCTAATTAACCGGGATGCCATAACGGATCTACTAGACAGGAGGAGGTTGCGCACACAGCGTTGGGGGCGGGGCAGCAGGGGCCTCCGCTTGCCTGTGCTGGGGGAGGGCCTGATCAGCAGCAGCCATGGCTGCTTCAAGGGCAGAGAGGGAGGCAGGGCTGGACCGGCGACTCAAGGGTAGGCAGTGCCGCTCGATTTCAAATCGCATGCTGGGTTCCTAGTCTACACTAATAAAAGAGAAACATGGTAATTAGCGTACGACCGCTACCCTTTTCATTGGCTAATCAGTGAGTATATGCAAATTAACTGTCAGCCAAGATGGCGGCCGGCAGCCAGGCACTGAAGCCAGCATGAGGCTTGCTTGCTGCGGACTCCAACGTTCCCCACCTCACTTGCCGGCCTCTCAGCTGCAACTCTAAGCAACTATGTACTATGTTGCAAATAAGAAGCTAAACAAACACAGAAACTGGCTTTCATTCAGCCGGCTTTAGCACATTGTATCATGTTTCAGCG
>NW_005871070.1:4232296-4248347 GCF_000147115.1 Myotis lucifugus | reverse complement strand
ACCCTGCCCAGGGGTGCATTTAGGAATGGGCCTCCCTTCTCCAACAGGGAGCTGGCTTAAGCCAGCAGGTTGTTTTCTCCGGAGGTGTCCCCAGATCGCGAAAGGGCACAGCCCGGGGTTGGGGACCCCCCTTCGCCCCCCCCCCCCAGTGCACAAATTTTTGTGCACCGGGCCTCTAGTATATATATAAAAGCCTAAGCGACCGTTACGACCAGTCGACCAAACGACCGGTCACTCCCTGGTGGTCATTGTGCTCCCACAGCCAACCTTCCATGGCTGACCAACCTCCTATGGTCCCTCCCCGCTGCTGGCCAGCCAACGTTCCATGGTCCTTCCCCCTGATCAGCCCTGATCGGGACTAGGCGAGATGGCCCCGATTGGCCCCGATCGCCGGCCCGGCCAAGGGACTCTACCCATGCACAAATTCGTGCACTGGGCCTCTAGTTACAAATAAACCTAAGTAGGTAAATATTTTGTACAAGTTTTTATGTGAACATAAGTCTTCATTTCTCTGGGATAAATGCCCAGAAGTACAATAAGTCAGTTATGTGATAGTTACATCGTTAATTGCATAAGAAACTGCCAAACTGTTTTCCAGAGTGGCTGTACTACTTTAAATTTCCACCAGCATTATATGAGTGATTCAGTTTCTCCATATCCTCACCACCATTTGGTGTTACTACTATTTTTTAGCCATTCTGATAGGTGTGTAGTGATACCTCTTTGGGTTATAATTTGCATTTCTTTGATGGCTAATAATGTTAGACATTTTCATGTACTTATTATCTATATATCTTCTTCAGTGAAAGTTCTTTGCTCATGTCCTATTTGGATTATTTGCTTTTTTTAAAAACTGACTTTTTTAAAACTTTTTTTATATGTTCTAGATACTAGTTTTTTGTTAGATGTGTGGTTTACTAATATTTTCTGCCAATCTGTAACTTGTCTTTTCATCCTTTTAACAGGACCTTTCACAGAGCAAACATTTTTAATTTTGATGAAATCCAGTTTATTAATTTTTCTTTTATGGACTATGTTTTAGGTGTCAAATCTTAGGTGTCTACCTAGCTCTACGTCATGATGATTTTTTTCCTCCTAGGTTTTTTCTAAAACTTTATAGTTTATGGTTTACATTTAAGTCATTGATCCATTTTGATTTGTTTTTTTTCTATAAGGTATGAGATTTAAATAGAGGCTCATATTTTACTTATGCATTTGTTGAAAAGGCTATTTTTTCTCGGCATATTTGTGTGGGTCTATTTCTGTGTCATATATTATGTTCTGTTAATCTATATATGCCTATCTTCCACCAATATCACATACTTTATTTATATAGTTAATCTTTTTTAAAAAATCTTCATTGTCGAAAGTATTACATATGTCCCCTATTCCCCCTCCCTTGATCTCTTCCAGCCCACCCCTTTCATCCCCACCCCCCAAGCCCCAAGCCTTCAGCACCCTATTGTCTGTGTCCATGGATTATGCATATATGCATACAAGGTCTTTGGCTGATTACCTCCCTCCTATCCACTCTCCCTGCCTTCCCTCTAAGATTCTGCACTCTGTTCCATGCTTCCATGTCTCTGGATCTATTTTGTTCATCAGTTTATTTTGTTCAATAGATTCCACATATGATTGCGATCATGTGATGCTTATCTTTCTCTAACTGACTTATTTCACTTAGCATGATACTCTCCAGGTCCCTCCATGCTGTCTCAAAGGGTAAAAAATTCTTCTTTTTCACTGCTGCATAGTATCTATGGTATAAATGTACCACAGCTTTTTTATCCACTCATCTACTGATGGGCACTTGGGCTGTTTTCAGATCTTAGTTATGGTGAATTGTGCTGCTATGAACATAGGGGTGCAAACATTCTTTCTGATTGGTGCTTCGGGTTTCTTAGAATATATTCTTAGAAGTGGGATGACTGGGTCAAATGGCAGTTCCATATTTAATTTTTTGAGGAAACTCCATACCGTTTTCCATAGTGGCTGCACCAGTCTGCATTCCCACCAGCGGTATATTAGGGTTCCCTTTTCTCCACATCCTCGCCAGCACTTGTCATTTGTTGATTTGTTGGTGGTAGCCATTCTGACAGGTGTGAGGTGATACCTCATTGTCATTTTAATTTGCATCTCTCTGATGTTCAGTGACTTTGAGCATTTTTTCATATTTGGCCATCTATATGTCCACTTCAGAGAAGTGTCTATTTGGGTCCTTTGCCCATTTTTTGACTGGAATATCACACACTTTAGATTACTGTTGCTGTGCTAGTATAATAAGGCTTAAAATGAGGTAGACTGATTTTCCCTACTTTATTCTTCTTTTTCAAAATTGTTTTAGCTATTTTATTCCTTTGTCTTTCCATATATGTTTATAATAATTTTGTCCTATATCTATAGAAAAAATTTTGCTGGGATTTTAATAGTAATGCATTAGACCCATCTATCAATTTGGGGAGAATTGACACCTATATGCTATATTGAGTTTTCCAATCCTTGAAGATGGACATGGTATTGAATACTTATATTTACTTGCTGATTATCTGTCTAGTTTTCTCAATTGTTGACAGATGAGTGTTAAAGTCTCCAACTATAATAGTGGATTTGTCTATTTCTCCTTTATTTTTTTATCAGCTTTTACTTTACCTATTTTGCATCTCTGTTTAGGATCTTATGTCTTCTTGGTGGAGTAACCCTTTTATCATATATTGTCCCTCTGTGTCTATAGTAATTTTCTTTGCTCTGAAATCTACTTTATTTGATATTAATGTAGTTACTCCAGCTTTCCGTTGTGTTTACATTATATATATTTTTTTTTCATCTTTTTACTTTCCACTAGCCTATACTGTTATATTAGAAGCGAGTTTTTTTTTTAATATATATTTTATTGATTTTTTACAGAGAGGAAGGGAGAGAGACAGAGAGCCAGAAACATCGATGAGAGAGAAACATCTATCAGCTGCCTCCTGCACGCCCCCCAGTGGGGATGTGCCCGCAACCAAGGTACATGCCCCTGACCGGAATCGAACCTGGGACCCTTGAGTCCGCAGGCCGACGCTCTATCCACTGAGCCAAACCGGTTCGGCTAGAAGCGAGTTTTTTTAGATAGCATACTGCTGGGTCATGTTTTTTAATCCACTCTGCCAGCCTCTGTCTTTTAATTAATGTATTTAAACCCTGTATATTCATGCTATTATTGATATGCTAAGGCTTATGCCTGCCACTTTATTTATTGTTTTCTGTCATCACTGTTTTTAATTTTTCTGTTTTATTTTTCCTACCTTCCTGTGGGCTATTTGAACTTTTTTTAAGAATTCCATTTTTATGTATCTATAGTGTTTTGTTTTGTTTTTATCATAGTGGTTTTTAGTGTATCTCTTTGCATTGCATTTTTAATGATTGCTTTAGGTATTACATATATCTCACTAGACTGTCTCTTTCCTAGTTCATTGGCTAGAGAGAACATGCCTTTGTTGGTCTTTTTTTGTCTGCTTTCATTGGCGTTTTCAGGTTGCTGGCTTCTTCAACTTCAAGTCTAGGATATATAAGACAAAAAGAAAGTCCAAGGAACTCACCACCATGTCATTCCTCATGTCCTGAGGTACCTAGCCAATCTCCCTTTTCCATTCTACCTTTCAAAGTCTTATGTTTGTTTTATATATAATGTCTGAGCTTCTTAGTTGTAATTAGTGGGGAAAATAAAGAAAAATACATTGACTCCATTTTCCCAGAAGTGAACATTTCTCCTAGTTTTATTTTTGATCTAACATATAATTAAGGTAAATTTTCTTTTTCTTTACTATTCTGAGTAATATCACTCTGATCTAGCCCACCTGATCAAGCCTTGGAATTTACCCCAGAGGAAGTAGGCTCATAGCTAGACTGTCACAGAGTTTTAGTCCAGTGCCTTTAATCTGTACACTCATCCTTCCTTCCTGTGTCTTTCCTTTATTCTCCTTTGTTTGCATCATTTTCAAAGAGCTTTTCTAGCAGATATTTCTCAGCCACAAGATGGTGCCCCAAAGTAGTTCAAGCTGTCTTTACTGCTCTTCCTGGAGCCTCTATCTTTAACTTACTATTAGTAAACTCAAGGCTATTTTTTCTACACCTCGGTATAAATTTGAAGACCCAATTGTGTTTTTCTTTAAGCCATGTCTTCTCAGTTGCATGGAAACTTAAACAATCAGTATCAAAAATTGTGTTTGTTTGAATATTTTTCTGTGCCTTTACAATAACTTTGTGGGAATTCATATAGAAACTTTAAAAAAAATTGTCATTTCTCTTAATGAAGCCAGTTGCCATTTTATATCTGGGATCATTGAAAGTAATCTGTAATCTCAACATAACTTTAAGAAAGGAATGTTATAAGTACATTCTGAAGGACAGGCACCCTTGATGTCTTGAGGTGTTTGAATTCATGAGCTACACTTTTTTTTTTTTTATTGCTTAAAGTATTACAAAGGGTATTACATATGTGTCCTTTTTTTCCCCCCGCCCTTGACAATCCCCTGGCCTCCCCTACCCCCCAGTGTCTTATGTCCATTGGTTATGCTTATATGCATGCATACAAGTCCTTCGGTTGATCTCTTACCCCCCTCCGTCCTGCCCCCCAACCCTCCCCAGCCTTCCCGCTGCAGTTTGACAATCTGTTTGAGGCAGCTCTGCCTCTGTATCTATTATTGTTCAAAAGTTTATAATGGTCTCTATTATCCATGAATGAGTGAGATCATGTGGTATTTTTCCTTCATTGACTGGCTTATTTCATTTAGCATAATGCTCTCCAGTTCAATCCATGCTGTTGCAAATGGTAAGAGTTCCTTCTTTTTTACAGCAGCATAGTATTCCACCATGTAGATGTACCACAGTTTTCTAATCCATTCATCTACTGATGGGCACTTAGGCTGTTTCCAGATCTTAGCTATGGTGAATTGTGCTACTATGAACATAGGGGTGCATATATCCTTTCTGATTGGTGTTTCTGGTTTCTTGGGATATATTCCTAGAAGTGGGATCACAGGGTCAAATGGGAGTTCCATTTTTAGTTTTTTGAGGAAACTCCATACTGTCTTCCATAGTGGCTGCACCAGTCTGCATTCCCACCAGCAGGCTACACTTTTCTTAGTGTAGATGTTTGCTTTTGATTACTAGCCTAACTTTTAATAAAATAATAGCTTATAAAGTTATATTAAATGCACAGAATAAAAAGACTAGTAAATACAGTATTATTCCATTCACATGAAAGTCTAAAATAGTAAAGTCTATAAAAGACAAAGATTCATGGTTGCTTTGGATAGGGAAGTGGGGAGTGCAGAATGACAGCTAAAAGGTACAAGCTTTCCTTTTGAGGTGATTAAATGTTCTAAAATTGACTGGTGGTGAACACACTTATCTGTGAATATACTAAAAATAATTGAACTATATACTTTAAATGGGTGAATTTTATTATATACTAGAGGCCCAGTGCACGAAATTTGTGTATAGGTAGGGTCCCTAGCGGCTGCCGGCTGCTGGCTCCTGGCCGGGACCTCCCTTCCCCCAACTGCCTGCAGCCGCCACCAGCTGGGGCCTCCCTTCGCACCTGCCTTGGTCTGGCACCACCCACTCACCTTCTCCACCATCCGCCATGGTCCTGCTCTCATTGGGGCCGGTAGCGCCTCCGCTGCCAGCGCTGCATCGCCGACGCCCGCCATGTTCTGCACCATCCCCTGGTGGTCAGCGCACGTCTAACTCCTGGTTGGTTGAACTCCTTCCGGTGGGAACAATTTGCATATTAGCCTTTTATTATATAGGAAAGATGAATTGTATCTTGGTAAAGCTGTTTTCAAATAGAAATTGAAGACAGTTTGTGTTCATATTTTCTCTCTCCAACCCATACTCCTTGAAACCTAGGATTCTAGTGAATTAACTTTGAATTAATACTTATTACCTAGAATTAAGTGATTATTACTTGCCAGTAGCTACTTTCTTTGTTATACCTCTTAGTTTATATTATAAAGAATGGCCTTGGCCATGTGGCTCAGTTGGTTGCAGCATCATCTCACACACCAAAAGATTGCATGTTCGATTCCCAATCTGGGGTACATACCTAGGTTGCTGGCTCAATCTGGTTGGGGCATATATGAGAGGCAAGTTATCTCTCTTTTTCTTTCTCTCTTTTTCTCTCTCCCTAAAAATCAATAAAAACATATCCTCAGGTGAGGATTTAAAAATATATATCTATATATAATTTTGTTTTCTGTCACTATGGGAGTATATTTAATGCCCTAACATAAATATAGTAATATATACACTTGATGTATATATATACAGGAATGGGCAAATGTAGGTTTACACTAATTTGTATGGAAACTAATACAATAATTAATAAATAATAGTACATGAGTAAATCCTGTGCTTCATGTACTCACAACTGTAAATGTACTTTTGCCCCACCCTGTACACGTTAATACTCTTTGGATAGTGAGATACAAGTGTTCTCTTTCGTCTTCCTTCTAGTCTATATTTTTCAAGTTTTCAAATTGAGCTACTTTTATGCTGGATAAAAATAGATATGTACATATTCTTCAGTTAATCAGAAAATGTTTATTAAACTTTCCATATATGTGGAGTCAGCATATATATTTTCCTAGGTTGGTTGTTGGGTAAGAAAATTATTAGGTACTTTCTCACTAAAGGCAGGGACCATGTCTTTTAAAATTGTGTAGGCTATGATACCTACCATGTGCCTTATACATAGAGAGGCCAAGAAAATAACTGTTGAATGAACACAGAAGCCATTATTCCTAGCTTGGAAGAAAATAATTATATTTTACTGGTTGTAAAGCTTTAGGTTTAGAGTCCTCACACTGGTCTTGGTACACTTCTCTGCTTGTTTATTAACTCACATTCAATGGGCAAGTTGTATCTATTCTGTCCCTTAAATCTAGAATTAGTAATTTACTATCAGTGATTCTAGAATTAATAATAGTAAAACCAATTACTGTTTCCTAAAATAATAAGAAAAGTAGAATGGACAAAAAACACACAATATAAATCCAAAGCACTAAACAGTAATTTAAAAATTCAGCCCTTGCTAATTCACTATTTGATTGTCAGACAGTCTAAATGTATATTAGACATCACAGGTACTAAAGCAATATTTGGCAACTGACCAAATAAATGAAAGAAATGTTATTGATTAAAGAATTTTAAGTAATATCTTGAAAATCTACATGGGAAGAAATTATGAGTAAATGGAAGCTAGACTAAAATCAGTGCCTTTTCTAACCAAGACCCAAGAAAATTAAGGATTTCTTCAATGACTTTGAATTTGTGATTTTCGAAGGCCCAGCAACTCTTATAAATTAAAGAACTTTTATATTTCTAACATGCTATTATATAACATAAATTATAATTTTTCAGTAGCTTTTATTTCATTTAATATAGTGACTTAGTTTAATAGGTTTTACATGAAAGTAATTTTCAGCCCTGACCAGTTTGGCTCAGTGGATAGAGTTTTGGCCTGCAGACTGAAGGGTCCCAGGTTCGATTCCAGTCAAGGGCATGTACTTTGGTTGCAGGCACATCCCCAATAGGGGGTGTGCAGGAGGCAGCTGATCGATGTTTCTCTCTCATCAATGTTTCTAACTCTCTATCCCTCTCCCTTCCTCTCTGTGAAAAATCAATAAAATATATTTTTTTTAAAAAGAAAGTAATTTTCAGACTTTTCCTTATGAAGGACTGACTATAGGCAAGCTCACCAAAGTACTAGATTTACTAAAAATCCAAGTCTAGACTTTTAAGAGGAGTTCATGTGCACACAAGACATGTGGGGAATAAAAAGAATGGGGGTAAATTCATTGACTGGAAAGTGGGCTAGAAGATGGAAGATGACATTTACATTCCTTTGGGAGAAAAATAATTCCAATGAAAGGTAACAGTCTCAGCAGAAGCATGACATGGAAAAGTTGGCTGAAAAGTCACTATCTTGCTGGAGTCAAAGACCAACAAGTAGTTAACATATAAATGCAAGAAGTCCGTCAGAAGGCTGATGGACTTTGATATTCAGCAAGGGCTGAGAATCAGCATAATATTACCTGCTGCTGGCTGAATGACTGAAGGCAATCCCCTAACCCAGGGGTCCTCAAACTTTTTAAACAGGGGGCCAGTTCACTGGCCCTCAGACCGTTGGAGGGCCGGACTATAGTTTAAAAAAAAACTATGAACAAATTCCTATGCACACAGAAGGCAAAAACACCCGGCGGGCCGGATAAATGTTTTCAGAGAGCCGCTGTGCTCATGAGCCGCAGTTTGCCGACCACTGCCCTAACCTGATAATCCTTTATTGTTTACCAAACCTTACCATTGAAATGACTGTTTGCTTTGCTAAAGGGCAAATGTGTATTCTAGTCTAGTAAATAAAAATCTCTGGGTCCGGAGATTCAGGGAGTCACTCCACTAGAGAGAAAGAGCTCTGCCTGGCTTCCCCCATGCCTTCTAAATTTATATTTCTTGTCTAGTATATCCATTTGTGCGCAGCCCCTTCTCCAGATCTTGAATCCTCGCTGCAAAAGGTTGCGGCACTATCTAGTCTAGCTACTTACAAACTTTTAAAGTAAGAAGCAGAACCCTTTATTTGAATGAAAACTTATGTAGAATGCTATTATATAAATTTGCAAAAGCTGAGCTGTTTTGGTTGATACAGGGTTTGGAGTATATAGGAACAAAACCCCATCTTCCTTAGCCTCCCTGTCTCTATCCCAGTGGACTCTAGGGAACACAGTTTAAAAACAAATCTAGTTTATACTTATTTAAAAAAAAAAACACAGCCTGGCTCCAATGGAAACTGATCATTGGGCAGGTGTTAGACATTAATTTGTAAAAAAAAGAAGCATTTTCCTCAGATTTAAAAAGATGGACATTGTTTTTCTTATCCCTTCCCAAAAAAAGTGTTTCACTATTGAGATCATCAGCTGGAAGAATCACTCCACTTACTTGAGATTCTTCTTCCCTTGACCCTCTTGGGGGCTGATTTTGTGTTTTTTAGCTCTTGAATGTGGTCTCTCAACTAGCCAAGCATAATCTTCGAGTGTTGGTCCTGGGCCGGAAGCATATGACAGTACAGTGTGCCCGGTGGAGAAAGGATGAGATGGAAAAGGTGCAAAAGCAAGCCAGCTGTTTCTTTGCTGACAACATGTAAGTATTGAAGGTAATAATTGAATTACTCCAGGCTCCTGTCATCTGTTTGTTAATTATCTATTTTTGCCATTTTTTTAAGTGTATATGTATGTATACTCAGTCTCATTAAAAAAAAAAAAAGATTTGAGGCAGCTTACAAAAATAGTTTCTATGGCAGAATAAATTTAACTAGATTAGATGAAGGAATCAGGATAAAGGAAGAATGGAAGAAAGATATAGTCAGAAGTGAGATTATTACACAGAATGCTATAAGGTCCTAAATAGATCATTTAACAAATACTGTACAAATATGAGCACTTTCTTTGTTCTTGGAGAAGAGAACAAGACCAACAAGTCTCTGATGTATGACTTATAGTAAACAGGTAAACAAGTTATATAATTCCAGGCTCAATGCTATGAAGACTAAAGCAGAATAAGTAGATAGCAAGGAATTAGTTAGGGGTAGGTCAGCAGGGAGTGGGTGCAATAGTCAGGAAAGGCCTTGGGGAGGGGGTAAGTCTGAAGGAAATCAGTGAGTCATTTGAGAAAAGGGGAGGGGTGGTGGGAAGAGCATACCAGGTAGAGGGAACATCAAGTGTTCAAAAAGCAGGAATGAGTTTGGCATGAGGAAGGCAAGCAGGCCAGTATAGATGGGCTGTAGCAGCAAGAGAGAAAGTGGTAAGTTCTGAGGTCAGAGAGAAGGCAGAGACCACATTACAAAGGAACTCAGGGGCTCTGGTAAACAAGCAAAGGGCCTGGATATTATTTTAAATATCAAAGGAATGTTATTATGGGCTACAGCTTCTCAGGAAGCCAAAGGAGTATGGAAAACATGGTCAACAACAATATGAACAGTGTCCATAAAGTGAGGAGAATGAAGCTAATCAGAAGGAGACAGATCCTCAGCAGCATAAATGAACTTTAACATGCATTTAATTTTTCATACTATATGCTGACAAAGTTTATTTCCAACTTTGCATGGATAATGTGTGTGCCTCAGCCCAAGTCTAGGTTTCATTAGGTTGAATGTGATAACTTCAAGATATGTCAGTATTCCTCAAACCATTTATTCTGTTCTTATTTTTATAACTTTTATTAGAAATATTTTAAAAATGTGCTGCCTGATCTTTTTTCTTTTTTAAAAAATATCTTTATTATTGAGAGTATTACAGATGTCCCTGCCTCCTCTTAAATTTCCCCCCATTGCCCTCCTCCACTCAATCCCATGCCGCCTCAGGCCTTCACCACCCTATTGTCTATGTCCATGGGTAATGCACATAAGTTCTTTAGTTACTCTCTTCCCACTCCCCCTTCCCTCTGATTCTCAATCTGTTTCATGTTTCCATGCCCCTGATTCTATGTTATTCACCAATTTATTTTGTTCATTAGATTATTTGTTCATTTATTTTGGTTTTTAGATTCAATTGTTGATACATATGTATTTATTGCCATTTTATTGTTCATATTGTTTATCTTTTTTCTTCTTTTTCTTAACGAAGACGCTTTAACATTTCTTGTAATACTGGTTTGGTGGTGATGAACTCCTTTAGCTTTTTCTTATCTGGGAAGCTCTTTATCTGACCTTCAATTCTAAATGATAGCTTTGCTGGGTAGAGTAATCTTAATTGTAGGTCCTTGCTTTTCATCACTTAAATATTTCATGCCACTTCCTTCTGGCCTGCAAAGTTTCTGTTGAGAAATCAGCTGATAGTCGTATGAGCACACCCTTATAGGTAACTGACTGCCTTTTTTTTTTTTTTTTTTTGCTGCTTTTAAGATTCTCTCTTTGTCTTTAACCTTTGCCATTTTAATTATGTGTCTTGGTGTGGACCTCTTTGGGTTCATCTTGTTTGGGACTCTGTATTTCCTGGACTTGTATGTCTATTTCTTTCACCAGGTAGGGGAAGTTTTCTGTCATTATTTCTTCAAATAGGTTTTCAATATCTTGCTATCTCTCTTCACCTTCCAACACCCCCATAATGTGAATATTGGTATGCTTGAAGTTGTCCCAGAGGCTCCTTACACTATCTTCATATTTTTGGATTCTTTTTGCTCTTCTGATTAGGTGTTTTTTGCTTCCTCATATTTCCAAATCACTGATTTGATTCTTTGTGTCTCTACTGTTGATTCCCTGTAAATTATTCTTCATTTCAGCTAGTATAGCCTTCATTTCTGACTGGTCCTTTGATGTTCTAAGATCCTTGAAATTCTCACCAAGTTCCTTGACATTCTCACTAAGATCCTTGAAGCTCTCATTAAGTTCCTTGAGCATCCTTATGACCATTGTTTTGAACTCTGTATCTAGTAGTTTGCTTGCTTCCATTTCATTTAGTTCTTTTTCTAGAGATTTCTTCTGTTCTTTCATCTGTGACATGTTTCTTTGTCTCCGCATTTTGGCTGTTTCCCTGTGTTTGTTTCTATGTATTAGGTAGAGCTACTATGTCTCCTGGAATTGGTAGAGTGGCTTTGTGTAGTAGGTGTCCTTTAGGGCCCAGTGGCTCAGTTTCCCCACTCACAGGGTGTGCCCTTGTGTGGTCTGTGGGCACAGTCTTGTTGTAGTTGAGCCTTGATTGCAGTTGCCATCACCAGGAGGAATTGACCCCCAGGCCAGTTGGCTGTGAAGATCAGCTGTGACTACAGTGTAAAAGCTGCTGTTTAGGAGACATCCCTGTGGAGTAGGACTTGCTTTAGTGGGGCTTTGGTGCTCACTGAGTCTGCCCTTGAGTGTGTCGCTTGTGGATTTGGTACGAGTTATAATCTGATATGGTCTGAAGCTGTCCACCAGATGCACTGGCTCTGGTGCCTCCCGAGAAGTGCAAAGTCAGCCACTGCCTGTTCCCTGCCTGGGGCCACCTGGTACGAGCTACAGAGTGATCTACAGGTGACTGCTACTTGTGTTGGGCTAAGAGGTGCCCAGGAGAGGCCAAGCTGTGAACCTTGGCAAGCTGCTGCTAGTGGGAGAGTCCAGTTGAGCTATTAAGAGTCCCAAGCAGCGTTTCTTTCCCCTTCTCAGCTGTGTTCTAGATAGTGTTGCCTACCAGCTAAGATCGTTCCTAAGTATCACTGAGATTATGTTGGTTACGAATGCAGAGGACCTCTGAGGAAAGTACAATAAGAAATAAAAAACAAACAGCATGGATGGAACTGGAGAGCATTATGCTAAGCAAAATAAGACAATCAGAGAAAGATAAATATCACATGATCTCACTCATATGTGGGATATAATGATCAACAAAATTTGATGAACAAGAATAGATCCAGAAAAAAAAAAAAAAAAAAGAATAGATCCAGAGACAAATGGCAGGGGAGGGGGGGGTGATTAGAGAGCAACCAAAGGACTTGTATGCATGCATATTAGCGTAACCAATGGACACAGACACTGGGGCTGTGGGGACTTACCTGGGGTGGGAATGGCTGGTGGGGGCGGGGAGTCAATTGGGGAAAAAGGAGACTTATGTAAAACTTTAGATAATAAAAAAAATAATTTTTTAAAAAGAAAAAAGAAATAAAAAACATGGTGAAGAATGCTATCCTGTGCCTCCTCAGTGGTGTGCTTGATTGTGTCCCCTCTTTTGCCTGACTCAGCTCAGAGGATGATCCGTTCCTTCTGTATGCCACACTGCACTCCGGGAATCACTGCAAGTTTATCACAAAAGATCTGCTGCGGGACCATAAGGCCTGTCTACCTGATGCCAAGACCCAACGTCTGTTCTTTAAGTGGCAGCAGGGACATCAGCTGGCAATTATTAATAGGTTTCCAGGATCAAAAATAACTTTTCAGGTATGTCATCTGTTCTTTACATAATGTCAACAGAGTCAAGTACATAGTAAGAATGTGGCATAAGCAAAGAATGTTGCAATCCTAAGTGCTTTATTTTTCTCAGTTTAGTTTGATATTTGGATTTAGCCAGTTCCTGGAAACAGAAAGTCTGCTAGAGCAAAAGTTCTTATAGGCCAACCCCACATTAATTGACATATTGAAAACACCTGGGATATCATCAATTAGGCTCTAATTATGTTATCAAATACAAATATTCATACATGGTTTTTATTTTCTTATTTATTTGTAATAACTCAAAGTTGTTTATCCCTATGGTTCTTCATACTTCTACTTTTGCTAAGTAACTCCATTTTCCTGGTTAATCCACTCCTACAGGTTGGTTTCAATTGAATTCTCTTTTGATTCTAGTTTAGATGCCTGTAAATACAAGAATGTCTCTTGTGTGAGAACAAAGGGAGAAAATCCAAAGGCGAGTTATTACAGAAAAATACACTAGCCAGTGGTAAATGTGCTTTAATGGTCAAAAAATATACTAAACAAATTTATAGGAAATAGAGTATCAAGTGATACCACAGAAATGCAATCAGCATAATCAAGACTGGGAAATAATAGAACAGCTGACCTAATTTCCTCAACAACAAAAAATTACCAAAATAATGGAGATGGAAAGGGAAGCTGTAGATTAAAAGAGAATTGAGAGGCAGTTCAGCCAGTCACAATGTAATAGCCTTATTTCAATCCCTGATCAAACAAACTGTAAAACATATGTATTCACATAATAATTGGAAATCTAAACAGAAATTTGATATTGTTAAGGAATTATTAATTCTTAAGTATAAAAATGGCTTTAATCTTATATTTACAAAATAAGTCCTTATCTTTTAGAGATACATATTGAATTACAGAAGAAATTATATATCTGAAGTTTGCTTCAAAATAATCTTGGGTGAGGGTAGAGGCAGAGGAAAGGAAGTGGGTGGAGTATGGATGAAATAAAATTAGCCTTGGGTTGATAATGGTTGAAGTTGGGTGATGGGTACATGGGAGTTCATGATACTATTTCTCTATTTTTGTATATTTGACTTTTTCTCTGTCACATATAAAACTGGTAAAGACAACAAGGGAATACTGTATTGTGTGTGTGTGTGTGTGTGTGTGTGTGTGTGTGTGTAGAGCAGTGATGGCGAACCTTTTGAGCTCGGCGTGTCAGCATTTTGAAAAACCCTAACTTAACTCTGGTGCCGTGTCACATATAGAAATTTTTTGATATTTGCAACCATAGTAAAACAAAGACATATTTTTGATATTTATTTTATATATTTAAATGCCACTTAACAAAGAAAAATCAACCAAAAAAATGAGTTCACATGTCACCTCTGACACGCGTGTCATAGGTTCGCCATCACTGGTGTAGAGGGTCCTTAACCTTAAAAATGAATCACCCCAAAAAAGAAACTCCTAATACCTGGGTTCATTTTTACAGAGCTAGCTGCTCTTTGAAAATCCATTGTTAAGACAAGGAATATGTCCCTGAAGCAAATTTAGAAGTAGTCAGAGAAGAAAGGGAAATAGCCCAGCCAGCGAGGCTCAGTGGTTGAGAATCGGACCTATGAACCAGGAGGTCATGGTTCGATTCCTGGTCAGGGCACATGCCCATGTTGGGGTCTCGATCCCCAGTGTGGGGCATGCAGGAGGCAGCCAATCAATGATTCTCATCATTGATGTTTCTATCTCCCTCTTCCTTCCTCTCTTAAATCAATAAAAAAATATTTTTTTAAAAGGAAAGGGAAATAGCTAGGTATCCTTTTAGTGTTGTTCTTAACATTTGGTTCCCTTTTTAATTCAACAGCATATTCCCATCTATGACACAGTGGTGCAAACAACTGGAGACTCGTGGCACATACCATATGATGAAGACCTGGTGGAAAGATACTCCTATGAAGTGCCAACCAAATGGCTTTGCCTTCACCGGAAGACATAATGACTTTTACCCCCATGCTAAATTTGTATTGGGTGCCCTCCTGGTTGGCATCTGAGCTCTTAAGTTGATGCTTGTTTAGACCATTGCTTCTGTCCTGCACTGTTTGTTCCAGTTGGTTTGTATGTCAACAAATTGATTTTTTAATTTAATAAATTATAATATCTTTTCACAATCCATTGCTTTTTTAAAATATGTTTTTATTGATTTTAGAGAGAGAGGAAGAGAAACATCGATGAGAGAGAAACATAGACCAGCTGCCTCCCTCATGTCCCCCACTGGGGGTTGAGCCTGAAACCCCCAACTGAAATTGAACCAGCAACCTCTTGGATACTCAACTAACTGAGTCACACTGGCCATATATTCATTCATTCATTCATTCATTCATTCATTCATTCTTAACTAGAGTTAGGGAACTTAGTGAGGAGTGAAGCCTATGTTTGTCTTACTGAGCCATCTGTTTCCCTTGCTTAGGAAACAGGTGCTTCTGGTATTTTGCTACTCCTGACCTCACCTCCACCAATAGCAGAACATGCCTTTTCCAAATCTGTTCAAACTTTTGTGAACACTAATCCCATCACTTGCTTTGAGGGCTTCTCTTCATTTAATTAAGTTTAACTTAGTTTAACTAAGTGATTACGTTTAGTAGTTGCCTCTCTGTTTTATCCCTTTGCTGGCCAGTTGATACCACACTGGGCCTTGATTTTAGCTGAAAATAGTCATGTCTGCAGCACTTTATTTTAGTTTTTTCCTTATTCCTACATACCATATGATTTAATATTTCAGAACAGGCAAAACCAATCTATGGTGATAAAAATCAGAATAGTAGGCCCTGGCTGGTGTGTCTCGGTTGACTGTCGTCCCATGCAGGAAGAGGTCACTGGTTCCATTCGTGGTCAGGGCAGGTTTCCCCAGTAGGGGATGTGTGTAGGAGGCAGCCAATGGATGTTTCTCTCTCTCTCTCTCTCTCTCTCTCTCTCTCTCTCTCTCTCTCTCTTCCTTTCTCTATAAAAAAAAAATCAATAAAAACATTTTTTAAAATCAGATTAGTCGTTGCCTGAGGAAAGGGGCACAAGAAAACTTTCTAGGGGTGATGGGGAAGTTCTCGGTGATTCTGTCACAGGAATATATAT
>NW_005871070.1:4219037-4232196 GCF_000147115.1 Myotis lucifugus | reverse complement strand
TAAACACTTAAAATTGATGCATTTACAACAATGTGCCTCAGAAAAATATGTTAGCATAAGAAAATAACTATTACATGAAAAAATGACCTTGTTTACATAAAACAATATACATGGATATAAGTAGGATGTATATTATGGACAGAAAGACAATCAGGGAAAACAGAGGAGGGGATGTTTCATCTCCTTAACTATTTACTGGATTCAGCACTGCTGCACACCTAGACTAAAGAACTCTCCATGAAAGTATTTGATAAATAAGAGCAATGAAAGATTCTGAGAATCAGAAAGCTCTCATAAATCCAATGTTTATTTTCTAAATTTCATAAACTACATACTTAGAAAACTGTGCTTTCAGTGAGCTAAACCTTTTTTAAGGAACTATCCTAATCTTAAGAAAAATTTAAAAAAAAAAAGCAGCCCTAGCTGGTTTGGCTCAGTGGATAGAGCGTCTGCCTGCAGATTGAGGAGTTCAGGGTTCAATTCCGATCAAGGGCGAGTGCCCAGGTTGAGTGCTCCATCCCCAGTGTGGGGCAAGCAGGAGGCGCCCAACCAATGATTCTCTCTCATCATTGATATTTTTTAAAGCATTTGTTAAATAAGCTTGTCTGAAAGCCTAATGCAAATGTCTCACAAGGAACACAGAGATGGGAGAGGATACAAAAAGAAGCTAGAACTTTAGAGCAGGAGTGAACCTTGAAGAACATAAAGCTCATTTTATAAAGGAAGAACAGACCCAGAAAGATGGAAAGTCTTCCTTGGGTTCCACAGCTAGTTCGTGAAGCTATTTCAACCATAACCCACCTCTTTTGATTCCTAGCTAACTATTCTTCCTTCTTTGCACTGATTTAGGCTAGAGTGATTCATAAAAACAGACTGAATGGTAGAGCATCCAGTATTTATATTAGAAACTTTGTTAGCCACTTAAGAGTAAGGGAGAATGAGAGGAAGGGAACCGGAAGTACCTCTTTAAGGCCCCACAGTTCCAGAATGGCTGGCAGTGTAGACAATTGTGATAGAGAAATTACATTATTTTTTAACTCTTTAGTAACATTGAAAAATAAAACCCTAATTTCTGCTTGAGGTAAATTAAGGTGCATCTGTTCTTTGTCCAGGGGCGGGGGAACCATCCTAGGACCACAAAGTAAATCTAACACAGGAACCTGGGGAGTGCAGGGGTTCTCTGAACAAAGGTGACTGGCAACAAACACATAATCTGCCTTTATGTATTCTGGTCACCTGAGTCAAACAGGCTACCTGTCACGCAAGGTCCAAGACACAATGCAAAGAAGAAGTTTTTTAAAAAGCGGTCCTGGGAATTGAAAGTGTCTTTAAAGTCAGCCGTAAACAACAAAGGTTTTGAAAAGGCACTGTGCTTCCCTCTGGCATGCTTCTAAACTTATACTGTTCTTTCCTCCTGCTGTTCTCAGACCCAAAAAAGAGGAAATCTCAAAGGAGAAGACTGAGTTTATTCTCTCAGGGGACCTTCAGGACTACCTTACCTCAGCTGCCTTGTTCTTCACTTGAAATTAACTTTTCAAGTTTGCACTGAAGTATAATTAGTGCTTCCTTGGTTCTCTAGCAGGTTTCTAAAGGGTGTCCCAAAATTCGCGCAAGAAGTAATTTTGATAGAAAACACAAGTTTATAATTAAAAATTGTAAATTTTTCATTGATTCATAAAGTATACAGTATAGGGTTATGAATGGAATAGCATATCGGGTAAATGGCCTCCACGGCTTTGCTGGCACATCCGCACTCTTTTGTTGAAATTTTCCATGACCGTTTTGTATAAATGTGGCTGAATTTCGATGAGGCTCATTTTCATCTTGATGGCTTGGTTAATCGACAAAATTGTCACATTTGGGGTTCAGAAAATCCATGAATGATTGTTGAGAAACAAATGCATCCACAACGTGTCACTGTTTGGTGCAGATTTGGGGCTGGAGGCCTTATCGGACCATTCTTCTTCGAAAACGCGGCTGCTCAGGCAATAACAAAAGAATGCATATGTGCCAGCAAAGCCTTGGAGGCCATTTACCCGATATACTATTCCATACATAACCCTATACTGTATACTTTATGAATCAATAAAAAATTTACAATTTTTAATTATAAACCTATCTTTTCTATCAAAATTACTTCTTGCGTGAATTTTGGGACACCCTTTAACTATTTTTCAAAACTGTCCTAAGGTACTATGAAATGTATCATATGTGTTCACATTAGGTTTCTCTTTCCTTGATAGTTTCATTCTAAAGCAGGTGTGGAAAGGCTGGGTGTATTGTGTAGGCACCTTAATTCTGGTCCATCATTTGCTAAAAATCAAAACTATTGGGGTAATTGAGGGCAAAGCAAAATAGGGTCCAGGTCTGGTGTTTTGCCCATCCTTCAGCAATTTGGAATTCACAGAGTGAAAAACTTCTAAGGGAAACCCTTGGTGGAATGACTGGGTGTATAGGAACATGGACCACTGTGATGAGATGGTGGTATTTAGATTGGGTATTCTTTCCAGAATGGGACTTACACAGATAGAGTTCTCAGCAATAGGGACCAGGCAGCTGCTGGAGCCTCCTGTAGCCCAGGGTGAGAGTAGGGTTGCCAGATAATATATAGTACTCCCAGTTAAATTCGAATTTCAGATAACCATTTTTTAGTATAGATATGTCCCAAGTATTGCAAGGATATATACTAAAAATATGAATTGTCTCTCTGAAATTCACATTTAACTGAGCATCCTGTATCTTTTTATTTGCCAACTAGGGGCCCGGTGCACAAAAATTTGTGCACTGGGGAGGGGGTTCCCTCAGCCCAGCTTACCCCCTATCACATACTGGGAGCCCTAGGGGATGTCCTACTACCTGCTCCCTGCTCCCCTTGGGGAGTGGGCCTAAGCCACAGTCTGGGCTCCCTTTGTGGGAGTCGACCGGGCTGATCAGGGGAAGGCACCAGCCCCATCACCGCACTGTTGAAGCCACTGCCAGTCACCGCAGCCACCAAGGTGTTTTCATCAACACGGACTCCAGTCCCTTCACCATGAAAAAATGACAACTTTCTTTAGGCATTTTCAAGAAGTGTCTTTCATAGGATATGACATTTCTTTCTTTCTTTATCCTCACCTGGGGATATGTTTCCATTGATTTTTAGAGAATGTGGAAGAGAAAGGGAAAGACAGAGAGAAACATCAAAGTGAGAGGAACACTTTGATTGGTTGCCTCCTGCATGAGCCCTGACCTGGGCCGGAGCCAGGGAGGAACCTGCAACCTAGGTACATGCCCTTGGTCAGAATTGAACCCAGAATCTGCGTTGGGCAGGCCGAGGCATTATCCACTGAGCCAAACTGGCTAGGACAGGATATGACATTTCTTAACCCTCCAGCAGCAGACCTTCATTTTTTTCTCCAGGAGTGTGGTAAAAAAAACCCTAGATCACTTTTTGGACTCTTATTACCCAAGTTACTAAGAATATTACCAGTGGCATACAGGGAGCTTAACCAATCAGCAGTCAGAAAAGGTGTTTCCTCTGTAGTTCACACTAATTGCTGGTTTGGCCCCTGCCCAGGCCTAATGCCTCTGGCGAGTCATTAGCCCTGGGCCAGGGCACCCTCAGCTCCAAGCCACCGTGGCCATCAAGGATCGCTGGCTGGCTGCGCCCCGGTTCGGGCCGCCATCACCATCAAGGATCACTGGCTGGCTCCTCCCCGGCCCAAGCCTAAAGCCTCTGGCCAGGCATTAGGCCTGGGCCGGGGCACCCCCAGCTCCCCGCTGCTGCCATCAACGATTGCTGGCTGGCTCCACCCCGGTTCCCCACCTCTGCCACCATCAACAATCACTGGCTGGCTCCTCCCCGACCTAAGCCTAAAGCCTCTGGCCAAGGCTTTAGGCCTGGGCCAGGGCATCCCCAGCTCGCCTCCACCGCCGCCATCTATGATCGCTGGCTGGCTCCACCCCGGTTCCCCCCACCATCACCGCAGTCAACCATCGCTGGCTCAACGATTGCTGGCTGGCTCCTCCCTTACCCAGGCCTAAAGCCTCAGTCTGTGGCTTGGAGCCGACATATGCAAATTAGCCGCCATCTTGGTTGCCAGTTAATTTGCATATACTCACTGATTAGCCAATGAAAAGGGTAGCGGTCGTACGCTAATTACCATGTTTCTCTTTTATTAGTGTAGATTCTAGCAACTATAGGTGGGAATTATATGGAAGGGGAATGGAAATGGAACATCTATATAGCCCAGCAGTTCTGCAGGAGGCAGGAGGCAGGAAGGGAGCAAGGATAAGAAAAGGGAGGAAGAAGAAAGGAGAGAAGATGAGCTTTTTCCTGCCTTGTCCTAGTCAATGATAAGCCGTCTGCTTGCTTCTATGCTATGTAAACAAAGAGCATTCCACTAAGAGATCTACTTAGATGAAACCATAGAAAACAGTGGGGTGAAAGAAAATATGAGACAGGGACACCAAAGAGTAAGTGTAGGAAGTCTTGAGAAATGATCTTTAATTTTCTCTTACCATGTCTATTTTACGGTGTTTCAGGATTCCCTTGAAGCCCTCTCTCCCCAAGTTTGTTCTCTGTTGACAATATTTGATCTGACAAATGCTTCCAGAGACTCAACATACACAACTGGCCTTCAACTAGGAATTGAAATAAACAGGAAGATAATTATCTAGTCACTGATGGCAGCTAAAAATAATTTTGCTACTAGAGTACTCTCAGAAGTGCACTATTATCAAGTAGATTACGTTATTAAGATAACCATGATAATTTGTTATGAATAGTAGTGTCCTATGAAGGTTTTTTGGTAGCTTCTGACAAGAAATTTGATGTACAGAGTTCATTTCAACCACATTAAAATGACTACCCCAGTCAGCTCTTTGATGTTTGTTAAAGTCCTGCCCAAGAAGCAAATATTTGAGAAATCACTGGTAGGGGGCTTTAGTTTCTAATCCTAATATAAAAAAAGCCAGGTGCTGTCATGACTGAAACTACTGGATGGACGACTGAACAGCAGGCTGCATGGGGCAACAGGCTGGCAGGGGGATTAGTGAGGGACGGCCAAATGACTGAACAGCAGCCTGCATGGGTGACCAGGCCGGCGGGGGGGGGGGGGGGGGGAGGGTAGTTGAGGGCGACCAGGCCAGCAAGGGGGGCAGTTAGGGGCCATCACGCCAGCAGGCAGAGGCAGTTAGGGGTGATCAGCCAGGCAGGGGGGGCAGTTAGGGGCAATCAGGCAGGCAGGCAGGTGAGCAATCAGGAGCCAGCAGTCCCAGATTGTGAGAGGGATGTCCCGGATTGGAGAGGATGCAGGCTGGGCTGAGGGGACCCCCCCTCCTATGCACGAATTTCATGCACTGGGCCTCTAGTATAATAGAAACGTAAGTTCATTTTGAAGAGACCAGGTGAGATTGCTCTATCACTCTCAGCTGAACTAGAACAGTACCAGGTATCAAGTTTAGTTCACATTTACATACTTAAAGTCCATTATTAAAACAGATTCCTTGTGCTTTGTCTGACGGCATCAGAACAGAGAATGTCAGTTTCCTAATAGATGCCAATAGAATTCTGTGGCGATTCTGCTGTTCTATGGCTCTCTGGGCAGAGTGTACCCTAGGAGAATAGAATGGAGCCTCTACCTCCATGAAACAGGTTCCTTTGGAAATGGTTATAGCAGGTCTTCTGAAGGTAAGTCCCTTGTTCACATTTGTTGCTTAAGATATGCTGTATTACTAATTCTTTAGAAATGAACCATTCTTTTATTTTCTTCTTCTTTTCAGTGACCTTGTCCTAGAATCCAAAGCTGCATTTTTTTGTATCCTCTGCTCCAA
This sequence comes from Myotis lucifugus, assembly GCF_000147115.1. Taxonomy (NCBI): domain Eukaryota; kingdom Metazoa; phylum Chordata; class Mammalia; order Chiroptera; family Vespertilionidae; genus Myotis; species Myotis lucifugus. The sequence continues at coordinate 4,226,382 of NW_005871070.1, read as the reverse complement.
AATTGAGCAGTCTATTGCTATTAAATTTCTATGCATTTGTATGCCTGTTATATATGTCATATATATTTTAAAGGATTATCACAGTAAACTCTTGTAACATTTAAAAAATATTTTTATTGATTTCAGAGAGGGAAAGGGAGAGAGAGATAGAAACATCAATGATGAGAGAGAATCACTGATTGGCTGCCTCTTGTGCACCCCACACTGGGGATGGAGCCCGAAACCTGGGCCTGTGCCCCGATGAGGAATCAAACAGTGACCTGGTTCATAGGTCAACACTCAACCACTGAGCCATGCCAGCTGGGCTGTAACTTTTTTTTTTAACCTGACAAAATGAAAATTTCCCCTTGTTCTTAAAAGTCTACCACTTTTTCCTTGTGTGCTCTCATCATAATAATATAAATTCATGAAGAGGGGCAAAATATTATTCACATACTCAAACTACCCAAGGTTTCCTTGTGTTCCGAAGGAAATTTGTGTTCCAGAAAGCTGTCGCTCACATAATAGCTATTGGCTCAAATTAAGGGTCATGTCCTTTGGCACTTAGTCCTGTTCTGGCAGGAGTGGTCAAATCCTTGAAAAATGGATCTTTTCCAGGTTAGGCCCTCTGAGTTGCAGAACTCCTAAAGAAATAAACTCTGGTCACACCCAGTTTTTGAAGAGAGTCTCAGGAAGAATTGTCACTACACAGATAAAGAGCTTTCTATTTTTTTTAAAGCAAATCACATGCCTCCTCGTATTTGTTGACATACCAAGGGAAGTTTATGTGAGGAAATCAGTATTGAACAGTTTGTGCTTTATAAATGTCAATAGATTTTTTTCCTTCCACTCCCACTACCATTATCCCCAGAGATTTCAACACCATCCACATTCCAGTCTCACTGTTACTTAACCTCTTAAACTGATGATTTGGGGGCCTCTGTGAGATGGCCAGCCTGAGCCTTTTAAATTACTTAAAAGTGCTCCAGTTTCAGGAGCTCAAACTTCCAAGGTCTTCATTTTGACCACAGCTTCCTTACCCACTCCACTCTTTAATCCCAACCACCAGTTCCTTGGCGGGCTCTTAGGACTATCCCTTCCTCACCTGAAGCCCTCTATTGTCCATCCCCATCTGGCTTCACTGGCCTTCCCCACCTCACCCCGCTCTTAAAGCATTCAATCTCAGGGATATTGCAGATTATTTCATTCATTTTACGTCTGTGGTGTCCATCTTAGCAATTCTAAACCTAATTTTGGAAAGCCCCAGACCGTTCCACTTCCTTCACTCCTATACACTGTACTATTGCTAAGTCATGACTTTTGAAAAGTCATGAAATTATACGCTTGGAACTTCACTCCCTTGTGAAGGCCCTCCCCCCCCCCCCCCCCGACTTGACTTGAAAAGTAACTCATCTCATGCAGCCTCCATTTCCTTTTCTATTAAGTGGGGGAGATGGGCTACAGCGGTACTTGTCAAATTTTAATGGGCATCGAATCGCCTGGGTTGTTTAAAATACTGATTCTGGTTCAGGTCTGGTGTGCCGGCTGATACCAATGCTATATAGACCATATTTTGAACAGTATTTTGAGTAGCCTCAAATAAGCTCCAAGGCTATTTTAAAATTTAATAATAATAATAATGATAGCCCTGACCAGTTTGGCTCAGTGGATAGAGTGTCGGCCTGCAGACTGAGGGGTCCCAGGTTCTATTCCGGTCAAGGGCATGTACCTTGGTTGTGGACACATCCCCAGTAGCGGGTGTGCAGGAGGCAGCTGATCGGTGTTTCTCTCTCATCGATGTTTCTAATTCTCTATTCCTCTCCTTTCCTCTCTGTAAAAAAAAATCAATAAAATATATATAAAAAATGGTAATGATAATACATTCATGATTCTAAGTCCTGAGTCATAGCCTGGTCATTCTCACTTTCAAAAGATGACTTAACCAGCAACTAAAAGCGATGTGTGATGAGCCTCTCCAGCAATTTTTGCCCTTTCCAATAACTTTCCTGTCCTGACCCTTTTCTAGATTACTTTTCTACCTCCTCCATACTACCACTTTTTGCTGACTTGGGACCTGGCTCTCTCCGTTAATCCCTTTCTACTGGCTCTCTTCCATCTAACTACAAATATCTTTAGGCTTCCAGCCTGAAGAAATCGTGCTTCTCTAGGGATCGTTTAGTAGCCAAGCTTCTCAAAGGAAGAAGCCATCTCTACCTCTGGTTTCTTTCCAATTCCACATCTGTAGCTGAGCATTTCCATTTGAGTAGACTGTGGACTCACAAGCTCAGCCACTTTGAAAACAACTCATCTTCACCCCAACAAAACGACCTCCTGCCTTACTTTATTATTCCTGCTCCTTCTCCCCTACTTGCATACCTACTTGCAAAATGTCTGTTGTAGCCTAGTTATTCGACTCTTGACTACTTCCAAAGGAAATAATCATGTTTTTTAAAGCTTTGTTCAGGAAGATATTTACAATAGTATTGTTAATAATAATAATATTGGAAATAACTAAATGTTCAAAACAAAGGAATGAGGAAGTAAATATAATTTTAAGTGTCACAGTGATTAAAATGATATTTTGTGTGTTGGCATAGATTAAATGAAAAGGCATATACAAAATGGTATGTCTAGTATGATCCCATTTTTCTAATTAGGAAGGAAAGACAGAGATACTTGGAAAAAAGTATCTGAAAGAAGTATCATTTTGTTGATTCCAAATGTTAATAGGTGTTTTGGGGTGTTGGAATTATAGATGATTTTTACTTTCTTTTATCTTCTGCACAGTCTGAAATTGTTAGAGTATGTGGGTAATAGAATGTTAGACTAGAACTCTTCCTGCCTCAGTTTCCACTGCAGCACAAATACAATGGACACCAAGATTCCCAGGTGAGTGTGAGGCAGACACCACATATGCAGAATTTACAAAAAGAATAAAGGAAAATCTGCCTCATAAGTCCTGGCCCCTCAGTCAGGCCAAAGGTAGAAAAATGTCAGAGGAAAGGAAAGGATAAAGTTGTTTCTTTAGAGAGAGCCATTGTCAGCCTCCAAGTTCCTTGGTCCCTCTAACCCCAGGACCCCAGAAAAGATGCCTCAGTAGGAGGTCTTGGGGCCCCTCCTGCAGCATGGGGGGGGGGGGGAGAGGGGGGGTCAGGCAGATGCCTGAGAAAGCTGAAGCTTCTGTGGACAGGGCCTGACTGCCTGCAAATCTAGATGATAAGGGGCCTTGGAATGGGAACCAGAGAGGGCTGCTGCCTTGGAATTGGTCTGCACTGCAGGTTTCCTGAGGGCCAGATGGGGTCAGACAGGTGGGGAGAGAGCTTCCTTAGAGTTGTCTTGGGCTGGAGGGGAGCTTTTTGATGCCCAGGGGTTGAGGAAGGACCTACAAGTGGCTACCTACATATTAAAGATAGAGAACCACTGGAAGAGCTTGAAAAAGTGGCCAAGAGGGGAAATATCAGCTTTAGTCTGCCAGGCTTGCCAGAGACACCAGCTTTAAACATCTGCAGGCCTTTAAACATCTGCCTAGAAGCATTGAACCACCGCTACCTATCCTAGCTGTCCACTGCCCATCCTCCACATTGGCTGGGGTGGGGGTGGGGGTGAGCTACAAGTGATGAGAGAGGAAAAGCTAACCATGCCCCCACCCCTTTTCCACTGGAGGCTTTAGTCTGAAACCAACCTAAACTGGCAGAGTAGAAATGATGCAATGCTTTTTGGAATTTTTATTGTTATAGAAGAGACTATCCTAATTTCTGAATTGAGACTGCATTTGTTACTTAAAGTGACATAGCACTGTGTGTTACCTAAAAGGAACAGAGAAGTAATGAGACCTTCCAGAGTTTTCATCTAGAAGCAAGAAAGACTAAAGGAAGACTGGGAGAACAAATAATCAAATTGTGCTTTTTATCACAATTTCCATCATCTTGTTACCGGAACCCAGATGCCCCCTGGTGCCTACTTCTATCATTTCTTGCCCCAACAAAGATAACCCTATCTAGTCTTCTAACAATATAGATTCATTTTTCCTGTCTTTGTACTTTATATACTAGTAAATGAAATCATTTAAGATGTGCTCTTTTGTGGCTGGCTTCTTTCATTCAATTTTATATGAGTTTCATTCATATTGTGGCATGTAATTGTATTTCATTTGGTTTTATTATTATAGTAGAGGCCAGGTGCACAGATGTGTACACCCGTGGGGATCCCTTGGCCTGGCCTGCACCCTCTAGCAATCCAGGACCCCTCGGGGGATGTTGGACTGCCGGTTTTGGCCCAGTCCCGCAGGACAGGCCAAGGGACCCCACTGGTGCACAAATCCATGCACCGGGCCTCTAGTATGCATATAAGATCTTTGGTTAAGGAGGCTGGCAGGACCCTGACCCCAAGATGGCAGCACCCAGTGAAGTGGAGGCACTTGTCTAGGCGAAGGCGATGGTGTCATGAGCGTAGCTGCTTTGTATGCTGTGTGGATGGATGGTTGGAGGTGCCTACATCCTTCTGCAGGAGGAGGAGGAGGAGGAATAGAAGCTGGATGCTCTGCAGGGCATTGTCTCTGCTTTCCTGAGATGGAGAGAGAAACAATGATGGGAGAAGGCATTGACAGGCTGCCCCATGCATGTGTCCTACTTGGGATCGAGTCTGCAACCCAGGAATGTGCCCTCACCTGAAATTGAACTGGCAACCCCTCAGTACATTGGACAACACCCAACCACCTGAGCCACACCAGCCAGGGCACAACCACCATCTTCTGAAGCAGTGGTTCTCAACCTTCTGGCCCTTTAAATACAGTTCCTCATGTTGTGACCCAACCATAAAATTATTTTCGTTGCTACTTCATAAGTGTAATGTTGCTACTGTTATGAATCGTAATGTAAATATCTGATATGCAGGATGGTCTTAGGCGACCCCTGTGAAAGGGTCGTTCGACCACCGAAGGGGTCTCGACCCACAGGTTGAGAACCACTGTATCTGAAGCATTCTCTAATTTCTCATCTAATTCATCCTGTACTTGATTGACAGATTAATTTTCTTAAACCATTGATGTGTCCATCACTTTCCTACTTAAAAATGTTTAATAATTTCTCAACAGACAAGTCAAATAAAAAAACTTCTTCAGCTTAAAAAAAAAATCTTTGGTTAATCTCTTCCCACCCTTCCCCCCTTCCCTCTGAGATTCATCAGTCTGTTTCATGTTTCCATGCCTATGCGTTGAGCATCTGCCCCCTGATGGTCAGTGCACATCATAGCTACTGGTCGAATGGTCACTTAGGCTTTTATATATATAGACTAGAGGCCTGGTGCAAGAATTCGTTCATGGGTAGGGTCTCTTGGCCTGGCCAGCAATCGAGGCCTATTGGGGGGCCAGCCTGGGGGGAGAGACCCTGGGAGTTTGGCCAGCCAGGAGGAGGGGCCATGGGTGGTTGGCTGGCCGGCCCCACCCTCAATCAGGGGTGGGGGCCGACCAGGGGTGGGGATGGCCAGGGGGAGGAGCCGTGGGCGGGTTGGCCAGCCAGCCCCGCTCCCAATCGGGGTGGGTTAGCCCATCAAGTGTGGGGCCAGCCAGGGGGAGGGGCCAGAGGAAGTTGGGGGGGGGGGCTGAGCAGGGCCAAATCGGGCCACTTGGCCGCTGCAGTGCACGTCATAGCGACTAGTCGTTCCACCATTCGGTCGCTGGGCTTTTATATATATAGATAATGTTCTATAGTGTGAATATACCACAATTTTATCCATTCTACTGATGATGGGCATTTGGATAGCTTCCAGCTTTGGCTTATTACAAAGAATCTATAATAATAAAAGCATAATATGCTAATTAGACTGGACATCCTTCCGGACGACCTTCTGCACAAAGCTGGGGCTGCAAGGGAAGCCCGGGTCCCGAGTGCCAGAGGGAAGCCGGTGCCGGCAGCTGGGGGAAGGAAGGCCTACTATTGCACAAATTTCGTGCCTAATGTGTTATGTTTAATACTGGGGGAGAGCTATTAAAAAATCTCTTGCAGCCTAGCCAGTTTGGCTCAGTGGATAGAGCATCAGCCTGCAGACTGAAGGTCCAGGGTTTAATTCTGGTCAAGGGCACATGCCTGGGTTGCGGGCTCGATCCTTGTAGGGGGTATGCAAGAGGCAGCTGGTCAATGATTCTCTCTCTCTCTCTGTTCGTTGATGTTTCTATCGCTCCCTCTCCCTTCCTCTCTGGAATTAATTAAAAAATACACGCCCCCCCAAAAAAATCTCTTGCAGATATTCTTTTCTTTCCACTCCCATGGATTCAGGCCTTCAGAAACGTTCACTTGGACTCTTAGCAATAGCCTCCTGATTAATACCTCTATCTATAGTTCATCATAAATACTGCCACAGGTTTGTCTTCCCAGAGCAGCAATTTTCAACAGGTGTGCTGCAAAAATTTTTAAAACATGCAATACCTGACTACTTACCAGTAGCCAGAGGTACTGATCTCTTTTCTCTTTGTCAAATAAAAAAATGACAACAGCCAACAAAATAATTGTCTGGTGTGAATGAATCAAAATTACACTTTTTTTTTTTTTGGTCAGGTTGGCAAAAAATATATTTGTGGGGGTGCCGCAGAATTTTAGTAATTAGTTTATGTGTGCCATGAAATGAAAAAGGTTGAAAATCGCTGTCCCAGAACATAATTCTAATCACGCTGCTGCTTTTACTGAAAACATTAAATGTCTCCCCACCGCCTTCCAACCAGAGCCCTCGGTTCCTTAGCTTGGCATTCAAGGCCTCCTCCCTGCATTTGTACCCTAATCCAGAGCATTTTGTGTCCTAGTCAAAGTAGGCCATGGCCACACCCTAAGCACAGACTCTTCTCTCCGCCCCCCCTTCTTTGTTCATGTCACTCCTATTCCATGTTGTATTGTGATGTCACCCACACTGATCCCACTCTGTCAGAGTCCTTGTCTTCCCAAGCTGTACTCGGATATACTTCTCCCAGCAGGCAGCTTGCCTCCCCTATGGCCCAAGGTAATTTCCCACCTGCAGTCCTTTGTTGGAACCTGCCTTTTGTATCATGAGCTGCCTCATGTTTCATCTTCCTCGCTGAGCTCTGGTGGGGACCCCATCTGTGTCTCAGTGTAGCCAGCTCAGCTTCTTACCCATAGAAGGGGCTCAGTAAATGTTAGTTGAATTGCTTTGGAGAAGTTGTTTGAAAATGTCTTCCTGATTTTTATCTCTGATTCCCACTTCTCCTTTGTGAATTCCCCTCTTGCTCCTAGGTTTGTTTGTTGTTTTAACTTCACCCAAGGACATGCTTTTACTGATTTTGAGAGAGAGAGAAACATCCATCAGTTGCCTCTTGTACCCTCCCCTACCAGGAATTGAACTTGCAACCTTTTGGTGTACA
>NW_005871070.1:4216361-4218937 GCF_000147115.1 Myotis lucifugus | reverse complement strand
CTTAATGAATTAAATGTTTACTTATTAGGCATCTATGTACATGGCACTATGATAAAATTTGCTCTGTACCTATAACACATCATTCCAGAGTTTTTAATCTTGAAAATGTTTTTTTTCTGATATTTTTACATTTTGTTATAGTTTACATTCATTATTTTGTATTAGTTTCAGGTATACAGCATAGTGGCTAGACAATCATATACTTTACAAAGTGTTCCTCGCAATATTTCCAGTACTTACCTGGCACGATACATAGTTATTACAATATTATTTACTACACTAGAGGCCCATTTGTGCACTTGGGGGTTGAGGGGAGTCCCTCAGCTGAGCCTGTGCCCTCTCACAGTCCGGGACCCCTTAGGGGTTGTTCGACTGCTGGCTTAGGCCCACTCCCCCGAGGGGTACTTAGCGCTGCCACCAAAGTGGGAGAGGCTCCTGCCACTGCCGCTGCACTCACCAGCTGAGAGCCCCACTTCTGGCCGAGCTGTGCTCCCCCTGTGGGAGCACACTGACCACTAGGGGGCAGCGCCTGTATTGAGCGCCTGCCCCCTGGTGGTCAGTGTGTGTCATAGCAACTGGTCATTCCTCTGTTCAGTCAATTAGCATATTAGCCTTTTATTATATAGGATTCCTGCATTCCCTATGCTGTACTTAATCTTTAGAAATATTTTAGCCCTAGCCAATTTGGCTTAGTGGATAGAGCGTCAGCCTGCAGTCCGAAGGATCCCAGGTTCGATTCCGGTCAAGGGCATATGCCTGGGTTGCTGGCTCGGTCCAAGGAGCAGGAGGCAACCAATCAATGATTCCCTCTCATCATTGATGTTTCTATCTCTCTCTTCCTTTCCCTTCCTCTCTGAAATAAATAATTTTAAAAAATGTTTTAGATCTGCTGCCTGTAGTTGACTTTTGTTTTTGTTGATTTTTTACAGGAAGAGAGAATGAGCAGGGAATGGTGGTGGGGGGGAAACATTGATTTGTTGTTCCACTTATTTATGCATTCATTGGTTGATTCTTGTATGTGCCCTGACTGGGGATTAAGCCCTCAACCTTGGCATATCAGGCAACATGCTAACCAACTAAGCTACCTGGCCAGGTGGCTTATTTTCACTGTCACAGGGCCTGTGATTGATTTTTTTTGAAACTTGCCTTTGTTTCACCACTATGAATGAAGTGCAGGTGGTGAAGTTTGGGGACTTTAGCTGAGGTCTATCAAGTCCTTTCACAGCAAGTGAAAAATAAAACTAGAGCACTCTTTTGCTTTCTCATCAATAACTGGGTTCTCAAGAACTGGTTCCTAAATTAGTGACTGAAAATATTGGTGATAATGGTCAGAAACCTCATTTAGTATTTGCTCTCCCTGCCATTATCCCAAGAGAATTTGGCTTATTCTGAGCATCAGAGATGACTTAATTTTGTGGTAAGAAAATAGGAATTAGAGGAAGCCAATTAGGAAACCTCAAGGAAGAGGAACTATCTCTAGGCTAAAGGGAAGGCTGTTGAGCCTTATTTCCTCTCTGTTCTTGACTCACTTTCTTGGTTCCTGGCCAACCTCTGCACCTCCCTTTCCCCATCTGATCAAGGGGCTGGAGTGGGGGTGGGTGTAAGGGTGAGGATGGTGAACAGAGTAAATAAAGTTAAATACCATTCATAAAGACCACAGGGTGTAGGGAAGCACCATGAGTTGAAAGTCTCAATGAACTGTTTGATTCTTACTGTTCCCATCCTCCTGTCCACAGACACGGGTGAGGTTGCATGTGTATGGGACAGGGTGGGTAAGAATTGGCTGCTTTCCAAGTTAAGAAAAGAGACAGTTTCACTTCTGAACAACAGAAGAGTACAGTGCAGGTTGCTATAATACTTGGTTTCCTTCTGAATTAGGGATAGATCAAAGCAAAATAGCCAGTAATCCAGGCCTTACCAGTCCCCCCTCCTTTCACAGAGAAAAACTGAGTTCAAGTTTACTGGTAGGTGGCTTATTTTCACGGTCGTAATTAATATTTTTGTCCTCTATACCTTTAAGGTTGATACAATATGCTCACCTTTTGGCCATAGTCACCAGGTTAGTCTGTGGCAAGGTTCCAATTCAAATTCAGCGCTTCTGACACTCAGAACAGAGCCTGACCATGTTCAAGACGCAGGTCCCTCCCTTCCCCATCTTATTTTTCACTGGAACATTTGCTGCTTTCTCAGGCTATAAGGCTTTCCTGTTATCATGCCTAAGGGGAAGTTGTATGTTAAAAACCACCAATGGTTAAGCCCAAGCCAGCTGGGGTCTCCCATTGCTCCTTCCAGTATTCTGTGGAGACCCACAAGAATTCTCAGTGTTTCTCAAAGTCCATGGCTTTTAGAAACAAAAGATCAGTTGGTCAGTCGAGCACTGGGTCTTCATTTAAGGGGGAATTTGGTAAAACAAGAAAAACATCAAAAGTTGTAAGAGGCTAATACTGAAGTTGTTATAGCTAAAAATCAGTGGTAAACTGAAAGCTAATGGTTTGGACTCTATAGAAGGGGTAGTTTTAGTGAAATGGCTTTGGGTTGAGCTGATAAAAGTTTATTCCCTTTCAAATCAAAGGATG
>NW_005871070.1:4210738-4216261 GCF_000147115.1 Myotis lucifugus | reverse complement strand
CAGTTGTGTGACTGCTGTGTTGCTGGCCACCATTTTGTACTCACCATTAGTACTGGAGGGTGAGAGAACTAGATTTTATGGACAAGGGGGCAGGGAAGTGTTGCTTTATTGGAATCTGGTCAGTTAAGGGGTTTTTGAGGAGAAGCATAATCAAATGCCTCATGAAAGCACACCCCAACTCACATTTGATGCTTCATTTGTCCCTCTCCTTTGCCCATAAATGATAGAACTGGAATACAGAGAAACCACCCTTTTCTCTTTCCCAGAGACTGAGCCAGAATGACAATTCCTAGGCAGCCTACAATAGTTATTGGACGAACTGCAGGACTGAGATTGGTGTGAGAATGATTTAAAGAGAGCCAGGTTCTTGCCCTTAGTCCCCGGAGGAAGCATCTGATTGGTGAAAGTCTGGCCAGGGAGCTGGGCAGAGCTCTACCTCCCTCCAACTGTTCACCCAGAGCTGCTACATCCTAGCTCTGTCCTGGCCACATCCCCTTAATATCAGGGAATCCTAACTTTCCTAAGATGCTCTATTACCAGTGCTTGTGGCCAACTTACAGGGCAATGTGTTCAACACCTGCTAATGTCACATAGAAACACAGATAAGTTTTCTTTTTTTTAATTCCCTGGCTCTGAAACTGCCAGCAGAGCATCATAAGCTAAGGGCTAAATTCTTATTTGTCTTTAAACACCACGGCATTCGGCATGTCTGCAGTCACTGGGAACTTACGCTGCCACTCTTTACCTTTGCCTTCTGGGTAACCCCTACCTCCCACCTACCTCCACGCCCAGGGGAGAATGTGAGCCTTGCCAAACGGAAGCCACCAGGAGATTTTCCAAGATTCACGAGATGTCAAGTCATCTCTGAAATTTTTCAAAAAACCAGAAAGTCATTTCAAAAAGTCTAACTTGGTGGCCCCACATAGAGGAAGATCAAACTTTCCACACCAACACAGCAAGTCTGCCCCCATAGGCTTGTGTTAAAGCTGCAGGAGTATTTGTACTCAGACTTTGGTGAAAGCTCAACCCAAGGGGAAGTCCACCTGGTTGAGGAGTTTAGCTGCTGCTTGGCACCCAATGAAATCTGCTACCAGGGGATTTCCCTTAGCAATGGAATCAGAAGGGGTTTTGTCTTTCTGAAAGATTTCACAGAGGAATTCATTTGCCTATGTGGAAAAATCTCAAATTCTAATATAAAATCTCTGATCTTTTAAAGTTTTTGAGATCTAGATTTCTCATTTATTTACAAATCTCTTCAAATAAAAAAAAACATAATAAAAAACCCAAATAGTGAGAATGCATATTCAGTGAATGATCTGAGTACTTCATGCTAGGCACTGTTTGGCATTGAGATATACTGGGGAGCAAAACACATCTAATCCTAGCTTTCAGTTTATGTTTGTATTGAAAATGAGGTTGATTCCTTCCAGTATTAAAGTATAGCCCTAACTGGTTTGGCTCAGTGGATAGAGTGTCGGCCTGCGGACTCAAGGGTCCCAGGTTCGATTCCGGTGAAGGGTATGTACCTTGGTTGCGGGCCCATACCCAGTGGGGAGTGTGCAGGAGGCAGCTGATCAATGTTTCTCTCTCATCGATGTTTCTCTCTATCCCTTCCCTTCCTCTCTGTAAAAAATCAATAAAATATATATATTTTTAAAAGTGTATGTAGCATCCAAAAATCCTATGTGTCTTTCAGGGCCCAGCTTAAATACAACCTCAAGAAGGAATCAGGATTTGTTTAATGTGAGAAATAATTCTTACAGCCTGCAGTGTGTGTAGTTTAAAATATCCCCAAACTTCCCTAGCCAGTGTGACTCAGTTGGTTGAGCGTCCTCCCATGTACCAACAGGAAAACTATAGGAATTACAGTGCACGAAGCTCACTCAGAATCTGAGGGAAAAAATACTCAAAAGGTCAGGAGGAGCCCTAGCCAGTTTGGCTCAGTGGATAGAGTGTCAGCCTGCAACTGAAGGGTCCCGGGTTCGATTCCAGTTAAGGGCATATGCTTGGGTTGCGGGCTCAGTCCCCAGTAAAGGGCATGCAGGAGGCAGTTGATCAATGATTCTCTCTCATCATTGATGTTTCTCTCTCTCTCTCCCTCTCCCTTCCTCTCTGAAATAAATAAAAATATATTTTTTTAAAAAATGGTCAGGAGGGGTTGGGTTGGTCCTGAGTGAAGGGACCTGAACCAAAGCAAGGGACTTTTATCAGGACACTTGGGAATTAGGCAGAGCTGGAAAGTCCCCTGTGTGCCAGAGATGCTGTTTGCACTTAAGTATTTTCTCAATCATGTTTCAGTTTTGAATTTTTTTTCAGGTTAATAAAATAGAGGTTTATTTTAAAAAAAAACAACACTCTTGAGAAACTGGAGGTTCCTTAAGAAACTGCTTAAGAAGTTCTTACAAATTTTTCATTTAAATGGAAGGTGAATTTAAGAGGAAATACATTAAAGAGGTAAGAATCCCTCCTTAAGAATGTACTTACAGCAGGCATTAAAGTGCCAGAAACCTTGGTATATCTGGCCTTCCTGGTGCACAAACTAGGGGAGAGGGGCGCACAAGCCCAACATCATGTTTTTCATTTTGTATTCAGAAGAAACTTTTTCTATTGCCAGTGGCTACCAGAACCTGCTCCCTTCTGTAACTAAAATTAACGGCTGCAATCCATTTCTCCCCACAGCATGAAGGAAAGTGGGTGGGTAAAGAATAAGTTAGAAAGGGTTGTGGGTTCGAGTCCCAGTGTGGGGCGTGCAGGAGGCAGCCGATTAATGATTCTTTATCATCATTGATGGTTTATTTTCTCTCTTCCTCTCTGAAATCAACATATATATATATATTTTTTTTAAAGAATAGGTTAGAAATGACGCCTGCAATCTAGACGCAGGCTGGTTATACAGGGCCCAAAACTAACGAGAGATTGTGGAATACACGATCCAGTTAGGTCACACTGAATGGCAAATCACTACTCTGGACCCCAGAAAGTTTTTTCGTTCTTGTTACAGTCAATTCATTTTCCAGATGACAGCTCTAAACCACAACCACCGCGTTTCACCGGGCATCCTGAGCCTGCGCAGACACGACCCCGACGCGAGCGCACACCGAGCCCCTACGTCCCTTTCCCCACCCCCACCTCCCCCAGGGGCGGGGCTCGGAGCTCCCTCCGCGCGCGAACCGACGCTGGAGTCGTGAGTTCGGCGCGCAAGAGCGGATGAATCTGGCCGATGCACCGGAAGCAGTCGCTGCGACTTCCGGAGGGTCTTGTACGCCTGGTTAGGGAGCTACCGGGCCCAGAGACCGTTCTTGAAGTGGTGGCTGCATCAACATGTCCCGCGGTTCCAGCGCAGGTTTTGACCGCCACATTACCATTTTTTCACCCGAGGGCCGGCTCTACCAAGTAGGTGAGTGAACCAGGTCCGCCTTTGATCCACTCGAAATGCTCTGTCATGGCGCGGCCCGGAGTTTAGTCCGGGGCTGAAGCATGGCCGGAGTTGGGACGGGAGAAGGGCCTCGTCTGGGTGGACGTCCCGTGGTGGTCTCACCCCAGACGGGAGGCAGGGGACCGGGGCCCGAAGGCTGAAGGCCTCTTGCTGTGGAGGGCGAGCGGCCGCACTGCCTGGACACAATGAAGAGCTAAGGAAGGCAGGACCTAAACGTCTGCCTCCTGACTTCCTGAGGCCTAGGAACTTGTTACATTTTGGCCTAGCCCTAGGTGGACTCGATGTCTGTACTTCTCCCACTTAAAACGTTCCCTCTCCGTTTTCCTTTGTTTGCAGCATGCACTTCCTTGTCCTGAGGTAGTTGTTTCCACACAGGCATTCAGGGCCTTCTATGTGCCAGATACTGCTAGTCTTAAGGGATACAAAGATGCCACAGCCTCTCTTATATTGAACTTAAAGAGAGTGCCAGATAACGTAAACAAACGGAGACAAAGAAAAAATACCAGCTTACTGGTATTTGCAGAGCTCAGGACATCTTTGGAAAACTGGTAGGTAGAAAGAATGATTGTCAGTTGTAGAGCTGCTGGTGAAACATCCCCTTTTAAGCCATATCTGTTTGATTGCTATAGTTTACAAGCTGGTTCTGAATTGTAACAACTCTAGTGGGAATAAACACTATACTCGTTATCAGTTGTTCAGTATTACAGTATATTTTATTGGCTCTAAGTGGTGTCAGCGTTTAGGTTATGATTCTAATTCGGATCCTTAATCTCTTGCCATAGAGAATTTAATATCAAGAGATCCTGATTTACACGTGGCCCAGAATGGTTTTATTTTTGAGCGAGTTTAGCACCTCAGTGCCTTGGCAAGGACAGTAATATAACCTGTGTTTGGAAAGCATAAGGATAGAGTTGGCCTATAAATGAGGTTCTCTTCACCTGTACATTTTAGAAATAAAGTTAATTTGGAATCAGACCAGTCCGCTATATGGCTACATACTTAATATAATGTAGCAAGAAAACAACATCATATTGGGTAATTCAGTAACCCTTTTAACTCATCCCCAATTGAAAAATATGATCAATATTTTGATCAATAATGACCAATATCTAGACAGAAATATGATCAATAATATCTAGTAGGATGATTTTAAACTCTGCCTTGTAAAATAACACGCTCCCATTGCTGTTCAGAGCACTAATTAGACATTGCTAGGAAAAGGAAAGTGAAAGAATAGTTAGTATGAGCAAGCAGTATTGTGGTGAAGAGTTCAGGCCCTGGAGCTGTAACCTGGGTTCAGATATCTCTGCTCTGCTCCATACTAGCCATCCAAATGATATAACTTTAGTCTAGTTTCTCTTTGCAAAATTGGGCTGATAATTCCTTGTGGTTGTTTTGAGGATTAAATAAGGTGATGTATGTAGAGTAATTGTACAGTATTAAGTTCTCAGTAAGGATTATTAGATGCCTGTTTTTCTCTTTTGGTGTATTAGATTAGTTGCTCTGTAGACCTGGAATATATCCTTTTTTATAGTCCATGCATGCTTAGTTCTCTAGTGAAATAAATGTACATTATCTTAATATCATAAATGCTGTTTATTAGTGTATAAACTTTAGAACCTGCCTAAGATAAAGTATATAGAAATTTTAGAATGCTAACTTTAACATTGATAGTGGAAAAATAATATAACAAAAGTGGGAAAATGACAAAGGAAGGAAAGATTAATGGAAAAGTGAGTATGGCATGGCCCAGTGGTTGGGCATCGGCCTATGAACCAGGAGGTCACTGTTCGATTCCTGGTCAGGGCATATGCCCAGGTTGTGGGCTCGATCCCCAGTGTGTGTGTGTGTGTGGGAGGGGGTCGGAGGCAGCCAATCAGTGATTCTCTCTCATCGTTCTCCATGTCCCATGTCTCTTAGGGATGCTTTTCGACTGAGCTCATATCAAATCCCCAAGAATGTTAAGTCTAATATATTAATACTAATAAAAGCATCATTCACATGAAACAGGGTGAGGTTTCTATTTTGCTTGTTTCTCCTAAAATATTTACTGCACATGCTGATCCTATTCACTTAGTTTTATGGAT
>NW_005871070.1:4203011-4210605 GCF_000147115.1 Myotis lucifugus | reverse complement strand
GGGGGGGGGGGGGAGGCGGGACCGGACGAACACAATTGGTTGCCTTCTGCACCCGCTTTGACGGAATTGAACCTGCCACACTCGAACCATCTGAGCCACACCGGCCAGGGCAGGAAGGGAGAGGGAGAGAGAGGAAACAACAATGATGAGAGAGAATCATTGATCTGCTGCCTCCTACACGCCCTGTAGTGGGGATCGAGTCTGCAACCCAGGCATGCATGTGCCCTTGTCAAGAATCCAACCCTGCACCCTTCAGTCCGCAGGCCAATGCTCTATCCACTGAGCCAAACCAGCTGGTGCAAGAAAGATTTTTGATTGTCATTTGTACCCTGTGTAACTATTGAAAGTTTTCTCTTGACATATGTATTCAAGGTGTGTGCATGCGTGTGACCGTGCATGTGTGTAGAAAATCTGTAGAGCTATATACAGAGCACCTACCTTTGAAATCTAATTTTAGGAATTCCCCAAGTTACCAGTGGGGCCACTAAGGCCCAGGTGGAGCAAATAAGCCTGGCTATTTTCAAAGCCCCCTTCTGCTTGCTGATCTTTTGCTGCATAGGTCTGGCAAGAGAGGAGAGGAGCAGTCACTTGAATTTGCCTGCCAGGTGGATGTGAGCACTGCCTGGATGCTTCTAAGGAGCATATTGATAAAGGACAGGAAAGAAATGGACTGGTAGAGATAGGCTAAAGAGATTGAAACCAGGATTCCTGGGTTCGAGTCCTTGCTCCACACCAACTTTGAGAACTTTCTTCATATGTAAAATAGAGATAATAATTTCACCTACCTTATGGGCTGTAAGGATTTAATGAGTTAATAGATGTAAAGTACTTATAACAGTGTCTGTCACATAGTAAGTGCTCAATAATTGTTTCTGTGAAGGATGCTGTCAGGAAGAAATAAGTGATAAAAATGGAATCAGGAGTTTACAAATAAATGGACTCAGAAGTACTAATTGTTTGTTTGCCTCTTTTGCTGTTAAAAAAAATACTCTTGTTTTAAAATAGTGTTTCTCAACCCAGACTTCTCATGCCTTCCTTGAATCTGATTTGAAGTTTAATGTCGGTGTGTACACATGCATACATCTGTATGTATGCATACATAAATACATACCTATTATATGTATTCATAAATACATACCTATTATAACTACATACAAAAAAGTAACGAGATCAAACACTGCTATGTTTTGAAACTTGATGTTCCCCTTCCCACCAGTGCCAAGAATTTTAGTGACTCCATCTGCTTGTAGGTCACTGTTTGAAAGTGTAATGTTTGGAGACACTTGAAATGAAACGCACTTCCTGTTTAGGTTACAAGGTTAGAGAAAGACAGAATGAACAACTTCCAAAAACCTTAACAGAAAGTTTCTAGTCATATGGCATTGAAATTGAACATGGACATGTCCTGCAGAGTATCAACCTACCTCTTGCCCCAGAACAATTCTTTTAATAACCAAATTTCATAGAATGTTTGGATCTTTCAATTCGTTTTTTCACCAGCCCGTGTTTATATGGGGGAGGGGATGGTATTATTTGTTTCCCAAAACTCAGTACAACACTTTAAACAAAATTATGAGTGAGAAAAATCTTGAGGTGCATTCCTATAATTGGCAGAACTTCAAAATCACCTGTAGATGCTGATGAGCATCCATAAAGGGGATGTGCATCTCCACTATTGGTGGCATCCTACTGTGAGCCATTGTCTGGCATTGTGTGCTTGTCCTGAACACTTTGTCACAGTGCCTTTTATATTTAGTTCCTGCCCCCCCCCCCCCCCCCCCGTATTACACAAATAAGTCCCAGAAATGTTGGGAACGTGTTGGGGAAATTTGTAGGGAAGGAAGCAGAGTAAGAGATTACTGTGGAAAGAGGTCTCTATACAGAACAATTCATTAACCATTTTGTTAGTGATCAAGGAAGCATTCTAATCTTATGGTTTGCTGTTAGGTCAGTTTTAATCATTTTTTTACCTATAAAATGACTTGTTTTTGTGTGGTTCAACCACACAAAATATTTACATATAGGTACATACTTTACTATTATTTAAGTTACAATCTAAAAAAATGGGGACTCAACGGTTGAGTGTAATTCATTATAATTTATCCACTTTAAAAAATGGGAAATGGACCCAGCCAGTGTGGCTCAATGGTTGAGCGTTGGCCCATGAACCAGCAAGTCATGGTTCCATTCGTGGTCAGGGCATATGTCCAGCTTGCTGGTTCAACCCCCTGTAGGGGGCATGCAGGAGGCAGCCGTTGGATGTTTCTATCCCTCTCCTCTCTAAAAATCAATAAAATATATTTTTTAAAATGGGAAATGGGCTATCAGTTATCATTTACCTGTATAGTCTTGGGTATTCAAGAACAGATTACTAAGATTACCGTAATAGTGTTTGCTAGTTTTGCACGTTTCTGACATTTTGTCCAAATAAAATAAAATCTTTAGTGATGTAAATAAAGTGTATAATTACTATTTCCAGCATTTGAATTCTGGCCTTAAAAAATAAATACGCCTTTTCAATGCTGCCCATAAACCATTCTGTTTTTTTCTTAAGTGGCCTTCCTTCTCACCTCTGCTATGGGCGGGAGGAGGGGGGGCAGTATTATTTGTTTCTTTAGAAGATATTCGTTGGTTATTAAGTTATCTCTAGGTCCTTTACCTGGCAGTTTCTATTTTTCTGGAAATTATTACAAAATATATATTTTATGGTAGTAGTATTATAATGGGGATTCAAGTGTATAAAATTTTATTGGAATTTATAACATGGTGAGTACTAAAATAACAGTATAAAGTAAGGCACTGAAGGAAGTGACACTTCCAGGGAGAGCCAGGAAAGGTTCCTCGGAGAAGATGAATTGATTTAGATGGAGATTAGATAAGGAACTTTTGGGGGACCAGTGCATAGGTCAGTGTGACTGGAGCATAGACAGTGACAACTGGAAAAATAGATTGTAGCAAAATTTTAAAGAGATTTGGGTACCATGCTAGGGTTTGGATTTTGTCCCATGGGTTTTGGACATAGCTAGCAAAAGTCATTATCAAGGATTATTAAGTCAGAATGCAGGAGGGTTGAGTATAGAATTAGAATTACAGTAGAAAGGGGCTGATGGCAGGAAGACCAACTAGAAACTTGTTAACTAATCCATATAAATCTTAATGAGGTATTGAGAAATAAAGGATAAAGAGGAGACTCTGAGTAGATATAAAAGTGGACATTTGAGAGAGAAGGGGTGAAGAATCAAGGATGGTACCCAGGTTTGTAGCTTGGAAAACTGCGTGGTTAGTAATACCATTGACATAAGGACTATAAGAAAAGTAGCAGATTTGCAGAGAGAGGAGTTTATTGTCTTACATGCCTGTGGGTGAAATAGGCATGAAATTTGCAAGTATAGCTTCACAGGTAAAAATGATAATAGTGATAAGATAAAATCACCCAGGGATAGGGAGAAATGACAGAATTCTGGGAAATACCAATTTAAGGAGCTGGCTGAAGAGGTGGAAGCAATGAAAGATGAGAAGGGAAGTTCGGAGAAGTAGGAATGATACTCTTTAAGAACTTCAAAATTCAGTTCCTCAGTTGCATTAGCCACATTTCAGGTACTCCATAGCCATATGTAGCTAATGGCTATTATATTGGACAGTGCAAATATAGAACATTGTCATCACAGAAGATTATTTTGGTTAGCACTAGTCTATATAGAGAGGGAGGGAGGAAGAGGACTACTTTAATGAATTCTGGCAAATTCACAAGTGCATTCTCTATTGAACATTTTTTAATATGTAAATAATTTTTATTTTGTGGGACAAGATTTTATTCTGTGGTGGAGGGTTACTTTATCTTTTGTGGCTTTTATATTTTGTATGTAAGCAGACCAGATAAATAATACAAATGAGTGCAACATGCTAGGTTAGATATGACAAGGATTGGTGGGAAATTGAAAACTGCAAAATACGTGCCAGCCCTAGATGATTTTGCTATGTGCGAATGAGGGGCAGGTGTTAACAGATTTTTTTCCCCTAAGAAAAACTAAATCCTAATTTTATTTTATCTGACTTTTAATTTGAATCTTTCTAGAAAACCATGCATTCCAAGCCAACTTCAGTAAGTTGGCTTTTGCTTAGCATCTTCTGGCTGCAAATTTAATTTTAAAGTTTCTTGGTTCCTACTTTCTTTGACTCTCCAGTTTGGATGTGGAAGGGAGAAATACACATTTTCAAATGCTAAACTTAGTGGTGAAATAGGAAATTCTATCGGAATCCAGAGAAAGTGTCCATGGGAAATGGCAGGGGCTTAAAGGGGAAGGGCAAGCTTTGGCTTGGTGAACATAGGAGTGAGAAGGCAGTCCAGGCTGGACATAAAAAAACAAAGACGTGAGTGTGGGAAGAATCAGGATCTATAAACATGAAGGGTAATGTAAGAGGAGAGTTGGTAAGTATTACAAACTAATAGCTCTCTGTGGCCATAGATGGAATGTTTTTTAGGCCAAAATTGTGTTCTGAACAATTGGGTAATAAAAGCAAGCAATAGACAATTAGGCAATATTAAGGATAGTGATGATTTGTGTTCTCACTTCCTTGATTATTCTAGATAGAGATTTATATTAGTTTCCTCTGGCTGTTGTAACAAATTTCCACAAACTTGGTGGCTTCAACAACAGAAATGTATTTTCTCACAGTTCTGGAAACCAGAAGTCCAAAATTAGTATCACTGGATCAAAATCAAAGTGTCATGCAGGGCTGTGCTCTCTCTGGAGGCTTTTAGGGAGAATGTGTTCTTCACTTCTTCCACTTCTAGAGGCTCCCAGCATTCTTTGGTTTATGGCTTCATCACTTCAGTCTCATAGACCAGCATCATTGTCAAATCTTATTCTGCTGCCTCTTCACATCACCTTTTCGTTCTCTGTGTGTAAAATCACCCTCTGGTTCTCTAATACATGTGATATGATTGCATTTTGAACCCACCAGGATAATCTTACCATCTCAAGGTCCTTGAGTTAATCACATTTGCAAAGATCCTTTTTTTTTAAGCCATAAAAGGTAATATTCATAGGTTCTAGGGATTAAGATATGGATATCACTTAGGGACCATTTTTTTTTAGCATACCAAAGCGTTTATAATTTTGTTGGTTTGTTTGTGTAGTTTATCCATTCTGGCAATTTCTACTTTTTATTGGAGTATTTTGTCCATTAACATTTAATGCAGTTGTTGACGTGATTAAAGTTTACTTATTTTATTATTTATTATTTATTTCATTTTATTATTTATTTGTTTTTTTCTGACGTTCTCTTTTGTCTATTTCTTTGATTTCTGATATTTATTGTTTCTTTTTTTCTAATCTGGGTTTACCTTTGCCCTTTTCTAGTTTCTTACCGTGGAAACTTAAGTCTTTGATTTTAAACCTTTTCTAATATAAACAATTAAGACTATTGTATTAGTTTTCTATGCTGCATAAAAATTACCACAAACTGCCCTACCTGGTTTGGCTCAGTGGATAGAGCGTCAGCCTGCGGACTGAAAGGTCCCAGGTTCGATTCCGGTCAAGGGCATGTACCTTGGTTGCAGGCACATCCCCAGTAGGGGGTGTGCAGGAGGCAGCTGATCGATATTTCTCTCTCATCGATGTTTCTAGCTCTCTATCCCTCTCCCTTCCTCTCTGTAAAAATCAATAAAATATATTTTCAAAAAATTACCACAAACTTAGCAGTTTAAAAAACACACACACTTGTTATCTCACAGCAGGTGCGAGTGCTGGGTGGGACCGCGGTGTGCGGGAGCAAAGAATTTTCAGTACCCACCAGAGGCTTGCCCTAATGACAGCGATTGGTGCCCTGCCTTGGTCTGGCACCCCCGCTCACTGTTCCACCATCCTGCTGCAGCCAACACCCGCCATGCTCTGTGCACATCCCGTGGTGGTCAGCACTCGTCATAGCAAATGGTGGTTCTGCCATTCGGTCTATTTGTGTATTAGGGTTATATATATATATATATATATATATATATATACACACATATATACATACATACATGTATATATATATGTATATATATATTCACACACACACACATACATACATACATATATATATACACACACATACACACACACACACACACACACACTAGTGGCCCAGTGCATGAAATTCGTGCGCGTTAAAAGGGAATTAATTAGAGGAAATATTTTAATATTGCTATTTGCACTTTCTCTATAATAGAAGTGTCAGAGATGAAAGAAAATTAGTAAAATATATATGAAAATCTTCCTCTTGTCAGAGTCTGAGGCACACTGTGGGACCCAGAGTCAAGTCCCCGGCCAGCCCCACCCCTGTCAAGCCCTGCCAGGTGAGGGGCACAGCCTCAGGTCCCCCGGCCCAGTGCTGGGCAGGGCGTGCAGCCTCAGGTCCCCCGGCCTGGTGCCAGGGCGGGGAGCACGGCCTGAGGTCCCCCATCAAGCCCCACCGGGAGGAGGGGGCGCAGCCTCAGGTCCCCTGCCATGGCTCCGCACCACGGAGCCTCAGGTCCCTGCTGATTGCTTGTTATGTCTTGTTACGGGACCTCTGTGGTGCAGCTATCTTGTGACTGTGTGATGGAGTGAGGGTCAATTTGCATATTACCGCATTATTTTATATATATATATAGACTAGAGGCCTGGTGCACGAAATTTGTGCACTGGGGGAGGGAAGTGTCCCTTAGCCCAGCCAGAACCCTCTCTCAATCCAGGACTGCTGGCTCCCAACCACTTGCCTGCTTGCTTGCCTGATTGCCCCTAACCGCTTCTGCCTGCCAGCCTGATCAACCCCTAACCACTCCCCTGCCAGCCTGATCGACACCTAACTGCTCCCCTGCTGGCCTGGTCACCCCAACTGCCCTCCCCTGCTGGCCATCTTGTGGCCATCTTGTGACCACATGTGGGTGGCCATCTTGTGAGGGTGTGATGGTCAGATGGTTAATTTGCATATTACCTCTTTATTATATAGGATTAGTTCTCTTATTATTTTCTTTATTCTTTATTGTTGAAAGTATTACATATGTCCCCCTTTTTCCCCCATTGACCCTCTCCAGCCCGCCCCCAGCCCCACTCCACCTACCCCACCCACAGCCCCAGGCCTTCAGCACCCTATTGTCTGTGTCCATGGGTTATGCATATATGCATACAAGGTTTTCGGTTAGTTACCTCCCACTTAGCCATCTGTATGTCCACTTTGGAGAAGTGTCTATTTAGGTCCTTTGTCCATTTTTTAATTGGATTGTTTATCTTCTTTTTGTCACCTTGTATGAGTTCCTGGTATATTTGGGTATTAACCCTTTATCAGATACTAGAGGCCCGGTGCATGAAAATTTGTGCATGGGGGGGGGGGGGGGTCAGCCCTGCCTACCCCCTCTCACAGTCTGGGAGCCCTCCGGGGGATGTCCTACTGATGACTTAGGCCCGCTCCAGGGGAAGCGGGCCTAAGCTGGAGGGTGGGCTTTCTCTGCAGGAGGGACCTGGGTCGATCAGGGGAAGGGGCTGGCCCCATCACCCCGGTGGTGGTGGCATTGCCAGCTGGCACGGGTGCTGGGCCTCTTCGGGCCTCACAGCCGCTACATCTTTGTCTG
>NW_005871070.1:4201745-4202857 GCF_000147115.1 Myotis lucifugus | reverse complement strand
TGACAGTGTGAGAGTCAATTAGCATATCCTCTTTATTAGAAAGGATTATGATATTCTCCAGGCCCTCCATGCTGTCTCAAAAGGGTAAGAGAGTCTTTTTTTACTGCTGCATAGTAATCATGGTATAAATGTACCATAACTTTTTTTTTTTTAATATTTCCTTATTGGTTTCAGAGAGGAAGGGAGAAGGAGAGAGAGATAGAAACATCAATGATGAGAGAGAATCATTGATCGGCTGCCTCCTGCACACCCCCCACTGGGGATTGAGCCCGCAACCCAGGCATGTGCCCTTGGCCGGAATCGAACCTGGGAGCCTTCAGTCCACAGGCTGACGCTCTATCCACTGAGCCAAGCCGGCTAGGGCTGTACCATAACTTTTTTATCCTCTCGTATACTAATGGGCACTTGGGCTGTTTCCAGATCTTAGTTATTGTAAATTGTGCTGCTATGAACATAGGGGTGCAAACATTCTTTCTGATTGGTGTTTCAGGTTTCTTAGGATATATTCCTAGAAGTGGGATTGCTGGGTCAAATGGCAGTTCCATATTTAATTTTTTGAGGAAACTCCATACTGTTTCCATAATGGTTGCACCAGTCTGCATTCCCACCAACAGTGTACTAGGGTTCCCTTTTCTCCACATCCTCGCCAGCACTTGTCATTTGTTGATTTGTTGGTGGTAGCCATTCTGACAGGTGTGAGGTGATACCTCCTTGTCATTTTAATTTGCATCTCTCTGATGTTCAGTGACTTTGAGCATTTTTTCATATGTCTCTTGGCCATCTGTATGTCCACTTTGGAGAAGTGTCTATTTAGGTCCTTTGTCCATTTTTTAATTGGATTGTTTATCTTCTTTTTGTCACCTTGTATGAGTTCCTGGTATATTTGGGTATTAACCCTTTATCAGATACTAGAGGCCCGGTGCATGAAAATTTGTGCATGGGGGGGGGGGGGGCTCAGCCCTGCCTACCCCCTCTCACAGTCTGGGAGCCCTCGGGGGATGTCCTACTGATGACTTAGGCCCGCTCCAGAGGAAGCGTGCCTAAGCTGCAGTGTGGCCTTTCTCTGCAGGAGGCACCTGGGTCGATCAGGGGAAGGTGCTGCCCCCATCACC
>NW_005871070.1:4173938-4201301 GCF_000147115.1 Myotis lucifugus | reverse complement strand
CCAGCCAGGGCTGAGGGGGAACTGGTGCTGCATCTTGTGGCTATGGGTACCTGCAATCTTTGTGATGGTGTGATGGTCAATTTACATATTCCCTCTTTATTAGATAAGATATCATTGTCAAATATGTTCTCCCAGTGGGCTCTCTTGTCATTTTGTTGATGGTTTATTTTTCTGTGCAGAAGCTTTTTATTTTGATGACTCCCATTTGTTTATTTTCTCCTTTGTTTCCTTTGCCTTAGGAGATGTATCAGTAAACATATTGCTAGGAGAGATGCCTAAGATTTTGCTGCCTATGGTTTTTTCTAGGATTTTTATGGTTTCATGACTTACATTTAAGTCTTTTGTCCATTTTGAGTTTATTCTTGTGTATAATGTGAGTTAGTGGTCTAGTTTCATTTTTTTTTGCATGTATCTGTCCAATTTTCCCAACACCATTTATTGAAGAGACTGTCTTGACTCCATTGTATACTCTTGCCTCCTTTGTCAAATATTAATTGAGCGTAATGGCTTGGGTTGATTTCTGGGTTCTCTGTTCTGTTCCATTGATCTATGTGCCTTTTCTTGTGCCAGTATCAGGTTGTTTTTATTACAGTGGCTTTGTAGTATAACTTGAAATCTGATATTGTGATTCCTCCAACTTTGTTTTTCTTTTTCAAAATTGCTGCAGCTATTTGGGGTCTTTTTTGATTCCATATAAATTTTTGGAGTATTTGTTCTAGCTCTGTGAAATATGCCATTGGTATTTTAATAGGGATTGCATTGAATCTGTAGATTGCCTTGGGTAGTATGGACATTTTAATAATGTTGATTCTACCAATCCATGAATATGGTATATTCTTCCACTTTTTTATATCTTCTTCTGTCTCTTTTCCCAATGTTTTATAGTTTTCCCAGTACAGGTCTTTTGCCTCCTTGGTTAAGTTTATTCCTAAGTATCTTAATTTTTTTGTTGCATTGGTAAATGGGATTGTTTGTTTAGTTGCTCTTTCTGAGAATTCATTATTGGTGTGTAAAAAAGCCATCGATTTTTGGATGTTGATTTTGTGTCTTGCTACATTGCCAAGTTCATATATTCAATCTAATAGTTTTTTTGGCTGAGTCTTTAGGGTTTTTTATGTACAATATCATGTCAACTGTGAATAATCAGTTTTCCAATTTAGATGCCTTTTATTTCTTCTTCTTGTCTGATCCTGTGGCTAGGACTTTCAGTAATATGCTGAATAAGAGTGGTGAACACACTTGGCCACTGTGAATAATGTTGCAGTGAACATAGGGGTGCATGTATCTTTGTGAATAAATGTTTTTCAAGTTTTTCGGATAGATACCCAGAAAAGGAATTGTTGGGTCATTTGATAACTATTCTTAATTTTTTGAGGAACTGCCATGCTGTTCCCCATGGTGGCTGTACCAATTTACATTCCACCAGCAATGAATGAGTTCCTTAATAGTGAAGTTGAGCATCTTTTCATATATCTGTTGGCCATCTGTAGGTCTTTTTGTGGAAAGTGTCTCTTCAGGTCCTCTGCCCATTTTTTAAAAAAATATATCTTATTGATTTTTTTAAAGAGAGGAAGGGAGAGGGATAGAGTTAGAAACATCGATGAGAGAGAAACATCAATCAGCTGCCTCCTGCACACTCCCCACTGAGTATGTGCCCGCAACCAAGGTATATGCCCTTTGCCGGAATCGAACCCGGGACCCTGGAGTCTGCAGGCCGACGCTCTATTCACTGAGCCAAACCGGTTAGGGTCCTCTGCCCATTTTTTAATTGTTTTTTTTTTTGTTTCGTCTTGAGTCGCCTACGTTCTTTATATGTTTTGGATACTAACCTCTTGTCAGAGCTGTTGTTTGCAAATATCTCCTATTCGGCTGGTTGCCCTTTTGTTTTGTTGTCAGTTTCTTTTGCTATGCAGAAGCTTTTTAGTTTGATTAGTCCTATTCATTTATTTTTGTCTTTACTTCCATTACTTTTGGGGTCAAATTCATAAATCTTCTCTAAGACCACAAAATATTCTCTGAGGGGCTCAGTCACTCCAGAGGCGGGTAACAAGGAGCAAGATGTTTTGCATCTTGAACTGACAAGTGTTTGACAGCCAGAGTTATTTTCCCCTGGAGATTATCTTTGATAACAGATTTCTTCTGGGGAATAGTTGAGTGTGTGGTTTTGTTTTTCGAAACCACTTCAGCAAGATGTGAAAAAGAAGAGACTATGGCAGTGATGGCGAACCTATGACACGAAGCAGAACTGAAGAGCATTTTGAAACATATTTTAGAAGTTATTTGCAATCTAATGGGATGGTAAAAATATTATAATTAGCCAACCTAAGCTAGATTTAAAGATTTCCTTTAGTGATTTTCTAGAATCTTTTTACTCTATTCTTTTGTTCTCTCTTCAGTATATAGCCATTTAGAAATATTTGATAAAGGATTTTTATTATAGCTCCTATCAAAGGAAATTCTTCCTTAGCTGGTCCTCATCACCAATGGCTTTATGAACAGATGAGGCCAGGCCTCAGACCCAGTTCCCAGAGTAATACTCACAGAATTTTAAAAGCATCTATTATGCCCAACCAGTGTGGCTCAGTGGTTGAGCCATCAACCCATAAACCAGGAGGTCACAGTTCAGTTCCCAATCCGGGCACATGCTCGGGTTTCGGGCTCAATCCCCAGTTGGGGGTGTGCAAGAGGCAGCCAATCAATGATTCCCTCTCCTCATTGATGTTTCTATCTCTCTCCCTCTCCCTTCCTCTCTGAAATCAGTAAAAACATATTTAAAAAAATAAAATAAAGATACTGATTGGAGTTATGAGTAATGTTTTCTTTTATCTTTTTTCATATTTCCTACAATGAGCATATATTAATTTATGTTACTGTGTTCCTAATTACAAAATACATGTTTAGATTAAATTTAAATGTATGGAAATACATAACATAGAAAGGGATAGTCTCATCTGTAATTTTACTTTCCAAAGGCAGTCATTATCAGCTACATGGTGCCGAAGTCCTTTGTTTTTATGCTACTACTAGAGGCCTGGTGCACGAAAGTCGTGCACTGGAGCGGCAGGGGGTGGGCGGGGAGAAGCCTCAGCCCGGCCTGCGCCCTCTCGCAGACCGGGACCCCTTGCTCTTTACTCCACCTGCAGCGGAGGCGGGAGAGGCTACAGCCACTGTGCTCATCAGCCGTGAGCCCAGCTTCTGGCTGAGTAGCGCTCCCCCTAGTGGTCAGTGCATGTCATCGCAACCGGTCATTCCCCCGTTCGGTCGATTTGCATATTAGGGCTTTATTATATAGGCTGTTGATCCAGCATTTGTAACTGGGTAATAGTTTGATAGCAACTAGAAGTATATAAGCTGAAGTTTGTTATAGACAAACTAAAGAATCCTATAAAAATGCAAAAAAAAAAAAAGTGATCCCAAAAAATTCAGCTTTGTGGGGGGAAAAAATATACAAAATAACATAAGAGCAATTAAAACTGCATATGGTCAAATTAGTTATTGACCAAAAGTTAACAAAAATATTAAATCTTGAGAAAATCTAGAGCAACTAAATTTGACCTAGATAAACCAGACTTAGTAGAAATAATGGCCACAAAAACCACTTTTAAAATGATAAAACATAGCTCTGGCTGGTGTTTTCCAGTGGTGAGAGTGTCGGCCCATGTACTGAAAGGTCAGGGGTTTGATTCCCAGTCACGGGTTTAATTCCCGGTCGAGGGCACATACCTGGATTGCAGGTTTGATCCCTGGCCCCCTGTCGGGTTGTTGCAGGAGGCAGCCAATTGATACGTCTCTCTCAAATCGATGTTTCTATCTCCTTTGTCTCTCTCCCCCTCCCTCCCTTCACTCTCTGAAAAGCAATGGAAAAAGTATCCTGGGTGAGGATTTAAAATTTTTTTTTTCCAATGATTAAACATAATTGACAAAGATATAATAAATTAACTAAATCTTTATTTGAAATTTGGTACTTGAGCCTGATAAAAAAGATTTCAGTAAAATTAAAATGGAAAGAAATGGAGTTGGTTTAACTATGATTTATTATTACCATTAATTTGACCTTTCATGTCTTAGCCGGCATTCCATATTAGCTTGTATAGCTCTGTCTCATTCTTTTTAATGACTATTATCCCATTGCATGAACCTATGATAATTTATTCTGCCTTTTAAAAAACTATTCTGTCTTCCAGAATATGCTTTTAAGGCTATTAACCAGGGTGGCCTTACATCAGTAGCTGTCAGAGGGAAAGACTGTGCAGTAATTGTCACACAGAAGAAAGTACCTGTAAGTAATACTGCCCAGATAGCCGATTATTGCAGAATATAATACCAGAATTTTTCACAAGTTTGTATAAAGGGTTATTATTACCTATAAATGTTAACATTATTCTTGCTTTGACTCTGTTTACCTAGTATTTACTGATTGGTTTTAACTGTAAAGCAAACAAAAATTATTTATTATATAGTGTATTATTTAATTTCACAGTATTTTTGTCACTACACAGAGATTTTTTAAAAATTATCTGATTTATTTTGTTCATTAGGACAAACTATTGGATTCCAGCACAGTGACTCACTTATTCAAGATAACTGAAAACATTGGCTGTGTGATGACAGGAATGACAGGTAATTGGCTCAATGTCTACTTAGATTTGTTATTTTCTTTTAATTATTTTTGAGTTTTGTACTAATTTTAAAAGTATAATAGAATTAGATATCCATACTACTGTTAGGGAAACTGGGCCCCTCTCACAGATGATTTATTTTAGATGTAGTTAATAGTGTAAGTCAGTAAATCTCAAACCTAGTAATAATGGCATTGGTTAGACGTAGGTGAGAATTATAAAAAATTACTTTGGGTTTCTATTTTCTGAAATAAGGGAAAATTCAGGCTTACCAAAAAAGATCAAGAGAAACATTGTCTCCTTAAAATTTGTTCTTAGGGAGTTATCAGTTACAGAAACTATTTTGGCAGTTCTATACACAGTACTGCCCTTTAAAGGGATCAGAATAAAACGACAGTACTGTGTATAGAACTTCATCTTAAAATTTTTTCTTTTTATTATATACTTACTAGAGGCCTGGTGCATGAAAATTCATGCACTGGAGCTGGGGGTCCCTCTCACTGTCCGGGAGCCCTCAAGGGTGGGAGTCAACCTGGTGATCAGGGGAAGGCAATGCCCCATCACACCTCTACTGCTGCCACTGCCGGCAGCATAAGCCTCGGCCGGCCCTGGTTACCTGTGCCTTGGGCGGCCCTGGGCGACTGGGCAGCCGCCATTCAAGGCTTGCCTGCGCCTCAGGCCGGCTCTGGGGGGCTGAGGGGACTGGGGGACTCCGGAGGCAGGTGCACGGAGCGGCCGGGCCTGCCCGGGGGTGGGCCTGGCCTTGATGTGCGCCTGCCACCCCAGCAGGGCTGAGGAGACTGGGCGCCACCATCTTGTGGCTGTGGGCACCGCCATCTTTGCGACGGTGTGAGGGTCAATTAGCATATTCTCTCTTTATTAAATAGGATCATTGACTATTCATTGGTGGAATAAAAAGCCATAGTGGACTACTTCTGCTTTCCTTAAGTCATAATGGAGATATATAGAAAATTGTCTGACTTGGGAAATCTTTCTTTGCTTCTAAAGAACTAAACCTTTTTTATGCTTTTAGCTGACAGCAGATCACAGGTACAGAGGGCACGCTATGAGGCAGCTAATTGGAAATACAAGTATGGCTATGAGATTCCTGTGGACATGCTGTGTAAAAGAATTGCTGATATTTCTCAGGTCTACACACAGAATGCTGAAATGAGGCCCCTTGGTTGTTGTAAGTATGCTAAGAAGTACTTAAGTAATTGATGAATTTAGAATTACTCTTAGAGAAGATGCATAAAGAAAATTATTTCAGGTTCTGAACATATGGTTTGGAAATTGTGAGAAAATCTTTATAATTTATCATTAGTCAGCAATGAAGGATAGGTTTCACAACAGTACTTACAGTATTATCTTGAAACTTTAGATGCTATTAGACTTTTTATCAAAATATTTTTGTTTAGTGTGTGTGATTTGAAAGATCCAAATTGTTATATTAGGCTTTTGTAATGGGGGTTCTACGGCAATTCTAGATTACTTGTTCAAATGAAATACCTAAATTAGGCATGTTAGCAATGTAGTCGTTTTCTTGACCACTCTAAAGAATCAGACTCACACACATATGCCTGATTCATATTTTTAGAATAAATCTCTTTTTTAAAAAAACAAGGAAATTTTTATTGGGAGAGGGTTTACTGATTTTAGACTTAATGTAGTAAATTATCCTGAAAAATGCAACACAAGTTGCTTTTGGCATAGTGTCATTCATTCATTTATGAAAATTAAAGCAATCAATGTAATGATTTTTCTTTAGCATCTAATCCTATTTTTT
This sequence comes from Myotis lucifugus, assembly GCF_000147115.1. Taxonomy (NCBI): domain Eukaryota; kingdom Metazoa; phylum Chordata; class Mammalia; order Chiroptera; family Vespertilionidae; genus Myotis; species Myotis lucifugus. The sequence continues at coordinate 4,194,896 of NW_005871070.1, read as the reverse complement.
AACCTCTCACAAATTCTCCCTTCATTTCTTTGGCGATACTCTTCCTGCACCTCTCTTTCCTTAGCTCATCCTCTTCTGTTGGTCTCTTAGGAATGTTGCTCACCAGGTTTCTCTCTGTGGTCCTCTCCCTCTTTGTTCTGTCTGTATGGTCTCACCCACTGTCACATTAGCTCTAGCCCAGTCCCTTCCTCTATGTCCCACAGATACTTCAAATTTAAAATCGTTACTATTTTCCTACTTTCATCCTTTTCTTTTGTATCCCCACCTTCCCTGGTCATCTGATTAGTCATCAGGCTTTTCCTCAGAATGTGTTTCTTCTCCATTTCTGGTTACTTTTTCATTTTCTCTTGCCTTTGCCACTAGATTTACTTGTCTCTTCTCTCCCTTCTCACTCTTTCTGAGTCTTTCCTGTTGCTGCATGAGTTAATCATTCTAAAGTCAAATTTGGTTGTTGCTCCCTTGGAAAAACTGATTACTATTGGCTAGTGTGTCAGTCCCAAACTCCTTAATATGATATGCAAGGCCTCTTACAGTTTACTCCCAAGTTGCCTCTTTCTTGTACTGCTTTCCTCCCTCATCTGAAGACCCAGTTATACACAGATCATTTTTCATTCCTTGGGTCTATCTTGACCTTTCATGTCTTGTTCCTTTTGCCTTGATCGCCTTGCATGTCCTTATCACCTATTTATTAAACCCTGTTCATCTTGCAAGACCCTGGAGTAGAGAAGTGTTTCTTGCTTCCCCCAGGCAGTAAGTGGATATCTCTTTCATGTTGCTCTTGTACTTTGTATCAAGTATGAAATGTAAAGTAAATTACAGGGTAACATAACATTTGAATAAAGCAAATCACCGTGATAGTATTTGTCAATAAAATAAGGTTGAAAATTCCGCATTAGGAGACTCTGTAAAACATTTATAAATGTGAAAAAAGTAGTCAGTTCATACTGAATTTTAGAAGAAGACACTTTAAAAGAGGTTCAGATCTGGAATGTAAGAAAGCAGGAGTTAAGCCATTCTTTAAATACATACTGCTGAGTAGGAAGAAGTTTGATGGTAGTGGCTATTTTAATTGTCACGTCATATGTCAATCTAATAACATTAGATTTGTAATAAATTTATGTACAGAATTTAGAATTTTAATTATACTGACTTCTAGGGGAATGTATACCAACAGCAACAAAGATGGGCAGTGTAGACATGAACATTAGCCCCTGTGTGTATCTCACTTTGCTCCAGCATTCCCAAGGTGCGTTACATATACTTTTAGGTCCTTGGAACTTTCATCACTAGTTCTTAAATTTAAGAAAAGAGGAAAAGTGTTTCTTGGTTAAGTAAATTTAAGGACTACTGAGCTAAAAGTAGGTCAACCTACAGCAGAACACTTTAGAACACCTATGCTATTGTATATTATTTTCTCCAAAAGAATTATATGATAAGTATATTTTCCAAATTTATTTGACCAAGTAACATCTTGAGGAATTGGGATTCAAAGACACATGCTTTGAGTAATAGGAAGGATTCAGAAATTTTTTTGTGGATTACATTTGTGATAATTTGAACTTTCTAAAAATCTGTGTTAAAACCTTTTGCAGTGTTTACCTATATTTTGTTTATCAGGGGTTTTTTTGTTTTGTTTTGTTGGTGGTTTTTTGTTTGTTTTTTCCTCCTTTGTTTATTTTTAAATATATTTTTATTTATTTTAGAGAGAGAGGAAGGGCGAGGGAGAAAGAGATAGAAACATTAATAATGAGAGAGAATCATCCATCAGCTGCCTCCTGCAAGCCCCCACTGAGGATCAAGCCAGCAACCTGGGAATGTGCCCTGACCAGGAATCGAACTGGTGAACTCTTGGTTCATGGGTTGATCGATGCTCAACCACTGAGCCACACTGGCTATACTGTTTTATCAGGTCTTTTTTAGAACAAAACACATATTCTAAAATAGTTGGCCAGAGTAATGATTAACAAGAGCTATATGACAACACAAGAATTTTTGCTGTATAAAGGTATAAGATATTTAATGAGGGTCTTTCTTTTTTTTTAGGTATGATTTTAATTGGTATAGATGAAGAACAAGGCCCTCAGGTGTACAAGTGTGATCCTGCAGGTTACTACTGTGGGTTTAAAGCCACTGCAGCAGGCGTTAAACAAACTGAGTCAACCAGCTTTCTTGAAAAAAAAGTGAAGAAGAAATTTGATTGGACATTTGAACAGACAGTGGAAGTAAGTTAGCCAAAAGAAGCTAAGTTTTTTTTAATGCTCTATAGAATAGTAAAGATCACTGCATACTTGACAGTCTATAAACTCTGTTCCTGAGTTATATCACAAGATCCAGGTTTGTTAGCTGAATAGTAAAATTGCTGTCTTTCAGCTGACATGGGAACAATGAGGATTGCTTTTCACTTAATTTCTTATCTCATTCCATAATGTATTTGAAATTGCTTTCAACAAAACACATATAAGATGGAAAAATATAACTAAGAATAGGAATCGAAGACTAGACCTAAAAGCCTGCATGGTTATGACTCAAAGTAGGCTTACACTTCTCAGTAGCAAAAGCGAAAAAATTGAGTCATTAATGTTGCTCTTATGGTGTGCTAAAGGAAAAATAAATAGCCACATGCCAAATGCTCTTTCTGGTAAAAGAATATGCTCACAGGATGACTTGGTAGAGAAATTATATCTGAGATACAAAAATAGAGCTAGATTTATGCAGGGTTCTTGAGGGGATTATATATTATGATTGGGAACTTTACCTTGTTAGGACAAGCTAAGGTTCTTTTTTTTTTTTTTGACAAGCTAAAATTTGACAAATATTTAACAATTTTAGACTAAAGAAGCCTCTTATTTATTGCCAAGAAGTTAAAAACAAAATATTTAGTAGATATTGGAATGAGGGTCTGGGATACAGCCCTTTCTAAAGACTAATAACATGATTCTGACAAATGACAAAGAGAAAATTACCATCTAACCCTATATAATAAAAGCCTAATATACTAAGTGTCCGGTCATCTGTTCAACTAATCAAAGCATAATATGCTAATGATATGCTAAGGCCGGTCAGCCGCTTGCTATGACGTGCACTGACCACCAGGGTCAGATGCTCCGACCGATAGGTTAGCTTGTTGCTGGGGTCCTGCCAGTTGGAACTGAGCGAGACTGGCTAAACACACCCTGGAGCCTCCTGCGGTCCCTTCCTGGCTGGCCAGCCTCCCGTGTCCTTCCATGGCCCCAATTGTGCACCGGTGGGGTCCCTTGGCCTGTCCTGCGCCCTCTTGCAATCCGGGACCCCTCAGGGGATGCCAGAGAGCCAGTTTTGGCCTGATCCCACAGGCCAGGCCAAGGGACCCCACTGGTGCATAAATTCATGCACTGGGCCTCTAGTACTTTTATGTTTGGTTGGCAGTATTTATACTAACAGGTGATATAAAGCTTGTTTTCATCTGGGAGTCACTATGCCCTGTTTAGATGTTTATTAAAGGTTTTTTCTTATTGCAGTTCATAATTACATAAGTAATCACATCAGATACAGAGCCACTTAAAACATTCTTAAATTGTTATTACTATAAATTCCTTGAAAAAAGACTATATCATTCATCTTTTTAAAAAAATGTTTTTATTGATTTTTAGAGAGAGAGGAAGGGAGAGGGGAGAGAGAAACATTGATCGGCTGCCTCCTGCACACCCCCTTGTGGGAATTGAGCCCACAACCCTAGCATGTGCCCTCACCAAGAATCAAACCAACAACCTTTCAGTGCACAGGATGATGCCCACCCAACTGAGCCACACCAGCCAGGACTATATCATTCATCCTCTCCTCATCTCACCTCAAATGCTAAGCATAGGGCCTGCCATGTAGTGGTCATTAACCAAATAGTTTCGTGTAAATCTTTCTATTTTGCTTGATGGACCCCTTTGATTTATGGCTGAACTGATATAAACAAGTTTCTTTTCATTGGCAGGCAACATATTAGAATTAAGCAATCTGTTAGTGGCTCTAGAAGTGCATCACTGAAAAATGAAGCAAAAATGAATAGCATGTGGTTAATTCATGATTTGAATAAGCTTGGAATGAGAAAATCTTGGAGTCTCTGAAAAATACTATATTTTAATGTTGATAACTTTTTTCAGACTGCAATTACCTGCTTGTCTACTGTTCTATCAATTGATTTCAAACCTTCAGAAATAGAAGTTGGAGTAGTTACAGTTGAAAATCCTAAATTCAGGTGAGTTATATTGTTGACCAGGTACTTAAGAAGTTTGCCAAGTGATAAATTCCAGCCTGAAAAATTAGACATGTGGGGTTCATTTGTCCTATAACGTGGGGAAAGGAAACATTTTCTTGTACTACAGTTATAGTATTTTCCCTTTAGCACCTGAGAGATCTGTTTTTAAACTTAACTGATGTCTCTTTAAGACAGATATAAGAGCTTTTCTTCTCGTTTCAGAGTGATTTTTTATCTAATACCATAGATGATATAAAATAACCTCCTTCATAAAGTAACAAGTAAATATAAGAGTTTTTCCTTTTTTAGTTTAAGGTCAATAGGAATTCAACTGTCAAAGTAGTTTTCAAGTTTTTCAGGTGGAACCTCAATTATTTAGTGGTTATATATGTGAAGAGCAAATATGAAATACTAATATACATCAAACCCTATCTGGAGATCTTTGGAAGCCCCAAATTTTGAATACAGCTCATTGAATTACAGATGCTGGATGTCTGTCTGTTCTTACTAAGTGAACTAAGTGACTAATTACCACAAATTAACCTTACAGCTTCCATGAGTCAAATCTGTACTGAATGCTTAATGCATATAAGCTCACTTAATCCTCCCAGCAACCCTTTGAAGTCATTACTTACCATGAACTTGGTTGCTTTTTTGAATAGTGGAAAATATTTCAGTTAAGTCCACAGATGCGAGAAACTGCTGGAAGGGAAGGCATATTAACTATTATGTATATCTACTTTTAGGTCACAATTATAAGTACACATGGTTATGGTTAGGGGTAGACCAAGCCTTGAAGAGTTTTTTGTTAGTATGCCTTTTTCTATTCTTTTTGTTGCCTGCAGGTAATTGATACAAACATGAAAGATTTAAGAAAAATTAACATTTTTGTTTTCTGTATGAAAAGATCTTTTTTTTTTTTTAAGGTAAAATACAGTTCTTTTTTTTTATCAGTAAAATTTCATCAAGAACTATTTACAGATATCTCTAATGGACCTGCAATTAGTTTTTGTTTTCTTCTCTATTCTGAGACCTTCCTATAACCTTTAAAATTCTTATTTCCATCAATTGGTTAAATAGATAAGAAACCAAAGATCCTGTGTTTTCAAAAAGTCTTTGTATCATTTATGAATCCTGTGATAGTAAGTTTACTTAAATAATAACTAGACTATATAACATAAACATCAACAACTATATAAGCTGCTTCTATTCCCCCAAAATGCACTAAATAATGTCACTTTGACAAATTTTACTTTTTAGTGGTCCTGCAGTGATAGGACACATTAAAGGTTACCAAGCAGTTGATTTCTTTTGGGCAAACATCATTTAGAAAATACCATATGCTCAGCATGGAGTGCCTTCTTATCTCTCAGCTAATACAAACTTGAGTTATACTAGGTATAAAGGCATTTTTGACATAAGAGCTAAAATAGAATGCTTTATGGGTAGTTTAGCTTTATATTTAAATATTTTCTATCATAGCTGCAACTAAAAGGGTTTTGTTTTCAAAAGACCTAATTCGAGATCTGATGTCAAGTAATCATATTTGTGTATAGAAGGAGTTGCTATGACATCTGGGAATTCCTTCAAAATAATCGAAAGGAATGAGTAGTGGGTGTATAGATTTTTTTAAAGATTAGCTATAAATTGACAATTGGTGAAGTTGGGTGTTAGGTACACGTGTATTCATTACTAGCCTACTTTGTGTGTGTTTGGAATTTTGCATAATAAAATTTTTCAAAAAGTAAATAGTTTTGGTTTTCTTTCCCTTTGCTTTTTAGGATTCTTACAGAAGCAGAGATTGACACTCATCTTGTTGCTCTAGCAGAGAGAGACTAAACATTGTAGTCAGTTTACCAAATCCATTATGCCACTTGCCTGTGTGTTTGGTAACAACAGATGAACATTATGGAGGCCCTTGGATTGAAAAAGGAACCTCTCCCACTCCTGCCACTGAAGTGGTTAGGGCTCTATATAAATAAAAACAGTGCTTTTGGAAAAGAATTGCATCCTGTGTTTTTTACCTCCAGTTTTATGTATTAGTACATGTAGACTGTTAAATGTTCACCATCTTGACATTGTGACTTTATTCATTTTGTTTCTGTGGCTAAAGAAACTCAATTGCCAGAGATTTATACTCTAGCTAAATGGCATCCTATATAATAAAAGAGAAACATGTAAACTGACCATCCCTTCGCTATGCTCACCAGCCAGTCAGGAGTGAGTATGCAAATTTACCTGGCAAAGATGGTGGGTTAATTTGCATACACAGGTGCCAAGCAGCCTGGGTCCTGGGAACATCCTCGGGACCCAGGCCGCTTCTAGTCAGTAGGCCTGTGCGTAGGCGCCAAGCGGATGTTCTTGCCCTGTGACCGCTTGCTCATGCGCCGGCCAAGCGGCGGCCTGGGTCCACGCCCCCCAGCCCAGTGCCCACAAGGCGCAGGGCTGGCTGCCGGCCTCAGGGGCATGTCTCCCCAGCAGCAGGGATACGCCCCTAGCCCAGTGGACACAACGCAGGGGGTCCTCTGCATATGAGCTGCAGAGGAAACACCTTTTTAAAAATACATATATTTTATTGATTTTTTTTTTTTTTTACAGAGAAGAAGGGAGAGGGATAGACAGTTGGAAACATCGATCAGCTGCCTCCTGCACACTCCCCACTGGGGATGTGCCCCCAACCAAGGTACATGCCCTTAACAGGAATCAAACCTGGGACCCTGCAGTCTGCAGGCCGACGCTCTATCCACTGAGCCAAACCAGTTCGAGCGTAAACATCTTTTCTGACCACTCATTGGCTAAGCTTCCTGTACACCGCCATTTGCAGTGTTCTTGGTAACATGGATTATAAGAATCCAAGAAGGTGATCTAGGGTTTTTCCACCACACTCCTGGAGGAAAAAACGAAGATCTGCTGCTGGAGGGGCTAAGAAATGTTATATCCTGCCCTAGTTGGTTTGGCTCAGTGGATAGAGCCTCGGCCTGCCAACCGCAGGGTCCGGGTTCAGTTATGATCAAGGGCATGTACCTAGGTTGTAGGCTCCTCCCTGGCCAGGGCCCGGGTCAGGGCTCATGCAGGAGGCAATCAATCAAAGTGTCACTCTCACATTGATGTTTCTCTCTGTCTCTCCCTCTCTCTTCCACACTCTAAAAATCAATGGAAACATATCCTCAGGTAAGGATTAAAAAGAAAGAGAGAGAGAGAGAGAGAGATGGCATTTTTTCATGGTTAAGGGACTGGAGTCCGTGTTGATGAAAACACCTTGGTGTGCCCTGGCTGGTTTGGCTCAGTGTATAGAGCGTCGGTCTGCGGACTCTAGGTTCCCAGGTTCGATTCCGGTCAAGGGCATGTGCCTTGGTTGCGGGCACATCCCCAGTGGGGGGTGTGCAGGAGGCAGCTGATTGATGTTTCTCTCTCATCAATGTTTCTGGCTCTCTATCTCTCTCCTTCGTTTAATCTATATTCAATAGGAACCAGTATTTTTAAGAGCAGAGATTGTAGTTACCTTTGGGAAATAGTAGGGCTAGAAAAGATGTAGGATATGTGTATTTTCTATGTTGCCTTAAAATTATTTAAATCCTACTCTAAGGAGTGGTCTATAGTAGATATATCATAAACAATGTTAAGGAAAAAAGCAAACTATATATTCAGAATAATCTTTATTTATGTACAGAATTAAGTTTTTTAAATTCCCAGAGTGATTCTCTGGTGGCCTAATTGTTTTTGGATGATTCAGAAATTTTGGAGTGTCTAAGGCAGATACATTCCATGTCTTCATTTGTGCTGGATGAGACTGGTGCTGTTGGTGTTTCCTCACACAGGTGAGTGTGGTGGTTGGTCTAAATGCCAGTCCCTGGAGTCAGTTGCCCCTGTTTCTGTAGCCACCAGGCCCACACAAGGGAAGGCCATGTGAACTTGTGACCACCAGAAGCAGGAAACTTCACCAACCACATCCTCTTCATAGCTGAGTCATGAGTTGTAAAGTGTCCTAAAAGGGAAGCAGGGTTCTTCCAGTTTAGAGGCTACTGCTCTGGGACTACCCATCCAAATCCACTAGGCTCCATAAAGGGGCTGCCATCATTTTGAAAGTGGACTCTGTAGAAATTTTCTGAACAGACCATGACATTCTATATCAGTGGTTCTCAACCTTCCTAATGCCGCAACCCTTTAATACAGTTCCTCATGTTGTGGTGACCCCCAACCATAAAATTATTTTCGTTGCTACTTCATAACTAATTTTGCTACTGTTATGTATCGTAATGTAAATATCTGATATGCAGGATGTATTTTCATTGTTCGCGACCCACAGGTTGAGAACCGCTGTTCCATATCGTAGAACCTTGACTGACTGTTACAGGATAGTGAAAAGCTAGGAAAATTCCTAAATGGAATAGGGAAACAGACAAGAAAATGAAACAAGGCCAGTTTGTGCAGCTTGCAGCAAAATCTTATCTTGAGAACAAATGGCTAATACCTCTCCTCACTAAACAATGAAGGAAAAGGGGGAGTTTTAATGCCTCTTCTCCCTAACCAGAAAATACATAGCATAAATCACCCTGGAACTGTTAAGGCAGGAGGAGGGGGAAGGAAAAAAGGAGGAGTTTTATCACCCACTAAACAAAGAAGTCAGCCGTCTTGGGGAAAGGACAGTTTTATCTCCTTAAACAGAGAAGCCAGCAGTGTCGGCTTGTCAGGATAAAATCACCACGCCCAGGGGCCGCTGTGGCTCGGTTGGTTGAGCGTTGTACCGAGACGATTCTGTGTCAGGGCACATGCCTGGGTTGTGAGGCAGCCCATCAGTGTTCTACTCTCACAACTCATATCTCCCTCTCCCTCTCTTTAAAACCAATAAAAACATTTTTTTAAAAACAAAATCGCCAAGTGCTTCTCAAATTCTGGAAAAGCCATAATAAACAAAAGGAGACCTTGAGATCTGGTCTGTACAAGGATATCTGGCCGAGGAATTTTAAAACCTATACACAGAAAAGTATAAAAGCCAAACCTCTACCAGGCAGCACTCCACAGATTAGCTGAGAGGGCCTATTTCATAAGCCAGACGTATTTTGATAAGATTTGCATGCCTTGCTTCTTTGATAAATTTACTTGCTTTACTTTAATAAATTCGCTTTACTACAATGCAACTGTCCGTGGTCACTCATTTGAATTCTTTCTCACAAGACAAGAACAGGAGGGGACAGCCCTCTCCCTTCAGCTCAGAGGGTGGTCCAAAAACACCTTTGCTGGTGTTTCTGGTACTTGTACCAAGTTTATCTTTCTGGAATCGTGGGTTAGAGACTAGCAAATAACTCGATCTTCCTATAACAAAATACCTTATAGAGATAGCAAACAAAAGTTCTCTGTTAGAAAAATAAGGCTTTTAGAATTGTAATGCAAAATCTAGATTAAGTAATTTAGTCTATTATAGCTTTAAGGATGTTGAATTGTTTATGCTTTTAAAAAAAAATAGAAGAGTCCTAACCGGTTTGGCTCAGTGGATAGAGCGTCGGCCTGTTTACTGAAGGGTCCCAGGTTCGATTGTGGTCAAGGGCATGTACCTTGGTTGCGGGCACATCTCCAGTAGGGGGCGTGCAGGAGGCAGCTGATCGATGTTTCTCATCAATGTTTCTAACTCTCTATCCCTCTCCCTTCCTCTCTGTAAAAAATCAATAAAGTACATATTTTTAAAAAAACTAGAAGAAATAAAGTCAATTTAAGTTTGTGAACATAAAATCTGTGTTGTTTATTTAAACAACCTGGGATGGATAACAAGGGTTTGCAGAAGTCTTACACAAATGCTAAGAAAAATGTCTTTAAAACTTTAAATATCTTTACCCAGAGGGCATTCTGATAAACTAGTAAGAAATATAAGAATACATTTGAAAATTGACATTCAGAGGGATATGTCCAGACATTCATGAATGTGAAGCTATTTGGATAGACATCTGGCTTCCCTTTTGCTTCCCATTTTTATGAAGAAACAGTTTTGGCCCAGCCGCTGTGGCTCAGTAGTTGAGAGTGGACCCAAGAACCAGGAAATCAGGGCACAAGCCAGGGTTGTGGGCTGGGTCCCTAGTAGGGGGCATTGATGTTTCTCTCTTGTTGAAATCAAAATATTATTTTTTAAAAAAAACAGTTTTTTACCATTTGGGTTGTAAGTGACCAGCAAACCAAGTACTCGGCTTCCTCACTAGCCCCCAAATCCAAGATTCAGATTTATGCCACAACCAAATTACTCCATTAAGGATCTTCAGGATCTCCCTTAGAGTCAGAAATGCTAAGGTTAAATATATTCTGGCTGGCTCCTGCATTTTCAAAATAAAAGTCTAAACAGCAAACATTGTAGTAGTGAATTAGTGGTAGGCACTTCCATTGAAATCAGGAATGATCCCAGGATGACTGTTAACCTTCATTTATTTTACATTCCAGAAAATCCAACTAATAAGAGTTATCAGAACACCAATAGAAAAATGTACTAACAACATAGGTCATGAAAATTTTCTAATCAATAGACTTGAAAAAAATGATAAGTCTCAAATTTAAAATGCAAATTATAAGATATTTCCATTAAACTTTTAAAAGTATAATACAAAATGTACTTGATACTTTGCAAGTACTTAATAAATATTTGTTGAATGAAGAAATGATGAGATATGTTAGAAGTTACTCATTCAGCTGGTGGAAGGATAAATGGTTACTTTCTGGAGGGCAACTTGGGAATATGAATCAATAAAAAACTAAGAATTTTTCCTAGGGATGTAATTGGAGATGCAGAATTACGTCACTAAATTTTTTTGTACAACAATAAGTTACATTGCATCCAATATTGTGGAATATTGAACAGTCATTAAAATAACTTTTGAAGAATAATTAATGAAAACATTTACAATGTAACATTATGGAAGAAACAGGATGAAAAATATACGGTGTGATCCATGCAGCAGACACGTTTGGTACACATTTCATTCCCTCTGCCTGGACTGCTGACTCCTGCCTGCAGTATTCCACCTCTAGTGCTCCATGCATTTATTTGCTTCCTAAAGTTAGGAACGTGTTCAGTGTGTGCAAGCCTAACACAACAAGCAGGATGTACCAGTAAATGCCAACTGAAGTTGGTAGACAAATGTCCCAGCCTCATGAGGTATTTCTGGGATGGGCCATAGAAAACTCTGAAACTGCAAAATTTAGTGCATGTCTTAATTTCCTGGGAGAGACTCATACATAGCTTTCATCAGATATTCAAAAAAGTCTGTTATGCAAGAAAGGAGCACCACTGGCAGGAAACAGTAGAATAAAACAATATAATGTGAACAGTGGTTATTTCTGGTGGGGATTATTTTGGTTGTATAAGGCAGAATTATGAGCACATTTTATTTTTTTCTTTATATTCTCTTTTGAATAAGGAATATGCACGAATAAGTTAAAGATGGATGTGTTAACTAATGTGTTAACTGATTATAGCTCAAAATGTTTTGCTGCCATTAAAAATGTTTTAGAAGAATTTAAAATGACATTTTAAAATGCTTACAACATAATTCAGGAAAAAATAAGATTGTTTACAAAGTCTATGATTTCAACAATGTAAACAATGCATGGAAGAAATAACCCCTGACCTAATAAGTGTTTATAGGAAGGTTGCAGGACACAGGTTAATATTCAAAAGTTGCCCTAACTGGTTTGGCTCAGTGGATAGAGTCAGCCTGTGGACTGAAGGGTCCCAGGTTCAATTCCAGTCAAGGGCATGTACCTTGGTTGCAGGCACATCCCCAGTAGGGGGTGTGCAAGAGGCAGCTGATGATGTTTCTCTCTCATCGATGTTTCTAAATCTCTATTCCTCTCTGTAAAAAAAATCAATAAAATATATTTTTTAAAAAGTCAATTGCTTTTCTACATATCATCAATGAATGATTGCAATTTAAAATTAAAAACACAACAACATCACTTACATTAGAACCAAAATGTGTACTAAAGCTATATAAGGAAAACTATAAAACTCAGATGGAAGAGACCAATGATCCAAATAAGTAGATAGTCCATGTTATGGATCGGAAGAGTCAATATTGTCAAAATGTCAATTTTTCAAAATCTATAAATTTTGCACACTCCCAGTTAAAATTCCAGCAAGTTATTTTGCAGCTATTGAAAAACTGTTTCTAAAGTTTATATGGAAAGGCAAAAGACCCAGAGCAGCCAACACACTACTGAAGAACAAAGTTACTACCTAACTTCAAGACCATACTACAAACTACATTAGTCAAGACAGTATGGTATTTTTTTAAATATAATGTTATTGTTTTCAAAGAGGAAGGGAGAGAGAGAGAGAGAAACATCAATGATGAGAAAGAATCATTGATGGGCTGCCTCCTGCATACTCCTTATGGGATCAAGCCCGCAACTCAGGAATGTGTCCTGACTGGGAATCAAACCATGACCTCCTGGTTCAAAGGTCAACACTCAATCCCTAAACCTCACCAGCTGGGAAAGACAGTATCGTATTAATGAAAGAATAGATTAATAGAACAGAATAGAGATCCTAGAAGTAGACCCACCTATATATAATCAACTCTGAACTAATAAGTGTTTATAGGAAGGTTGCAGGACACTGGTCAGGGGCATGCGAGAAGCAACCAATCGACGTGTCTCTCTCACGTTGGTGTTTTTCTCTGTCTCTCTCCCTTCCACTCTCTCTAAAAATCAATGGAGAGAATATCCTTGGGTGAGGATTAAAAAAGAAAAAGAAAAACAGGAGCAACACCAATTCAATGGAGAAAGAACAGTCTTTGAAATGGTTCTGTAACAACTAGATGTCCACATGCAAAAACAAATCACCTATCAGAAAAAGTAACTCAAAGGAGATCATAATGTAAAATACCAAACTATAAAACTTCTAAACAATAAGAGAAAAATGTATATTGTAAGTGAAAGAAGCCAATCTGGAAAAGCTACATACAGTTTGATTCCAATTATAAAGCCTTCTGGAAAAAGTCAAAACTCTAGAGACAGTAAAACTGATTGGTGGTTGCCAGGAGTGTGGAACAGGGGAGAGGAGCAGAGAGGGAGGGCGGAGGGGGGTAATGGCTAGTGGTGCACAGGGCAGTGAAACTACTGTTTGATCTGTAATGATGGATAAACAACTGTGCATTTGTCAAAACCTATAGAAATGTACAACACAAATGGTGAACCCTTAATATAAACTGTTGACTCTAGTTCCTAATCGTGTATCACTATTAGTTTACTAAACGTTTATTTTTCAATTCTGGAAATTCTCAAGAGATAATCCAAAATGTTCACACTGGTTATTAATATTTTTTCTCATTTCTTGTATTTTAATGTATTTTCCAAATTTTTTTTTAATACATCAGGTATTGACTTACAGAATCAGACAAAAATTAAACTCTGATTTCTAAAAACCTATAAAGAAAAAGCATAGACTTTAAAGAATCTGATTAAAGGTTCAGTCTTTTTATAAACAAACTAGAGGCCCGGTGCATGAAAATTCATGCACTGGAAGGGGGATCCCTCAGCCCGGCCTGCCCCCTCTCACAGTCCAGGAGCCCTCAGGGGCGGGAGGCGACCCGGTGATCAGGGGAAGGTGACGCCCCCATCACACCTCTGCTGCTGCCACTGGTGGCAGCACAAGCCTTGGCCAGCCCTGGTTACCTGAGCCTCAGGTGGCCTTGGGTGGCTGGGCAGCTGCCATCTGAGGCTTGCCTGCACCTCAGGCCGGCCCTGGGCGGCTGGGGGGCTGAGGAGACTGGGGGACTCTGGAGGCAGGCATACGGGGTGGGCCCGGCCTTGCCACGTGCCTGCCACCCTGGTGGGGCTGAGGGGACTGGGCGTCACCATCTTGTGGATGTGGGCGCTGTCATCTCTGAGAGCGTGGCAGTCAATTAGCATATTCCCTCCTTATTGGCTGTGGGTGCTGCCATCTTTAGACAGTGTGAGGGTCAATTAGCATATTCCCTCTTTATTAGATAGGATAGGCCCAGATTTTCCCAATAAAATACCAAAGTGAAGCCCTAGCCAGTTTGGTTCAGTGGATAGAGTGCCAACCTGTGGACTCAAGCGTCCCGGGTTTGATTCCAGTCAAAGGCACATGCCCGAGTTGCGGGCTCAATCCCTAGTAGGGGACGTGCAAGAGGCAGCTAAACAAAGATTCTCTCTCATCATTGATGTTTCTATCTCTCTTTGCCTGTCCCTTCCTCTCTGAAATCAATAAAAATATTTTTTTAAAAATACCAATGTGAAGGTTTGGATATTCTTGTCCAGTTTTGGGGTGTTCCCACATCCCTCTGTAGCATTACCTGGAGAGGAGCCTTGCTCAGCTGGTCACCTACTGGCCAAGGCCCCTTGTTCGACCCCTGTGTGAGGCATTTGTTTTCCCTAGTTCGGGACACAGACAAGCCCTAACTTAGGTGGCCCAAACTCTGCACATGCATTAAGTGCCTTCACAATTCCTGGGTCAAAGCCATCATCCATCCGGCCAACGTTCCTGGGTGCGCAATCTCACCTGGCTGCCTGTGACCCATCTCACTGGCTTCAGGTTTGAGCAGCCTCACCTTTAGCCCTAGGACCCTGCCTCCCCTTAGTTTTATACGAAAGCACACCATCAGGTCCTGGTGCCTGCTTCTGACTCAAAAAGAGCTCCCTGTAACAAAAGCCTCCTGACCCCTCTACGCAACAAGGAAATCACTAAGTTCAATGTGGTTTGAAATTCTCTGCAATACCGCTCTCCATGCCCACATCCTACGAGGGTAAGCAGTGGAGACTTTTAAACTAAAACGGGCTAGACTAGCAGTTCGTAGTCAGAGTTTCACATCAGAACCACGAGGGAACTTTTTTGAAGTATACAAGCCTGGCCCCAGACCTGGGCTGTCAAATCAGAGGCTCCCAGGGTGCTGCTCTGGGCACGTGCGCTTTGAGTGCAGTCCCCTCAGGTTTGGTGTGGGTGCTGGTTAGGAAACCGTGTAAGAGGTCACTACCTGCAGGTGGCATGATCATAGTCAAGTGTAGCTCATCCCACTCCACTCCTCTTGTGGTCAGCGGGAGGCGGCCCATGTGCTGGGGAGTCGAGCAGGTTTTCGGGAAGTGAACCCTGTGCATAAGTTCATGTCATCTGTGCTCTGCTGACCTCGTCCTTGACTCCTAAAGCCAGTCAAGTGGACAAAAAATGCAAATGTCTAACAGTAATTAACCCCTCCCAGCAGCCCAGCTTGTAGCAACCTCTCCTTGGGGTTCCCCTTGCAAGGGCTCAAGGCAGATCCCCAGGGCTTTCTGCAGACGCCTCCCCGTGAGAGGCTCTCCCAGAGGCAGAGGGCTAGGAAAGGAGTCCAGGGAACCATTCGTTAGGAGAAGGGAACTTGCCGTGATCCAAGAAGGCAAGTGGTGTTGCCGAAACTTGCTGAAGTGATGGGTGACCTTTTGAGCTGTTACCACAAGAAGACTGTCTGCTTAGAGGTATCCTTCGCACAGAAAGCAACGTCTGACCTTATTGCAGGAGGTGAGAACCGTGAGGTTAACCCCGTGGAGTAGGTTTTACCAAGAGGAGCGGGGATTGAACCACCACTGGGGACTGGAATGACGATGAGAAGAAGCAGAACAGGAAAGACCTGGTTTCCCTGGGCAGAATAGGGATGAATTGGGGGGAGCCCCAGCTAACAGCCTCCAAGTGCCTGGCCCAGCCGGGGTTTTCCAGGGAGAGAGGCCGAGAGTAGCAACTTGGTTATCAGCTGCATCTAGCTGCCTAGTTGGTAACTACCGTCAGGACCACGTTCGCCTGCGTCAGTAAGCGGTGGCCACCCTACCTGGGCAGCCTCCAGGGGCCTGACGGGTACGTGTTTCTGGGAGCTTAATACGTTCTCACCAGGAGGGAAGGCAAGAAAAGTTTCTGTGAAGATGGCCGTGCTGGCATTTCTTAAGTGGCAGTGGACACAACCCAGGACAAAACCACCTTCTCCAACAAAGTAGCTCATCGATCCTAATAGCATGGCTGCAGAGATTCTCCGTTGCAGGGTGACCGGAAGAGGCCTCCGGCTGCTCTGTGCCTGTGCCCAGCAGCCACCTGAGAAGATGTCCTTCAAGAGGGACCCAGGGAGTGACGTGCAGGGGCCATGCTATTGCACTATATCCTCTCACTGTAGGAAAAGTTCTCTTAGTTCTTTCGATTGATCAGCAAAGATCTTTGAGCCCCTCCCACAAGTGCGACCCTTGTGTGTGAGACCGTGATGAACAAGGCAACACGGGCTAGTTCTCTCCAGGGACTGAGAATTTGGCCCTTGCAGTTCTTGCAGAGTATCTCCTCCAAGTGCACTGTCACCAAGGTATCTGTGGCATCTTCACATCCTGTCTGCGTCCAGCGGGGTGGGGGCGCGCCCCTTCGTAGGAGCAGACTGGCATGAAGGCGTCTTGTGCAAAACCAACCTCCAGGCCTCCTTCCTGATGGCTCCATTGGAGACACCCCAGGGACCAGCAGCACAAGCCAGGGAGCCAACTTCCCACATTTTTCTGGTGAAAAGTTTCCTTCCTGGGCCTTCTGTCACTCACTTCCTCATGACACATGACACGCACAGGCCTCAGCTTTTTCCCATGGGGGACCCTGGCCTTTAGGGCAATTCCTGGAGGAGCACACACCATGGCGTCAGGAAGCAAGCTGCATCCAACCCTCCCATGAACCAAAACAGCCTCCTGGGCTCAGATCAGTCCCCCCTCCCCTCTGCTCCCAGGACCTGCAGAGTCCTCAAGAGGCTGGTGGTCCTGGTTCAGCTGGACCCCAGCACAGAACGGGAGGCCCTGGCCTGCCTTCCCCAGGGCTCCCCCCGCCCCCCAGGGCGCCTCTCCCAGGGAGTGTGTGAGTCAAGGTGAGCAGGGAGGGAGGGGCGGAGGTGGAGGAGCCCTAGGAGGCAGAAGAGAGACAGGGGAGACGGGAAACTTCTGTGCTGCCCAGCTCCTCCGTGTGCCTCTGGGCCAAGCCAGGGGTCCTGCAGTGAGACAGCCCCTATCATGCCCAGGGCTCTTCCACCTTCTCTTCAGATCCTTGCTGAGAGAGTGGCCCCCTGAAGTCTATTTGTATGGGAGGAATTTTGCAACCTCCCAGTGGCTTTTGTCCCATAGAAAACTCCAGGTCAGCTAATAAAGGAGCTTGCTTATCAGGTGATGGGGGCAGGGAGGGAGATTGCAGCCCTGCGATGGGGAAATCCTATCTTGCATGACTTCCTTCCTTCCTCCCTCTGGCGAGGCCCACAAGGGTGGGGACACCTTCCTGGCCTTGGCACCCAGCGGCTGGGCTCCCAGCCAAGTGTCCAGAGGACACTCCCGACACCTGGGCCCTCTCACCTCCCGCGGCCCAGGGAACAGCGCGAGGCCTCTGTTCTGGAGGCCGGCTGACTGGAAAACCCCTGCATCTCCGGGGCCTCGAGACAGCCCTAGCCTGGCTTTCTGGGAGAAACGGGGGAAGAACACTGGTCAGGAGCAGTTCCATCTTGCCTTGCACTGCATCGCGCATGTCGGCCTGCCGGGGGCTCTTCCCGTGAACGTGCCAGCACACAGCAGGGTCCCGTGGGCACTCCTCCTCGAGGCCCCAGGTCCAGCAAAGCATTGGTTGAACCTTAGAATGTCTGCACCTGAGCTTAAAAAGTGACTTAAAATTCTCGGTATGCTTGTGGAGTGCTGCTTAATTTTTTAAACCAACATGCCCCCCCGCCCCCCGCCCCCTTCTTTAGATTCTCAGCCTATTTGGAAGCATTGTTGGACCTTAGTTAAATGCAGAGCAGGTCTGTCTGCTCTCATTTCCTAATGGCCTCCCATCCCCACCCAACACACCCACTCAGCCCATAGTCAGGCCAGTTCCCAAGTTGCAAAAACAAAGAGAAAGGTCAAAGGCCAGGATATCATTCCCCTCCCCTCGAAGTTGTTGCTGTGGCCTCCCCAGTGTCTGCCCACCAAGCCCAGCCGGCCCTTCCCCAGGGCAGTCAGGGCCAGAATGGAGCAGGGTACGCGTGCCCCTCCCCAGGTGCAGCCTCGGGGGCAGGAGCGCTGTGGGACTTTTCCATCTTGCTCTACAGCCTGGTTGGCTCCTCCTTGGATCGTCATCCTGCCAATGGCACAGGCCCGGGTTGGGCAAGTTTTCCTGCAGGACACCAGGGGTGGTGGCAGCCATGCGGGGCCTGCCGGGGCCTGGCCTCCCCCTCTGCAGCTGGGATGGGTGGAGGAGGGATTCAGGGCCGCAGGTAACCCTCAGGCCGGGGCCTCAGGCCAAGGCCGAGCCCCGCTGCCTGCACCTGCTGCCTCTGCCCGGGCCTGTTTCCTCCTGGCCTCCTGCTCTCCTGTTTCCTTGCCTTTCCCTCTGGGTGGCTCCCAGCTCTTCCAAAAAACCCCTCCAGGAAATTTGCTTGTTGCTATGAAATAATGCAAATGTGCTTCTGGGGCTGCCCAGGCAACAGCAGTCCGTGTCCTGGAGACCTGGAGAGAGAGGGCAGGCAGTGTCCCCTCCAGCCACCCACCTTAGAGGACAAACACCTTTAAGCCCCACGGAGCCGAGTAGTGACAAATGCAGGGACACAAAGGAGGACAGCAAACAAGTCCTGGCTGTTTGGCTGTTTCGGGCCCAAGCCTGGCCTATGCCCCCTGTCACAGTGACCTGAGACCTGGGGCAGGAGCCTGTGACCAGAGAATGATCAACAGCAGCACCAGGTGGCTGTGCCCTGCTGGGCTCCCCTGTCCCTCCAGTGGCAGGGGGCAGGAGGTAGGGGTGACCCGTGTGCGGGCCCGAGGACTGCCATTTCCAGAGGAGAATGGGGGGCAGGAGGGAGGGGGATCTGCATAAACAGTTACCTGGCAGAATGGATTGATGCCCAGACCCTCTCAGTCGTGTGTCCCTGCAGCTCTCCGCACCATTGCCTGTGGTCCCTGGGCTGGGGGTCTGATGAGAATGTTACTCGCCCCCAGCTCTCCTCTTTTCTTGGTGCTGCCGCCTTCATGATGGGGCCATGATTGCTCAGTAAAGGAATGGAATCCCAGGTGCTCTCGCTCCTAATGAAGGAGAGGTGGCAGGGACACCCGTGACCATCCGCTCGGTACCAGGCCCTCAGATGGGTACTTCAAATAAACACTGCCTCCGTTGACGCTCAAAGCAATCCCGTAAGGTAATTGTTTTTACGCCAATTGACAGATGGATTCTGAGGCTCAGAGAGGTTAGGGACGTGTCCCAGGTTACACAGGTGGTAGGTGGTGATTCAAAGCCAGTTCTGTTTGGAGTTCAGTGGCCATGGCGTCTTTCCGGGTTAAAGGGCTGCCCTGGACCCAAACACGCAGCTCCTGCCTGTGAAACCTGGCACCGTTCATCCACATGCTCACTCGCCTGCAAACTCCAAGGCTCACAGCATCGTTGCACCTGTAAAAGGGGGCCCAGAGGCTCTCTGAGGCCCCTCGAAGACACCGGTGTTTGCACCCAGCTCAGCTTCCTGGAATGGCCTGGGAGTGACTGGTGGGAACCAGCAATGACAGGGACGAACAACAGAGCAGGCAAAGGTTTCCCTCCAAGTTAGGGTCTCAGTCCTAATGGGAAGCCAGCTAAGGCAACTCTGCCTCATGATTTCAGAGCAGAATTGGCCTGGTGTTGGATGGTATGATTAGACTAATTCTGTGCAGCTGGCCAGCTCTGTGGATTTCATCAGCCAGAAGCCAGGAAGGGGTTGGGGCTCTGGCTGAGCCTGTGGGCCTGCCTCCCCTCACCCATGGCAGCTCTTGTGGGATGAAAGGCCACGGGCCAGAGCTAGGACCGGGCTGGAAGCGGGAGGGAATTATCAGGGCAAAATCTCCTCCTGTTAGATAGGACCAGGGTCTCAAGGTCTGGGCCATTCTTACTAAATGCTATTCTTGCTAAATATTAACATGTAGCACAGTATTTTGCAAACCAGCTGTAAACAGAATGAGCTTGACAGGAGCCCGACCCAACAAGTGTAGCCAACTGCAATCCATGTGTGACTGACCGAATAGTGTGTGCTCTAGGCAATAGCTCAGACTCCCTCTGGGAGGCAGAGCTTCGGATAGGAATCCCCTGTCTCCTTTACTTTCGGCGACAACCACCTCTCGGTCTTTTTTGTTTGTTTTTAACTATACTTTTATTGCTTTCAGAGAGGAAGGGGAAGGGAGAGAAACATCAGTGATGAGAGAATCGTCGATTGGCTGCCTCCTGCACGTTCCCCCTAGGCATGTGCCCTCACCTGGAATCATAGGTTCATAGGTAGACGCTCAACCACTGAGCACCTTCATATTTAAAAACAAACAAACATACTATATTGATATTTTTTACAGAGAGGAAGGGTGAGGGATAGAGAGTTAGAAACATCGATGAGAGGGAAACATCGATCAGCTGCCTTCTGCACACCCCCTTCTGGTACATGCCCTTGACCAGAATCGAACCTGGGACCCTTGAGTCCGCAGGCCGATGCTCTATCCGCTGAACCAAACCGGTTAGGGCAGGCACCTTCATATTTTAATAGAGCACCCCAGGTGGCAAGTCCCTTCCGTGTGCAACACTCCCACAAAGGATATTGAAATACTGTGCAGTCTGGTAAGTCCGAACACAGGCCTCATGCTGCTCAGCGAGGGCCTTGGGGCACCCCCACCCCATTCCCAGGCTGCAGTTCAGCATCGAGGAGACAGCAGCTACCGGTGAGTATAAATCTCGATTGAGACTGAAGCTGTGCGTGAGTTCACTGCCTCAGACAGCATCTCTGCTC
>NW_005871070.1:4169265-4173759 GCF_000147115.1 Myotis lucifugus | reverse complement strand
CCAGGGGTGGGCAAACTTTTTGACTCGAGGGCCACAATGGGTTCTTAAACTGGGCGGAGGGCCGGAACAAAAGCATGGATGGAGTGTTTGTGTGAACTAATATAAATTCAAAGTAAACATCATTACATAAAAGGGTACGGTCTTTTTTTTTTTTTTTTTTGTAGTTTTATTCATTTCAAACGGGCCAGATCCGGCCCGCGGGCCGTAGTTTGCCCACGGCTGCTCTAGCCCAACAGCTGGGGGAGTGGGCAGAGAAGTTATGACCTGATGCCTCGTGTTCTTAGCAGCTGTGAACCCTCTCTGTTGCCTGGTGGTTTCAAGTCTTCCTTCTGGAATGTTCATTTTTGCCCACTGACGACGTCACCATCAGGTGTGAGTGCTGAGAAGTCAAGGACTTCCATGCAGGCAAAGTGCCTTTCAGCCTCGGATTCCCAGACCAGACCCGAGGCTACACAAATCCTCACATTTGATTCCTTCAGGCTGTTTTTCTGGTGTAAAACCTTTACTGAGAACAGGGGGGGAGGGGGCGGGGGGGGCGAGGGGTGGCTCTCAAGACTCTAGCGTAGCCCTTGTTTGTCTGTTGGAGCACAGGAGGAGCCGGTGGGGTGCCAGTGAGACCGTAAGGCAGCTGTGGGGCAGATGTGGCCTGAAGAGAGATTCCTGGGTCTCCAGTCTGGCCGGTGAGCCCCAGCCCCTGCCTCCCTGGGGCTCCTGTCCCGCAGCAGCCACATTGCCAGAGCTCGGGACCCCTGGCTGCCTGTATGAGGCGCCTGTGTTCCACCCTACACGTCTGATCCCAGAGGAGAGAAAGGAGGACCAGGAGTCTCCGTGTTAACAGGCTCCTCTGCTCCCAGGTGCCTCTTGGACCCTTACGTTTGAGAACCGTCGCCCTGCAAGCTCAGATCAGACCCCGGCAGGTGGACTATACAAAGAGTCTGTTTCCTCTTCCCCAGCCAGCTCCCCGACTCCCGAATGTCTGTGTGAATGGCCGTCAGCTGGAGCAACACTTCTCCGTATCCTGGTGTTCTTTGCAGAGGAATTCGTGACCAGGCCCGAGGAGAAGCAGCCCATCCTCCCAGGGCCCACCCCAGGGCCCTCCTTCCTCATAACCCTGCCTGGACCTTGCCCTGTGGGGCTTCCACCAGGTTGACAGCGTGGGAAAATCCCGTGCAGCCTGGCGCCACGGAGGAGGCAGAGTGGGCGGTGCCACGCAAGGCCAGGCAGAGGCCTTCGGCTTCTCTCCTCGGGGTGCCCGCTGCACCCCATTGCAGAGCACGCCCCTCCTCTGCACCTCTGTGCTGGGCAGACCTCCGCTCGCCAGCCTGCAAAAATGTGGATTCATCTTTCAAAACGGATCTCAACGCCCTCGCCCTTTCTGAGTCCTTCCTCACACCTGTCAGAGGACTGCTCTCTCCCTCCGGTGGCGCCTCAGAGGTGCAGGTCCCTCACATCCGTGGTCACGTCCCTCACGTCCGAGGGCGTGAAAAGCCTCCGGCGGCCTTGCCTGGGTGAGCAGCCGCCCTCAGAGGAGGTGTGCAGGGAAGTAGATCTCAATTTGGTTCTGTGGTCTGGATGGAGTTCAAGGATTGTTGCCCCACGGACAGTGGGTTGGGCGAGTTTTTCTTATGTTATTTCAGAAGTGAAGCAAGGCAGCTGTCACACCTCCAGCCTTCCAGGGGGCCCATCACTCTGTTCTGGCCTGTTGCTCCCTATGGTGATTGCAGTTTGCAATTATTCTGCTTGTTTGCATGGGTTTTGCTCTGTCTGCCCATGAGGATGTGAGTGGGGACGTGGTGCACTTGCTTCCCTACTGAGGAGGATTCAGAGACGGTGCTGGTGAGACCACGAAGTGCTTAGGAAATGTTTGTGGACGGAGCAAACAGCGTTTTGAGATTAGCTTTTGTAAATCTAAACATCCTTGTGCAACATGTAAGGATACTAGTAAGTATAAAATGAAACCACTGGCCCTCATTTGACAGGCAAAACATAGACCTCCACTGTCTCTATTTTCCAGATCAAATGCAGGTTCCTTCCAGACTCCTGACCTCAGCTTCCTCGTGCTGCATCCTGATTCTGTGCGACTCAAGCCACTCGGATGACATCTGATTGGTGTGGAGCTGACCCTGCCGCAGAGGCAGAAGTTAGTCCACAGTCAGGAAAGGACGGGGAAGCAACGGTCGCCTCAGGGCTGCGAGTCTGAAACACAGATGTGCCAGGTCAGATGTGCAGCCCTCAAAGCGCCGTCCCATCCTCTGGGGAAGAGCAGCCCAGGCCCCAGCTACTCCAATGCACAGGGCTCATTTCTCACTGCAATGCCCTCTGACCCCAGCCCGGTGGGCACCGTCATCGGCCTGCGCAGGGCCTCTGTGTGGTTTGGGAAAAGGTGACCCATCATCCAGATGGACACAGCCCAACACGAGCCAGGTCAGCCTCTGCTCACACCTCAGTCCACACCTGCACGGCTGTACACAGCAGCTCTGACCTCAGGAAAGTCCCCAAGTTTTGTAGGAAGAGGAAAGGCACACACAGTACATTCTCCAGCAGGCGCCTTCTCTGGGTCTTCCCCGAGCTTCCACCCCAGCTGGCTCTGCCACATCCCAGCTGGGCAAGCCTGGGGCCACTTCCCCCTTGGTAGGACCTTGGCCCCTGGACCCTGGACGCAAGGGGCTGGACCTGCCCCACATCGAAGGATTCTACGTCGAGTTCCTAGTTGGAACCAGAGATTGGCTGGGCTGCCCAACCTGGCTCCCCTTCAAGGCCTGGCTCAGGTTCCTGCCAGCACCGCCCTGCCCTCTGTCCCCACAGTGTTTACCACAAAGAAGGAGGCGAGCTGGGAAACTCCCCGGCGCCCCGCGGCCAGCTGAGGAGAAGGAGGCCCGCCCTCCCACAGAGGCGACACTGTGCTTGCCAAGCCCCTGCTTCTGCGGCTTATTGGCAGCGCCTCCGGGCAGTCGAGCCTCCCAGCCTCCTCCACTCAGGGAACAGCACGAGCTGAGAATAGAAGGGGGGAACAAAGCCAAGATGGGGAGGCCGGAGCTCGGGCTGGGTGGGTCCCGGAGCCCAGGGGCGGCCTTGGAGTGGCCGTCTCCCCAAGGTTACCTCCTCACCCCTTGCCTCCGCCCTTTCAGGCCCCCCTGCAGGGGTGGGGGCGGGGGAGATGCCGGTGGGGGATTTCCACAACAGAAGCCTCCCGGGCTGTCAGAGGCCTTAGCTGACCCCAATAATGTTTCAAGTGGTTTTGCTTTTGAGGAACCGGCTGCCCAGGACTTCCAGGGCCTCCCTGGCCCATGCATGTCTCAAGGCCTCCACTGGCCACCGTGCTGTTCCCCACTCCGCCGTCCTGCCCACCTGCTGCTGGCCCCGGGCTCCCGCGCCTGAGCAGTGAGTCCAGGCTCTGCTGGAACTCTGGAAGATGGGCGGAACCGGGATTACTCTGAGGCCTAAACCTCCAGCAACAAACTGTCACTCCCTGGCAATGACCCCTAATTTCCAAAGGCCCCACATGCACACCTACTCACATGTCCCAAGGACCCTCCCCTCCTTAGAGAAATGATGGCCCAAAACTTGTCACTTCAGGGACTGTGCAGAAGAGAACAGGAGCACACCCTTCCCACTGTAGGGGCAGCTGGGGACGTCATGAGGTCCCTCTCGGTACCAACTGGGTCTTCTTTCTCACACAGCCAGGGCACCAGCCACCCAGGCTGACCTCCTTCTTTCTTTCTTTTTGTCTTTTTAAATATATTTTTATTGATTTCAGAGAGGAAGGGAGAGGGAGAGAGATAGAAACATCAATGATGACAGAGAATCACTGATCGGCTGCCTTCTGCACACACCCTACTAGGGATCAAGCCCACAACCAGGCATGTGTCCTTGACCGGAATCGAACCCAGGACCCTTCAGTCTGCAGGCCGATGCTCTATCCACTGAGCCAAACCAGCTAGGGCAACCTTCTTCTTCCTGAGGGATTTGTAAGCTGGGGACCACCTTTTCTGGGGCTCACTGCTCTTTTTTAAATTTTATTTTCCTTTTTATTCCCATCTCTCACCCCCTCTACTTTGGCAGTCATCAACTTGTTCTCTATATCTGTGGGTCCGTTTCTATTTTGTTTTGTTTATTCATTTGTTTTTTTTTTTTTTTAAGATTTCACATGTGACTGAAATCACATAGTACTTGCCTTTCTCTGACCTGACTTATTTCACTTAGCATAATACCCTCTAGATCCATCCATGTTGCCACAAATGGCAAGATTTCATTCTTTTTTCTAAAGATTTTCTTCTTCTTTATTGCTGAATAATATTCCATTGTCTATATGTACCATATATTTTTTTCACATTAAAAAATTTTTTAATTTATTTTTCATTAAAACAAATCTCCAGCTATATGGGCAAGTCACTTTTAAAATCCAAACAACTTTGTTATAATATTTTTTTAAAATTAAATCTTTATTGTTCAGATTATTACATTAGTACTCTTTTTTCCACATATTTCCCCTCC
>NW_005871070.1:4164207-4168380 GCF_000147115.1 Myotis lucifugus | reverse complement strand
ACATTGAGGTCTCATTAGATTTCTTGAGATCTCACTACATTTATCGGCGGTCTCACCAGTCTTCCTTGAAGATCTCACTACATTTATCGGCAGTCTCACCAGTCTTTTCGAGGGCCTTATTAAATTTATCGGCGGCTTCTAGACAGTTCTTTAAAGACCTTAAAAGTGTGATTTTGAACTCTATATCCCAACAGTTTGCTTTCCTCCAATTCTGTCATTTGTGTCCTGTTTCTTTGTCTTGGCATTTTTTATGCTTCGCTGTGTCGATAGAGTGCCTTTCTGTACTAAGTGTCCCAATTACCTGAGGTGGACACTCTTGGTGCACCCGCTTGTGGGCTTTGTGCACAGTCTTGTTGTAGTTAAGCCTTGATTGTTGTAGTTATCACTGGGAGGAATTGACCTCCAGGCCAATTGGCTGTGAGAATCAGCTGTGTCTGCAGTGGGAGAACTTCTGTGCTGGAGACACCCCTCTGGGGCTAGACTTGCTTCGATGGGGCTTTGGTGCTCACTGAGTCTGCCCCCTGAGTGTGTCTTTTATGGTTCCACGGAGTTGCAAACTGGATGGTCCCACTCTGACCTCTGGGCTTCCTGGCTCCTGGATCTCTAGGGAGGTGCTAATCTAGCCTTTGCCTGAGGCTATCCAGCAAAAGTCTCCCTGCAGGGCTTGGGCGGGGCGGGTCCCACGGGATCAACAGGGCGGGGTTAGCAATTATGGCTGCTCTCAGTCTTGCCCTCAGAAGCTCTGCTTCTCAGTGTCCCAGTAATCGCTGCAAGCCCCACAGAGAGAAAGCTGCCCTAGGGTTCTGAGCGATGCCAGACAGTCCCGCTTCTCCCGTATGAGTCTGGGTCCCTAGAGACTCGCCCGGAACTGGAGCTCAGAGCCTGAGACTCCCCCCGATTGAAAACGACAACCGCGCCCTCAGCAGCCAGCCCGCTCCGCATGCACTCCGAACCTTAGTATTTTACTTCAACACTGTGCCTCCTCTGAGCCTCGGTATGCTTTTCTCTTTCCTCCTAGTTGTAGAACTTCCACTCAGCCAGTCTTCCTGTGGTTCTGGATGATGTCCGTTCCGTCTTTTAGTTGTATTTTTGAAGTGGTTGTTCGAGGCAGCAAACTCCGGTGTTTACCTATGCCGCCATCTTGGTTTCTCCCTGTTATAATATTTTATTTGTAAAAGTAATTGTGTGATAGTTATCAGGAAAGTTGAATACAATAACAAAGTACATAGGCAGCAGATACCAAAGAAATCCTATATGATTTACACAGTTGTTCTAGCAAACACAAGAAAACTCTCATTCGATTTACATTAACTACATATGAAAAGGATAAAGACCAAAAGCTCTTCTACCTCAAATTAATCAGGCTTTGAATGGCAGCTTCTCAACATAAAATAAAGACATAAAAAACAAAGAAATATAACTCATTCTAAAACATTTCTTTTTAGTCCACACGTACTTGGAATAATCTTATATTAAGTTTTTGTCTTGACTTTGTGTTAATCCTCACCCACTGATATTTTCCCATTGATTTTTAGAGAGAGTGGAAGGGAGGGGGAGAGAGAAACTTTGATGTGAGAGAGACATTGACTGGTTGCCGCCTACACATGCCGGGCCTGGGCTGGGGTCGTGACCATAACCAGAATCAAATCCAGGACCCTACAGTCTACAGGCCAACGCTCAATCCACTGAGCCCAGCCAGCTAGGGCCTAGATACCCTTTCATCAGACTCCCTCCCAGAGACCTGCGTTTCTTACTCTGATAACTGTAAGCAGAGTGCTGCTGGCCTAGGATAAATGAAAGACGGTGCTGTGCGAGGGAGCGGGAGCGAGAGCCTGCCCAGCAGCAACACTCTCTGTGCTCCTGGATCCCTAGGCTCCGCTCAATGAGCCAGTTGCGGGTTTGGTACGTTGGAAATGTAGCTTTCTGCTCTCATAATTTTTATTTTTATTAAATTAAATTATTATTTTTTTAATCTTCTTTCCTCCTACCCAGGCTGTCTGCTTTCTGCTGCAATAAATAAATAATCCTACACATTTTTTTTGTGGGTTTTAAAAAATATTTTTTTATTGATTTCAGAGAAGAATGGAGAGGGAGAGAGAGATAGAAACATCAATGATGAGAGGGAGTCATCGACTGGCTGCCTCCTGCACGCCCCCCACTAGGGATGGAGCTCACAACCCAGGCACGTGCCCTGACCAGGAATTGAACTGTGACCTCCTGGTTCATAGGTCGACACTCAACCACTGAGCCATGCTGGCTGGGCCTTATTTATTTATTATGCATCTTCTACCACAGAATATAAGTTCCATAGGACCAAGACCTTTTCTATTTTGCTCACTGTTATTTCCTCCCACACAGTGCATGTTGAATAATAGGTGCTGCATAAATATGTGTTGAATGAATGAAATGCCAGCACATCTTTGAGCCTGTGAGCTGGCCCTGTCCTCTCTGCAGGGAACAGGCAGAGAGGATCATTTGGTCACTTGGGAAGTTCATTTGAAATATGAAAATGGCTACTTTGTTTCAGAGGTCCCTGAGGCTGCTTCCTTCAGGCGAGGGACTGTCCCTGTCCTTCTCACCGAGGTGTGCGGAGCAGAGCTCACAGGCATCGTAAATCATCCCTGTCATCCCGGAAGTGCTGCTGAAAAAGATATCCTCTGTCCAGTGCTGGCCTTGCTGACAAGAATCAGAAGCTCCTGGCCTGTGGCCCCTCGGCCTCTTTCCACCATGGAGGGCAGCCCCCTCCTTTACGGATTGTCTTCTCCCTAATGTCCAGTTCAGTTTGAACTTTGACCTTCAAGGCAGGCGTGAGAGATGATCTAGGATCTTCTTAGTGCTGCCCCAGCCTCTCACAACTCAGCAGAGCAGGACGGTCTCAGGTGGCTGAGTTACCCCCTGGGGATTCTGGAAATACACTCAGAACAGGTGCACGGACACGTCTCCAGGAATGTTCTGACCAGGGTCTGCCTGCTGGACTGGAGTCTGAGGACTGGGAGGGAGGTGCCGAGGCTCCCCTAAGCCACTCCGGAGGGGACAGACCCTCACCCTGCAGAAAGCATCAGAGGACATACCTATACTGTGGCCTTGGTGTCCTCCGTTCCAGGCCCTGGGTGGATGCCCAGCCTCAGACGGGGTCCTGGCCTTAGAATGAATCTCAACACCCCCTCACCCTTGGGAGTCTGGTGGCATCACCTCAACTCCAAGAGAAAAGGATTCTTCCCACAGCCTGGCTTCCCTGGTGCTTCTAAAGGGGCGGGCTTATTCCCAGCCCCTTCCACTCAGGCATCCACCAGATCCCGTCCGTCCGTCCGTCCTTCCGTCCTCTTTACCACCTCTCTGGCTTCCTTCCTTCCTCCCCTGCCCCTTCCAACGGAGCTACACTTGGATCCCCCCAGTGGTGACCCCGACACCATCCTTTCTCTAACCTCTCCTCATTCCTCGGTGAGATAAGTCCCCCTTAAAGCCCAGATTGCAGCTGCCACTTGGGTAAAATCCTATCTCTTCAGCTCCTGTCAGAGCCTTTCCCATGCAGCCCAAACTGCTCTCTACATGGGTCTCTTTGTCCGCCCCCCCGCCCCTCCCCCTTTGTTCCCCCGCCCTCCCACTGAGGGCCTGTGATTCCACCCCAATGGCAGGGGTGGGGAGGGCTTCATGACAATGGACACAGCAGGCTCAGCTCAGTGCTGACACTTAGAGGTCTGCAGGCTGTCTCAGTGTTTCAGAGATCATCCCTCGGTCTCTCCAGAGCCTCTTCCCCGCTTTTCCACCATGCCCCCCGTCTGCAGGAGGCCCACCCTGCTAGATCCTACTGGATTGAAGCCCTTGCCATTTGGCTGCCACTCGGCTTGGGCCAATGTGAACCCCAAGAGAGATCAGAGGGCGGGAAGAAGGATGGGCTACACTAATTCCGCTGGCCTCCTCCCCGCAAGGACTGAAGGCTGGGTGTTCCCCGGCAGAAAGCTCACCCTCCGCCTGACAGGCCGTCTCCCGCAGATACTCAGTGAGACAGGATCAGTAGGAAGTCATTTTTTATTGCCCGCAGAGGCGCGACCCAGCCCGGTGTCTCCGTGACCTTTTGATCTCATAAATTCGCGCCACCATCTCTCACTTGTTATCAACTCTTGCCTCCTACACGATGAGTCCTCCCCATGGCGTCCTATTTCCTGCTTTCTC
>NW_005871070.1:4116663-4163460 GCF_000147115.1 Myotis lucifugus | reverse complement strand
TAAATGTGCACACACCGTCCGAATTAGGATATTAGATAGTTTTGACCTGATGGGTTCCCAAAGGTGTGGACGGAGTCGGTGAAGAAGGAATGACACATAGTGTTCGGTTGATCAGCAGCCTAGCCAGGTTCTCCAGCCAGGATCTCCAGCCAGGTTCTGTGTTTATGGTCTTGTTACATCTGTATTTATACCAGTTGATTTTAATCCTATCAATTTCTATTCCAAAGGTTAGGGTGTTTCTTACCTCCATTCCAGGGAGTAAAGATTATGTAGCTTAAGCGTGATTGTTCATAGTTAAAGTGATTAACTACCCACCTGGCACTTAGTTAAGGGGTTTTATTCCCCCCCCTAACTCCAGGGGAAAAAATCCCTACCTGAGGAAACAACCTTTTTTGAAGAGGTGACCTTGGTGAAAACACAGTGCTAAGAAGGTGAGCAAACATATTAAGAACAGTATGCCATATACACCAGGCCCCTTGAAACATACGCTGAGCAGATGTTTCTTCCCTGCAGCGACTGTGTCAAGCAGCAAGGATGGACTGGCTCCCGGCAAGAATGACTATCAATAATGAATCCAGAAACAATTGTTGGTGAGGATGTGGAGAAAAGGGAACCGTTATGCGCTGTCGATGAGAATGCAGACGGGCACAGCCACCATGGGAAACAGTATGGAGGTTCCCCCAAAAATAAAAAATGCAACTGCCTATGTTCCAGCCAAAGAAACTCAAAATACTAATTTGATATAATATATGCACCCCCTATGTTCATTGCAGCATTATTTACAATAGGGAAGATATGGAAGCAACCCAACTGCCCAGCAATACACGAGTGGATAAAAAATCGGTGGCACAAATATATAATGGAATATTACCTGGCCATAAAAAAGAGTGAAGTCTCGAGGCCGACAGGCCCGACACCGTTGCTGACACCGGTGCTTCCAGCTCGGGAATGAGACCAGCAGCTTCTGGTCCGGATGGTGGCGGCGGGGACGGCCCCTCCCACCCCCGCGTCAACATGACCACCGGCAGGAGCCCGACCCTCCAGAGCCGCCCGGACTGAGTCCTGGAGCCCGGGGCGCACCGGCCTGGCCCAGCGCCGAGCTGAGGTCGTGACTCGCGCCCCCGCTCCCCACCCCCCTCCCCGGCGGCGGGCGGGCGCGCCGGGGTCCGGGCGCTGTGGGGCCGCCATGCTCGGCCGCCTGGTGCGGGGCCTGCCTGGCTGGTGGCACAGCTACCGGTACCGCTTCGTCCCTTGGGTGGCGCTGAGCATCAGTCACAACCCCGGGTACAGTATATCAGAAATATGAGCCAATCTTTTTCCAGTCGATTGGAAACCCACTTATTTTTAGATGCTTGGATGGCGTGCCCATTGATGGAAATGACAAGGGAATATGGAAAGTCGTGCACAGACAGACCAGCGAACGTCCGCCGTCAGGAGTCGGACGCGCCCGCGGGTTTCCCTGTGGAACTGAAGTAGGGCCTTCCCAACACCACGGACAGCTGAGCCGGCAAAGGCCGCTCCCAGGTGTCGTTCCCGCTGCTCTCAGGGACATCAGACCAGGAGAAGAGCTTTTCTCAAACTGCTGCACAATTGTCAGCTGACTCTGAATAAAGATCGGGTGTTCTATTCAATCAATGTTAATATTTTGGTTAATCACGTTTGAATTCCAGAGTAGGAATTTATTTCTATTTTGTTTCAATTCCATGATAAAAATTATTTGCTCAATTTCAACTTCAAATTTGCAGTGCTATTCCAATTTTCATTTTCACCCAAATACAGTCAATTAAAACCTACTGCCTGAATTAAAAAAAAAAAAAAGAGTGAAATCTTGCCATTGGCGACAGCATAGATAGACCTAGAGGGCATTAAGCTAAAGGAAATACGTCAGTCAGAGAAAGACAAGCACCACATGATCTCATGCATATGTGGAATTAAAAGAACAAAAGAAATGAACAAACAGAATTGAGACCAAGTCATAGACACAGAGACCAGACTGATAGTTACCAGGTGAGAGCTGTTTTTGGTTTTTTATTGTGGTTAAATACACATGATATAAAATTTAACCATTTAAACCAGCGATGTTCAACTGGTGTGCCTCAAGAATTTTTAAAACATGCAATACCTGGCTATTTAGTCAGGGCACTGACCTCGTTTCCCTTAGATTGTCAAATAAAAAATAGCAACAGCTGTCTGGTGGGAATAAATCAAAATTTTTCATATCGGCAAAGAATATATCATTTAGCAGCAGGTTAGTAATGAGTTTATGTGTGCCATGAGATGAAAAGGTTGAAAACTGCTGATTTAAATCATTTTCAGGTATTCAGCTGTGGTATTAAGTACATTGCTGTGCAACCATCCCTCACCAAAACTGTCTCATCTTCCCCAACTCCCTAAAAGGTTTTGTTTGTTTGTTTTCATTATTATTATATTACTAGAGGCCCGGTGGGGATGGGTAGGGGGGTCCCTTAGCCCAGCATGTGCCCTCTTGCAGTCCGGGACCCCTCCCTTGTTACTGTCCACCTGCTTGCTGCTTCCTACCGCTTGGCTTGCTGCTCCTTAGCGCTGCCGTGAAGGCCTTGGGTCTGCTGGGTGCCGGGCCTGCGGGTTTGTGTCTCTGGTACCCCCAGCAGCCCCAGCGCCTTGATGGCGGGGCTTGGGGCTGCGGGTCTTTGATCAGGGCCCCAGCAGCCCCAGCACCAAGGTGGCAGGCCTTGGGGCTGCTGGGTACAGGCCCCCCGCTGCGTGTTTGTGTCTTCTATCAGGCCCCCAGCAGCCCCAGCAGCCCCAGCACCACCTAAATAACTTAAGGGAAACTTTATTTAGTCTTCTTTTAAAAGCAATCTAGTTTAAAAATGAGTTGCAGTTAAGACAGAACAAAGAACATGGTACCTAAGAGTGAGATAGACTGACAGAGGAGAGGCTGGGCACTGGTCAGGGGCTTACATGCCAACTGTTCTCCACCTGGGAAATGATGTAAAATCGGTTTCTTTAGTTTTCTGCTTAATGGTCTTCTCCAGCACTGAGGTCAGAGGAGCCGCCTTCCAGCCCATAGGCTGCTTCTCAGAGTCATTAATTTCCCCATAGGCCTCTGCCTAGAACAGGACCTCTGCACCCCTAGGGTGCATAAACACACCGGGTTTCCATCAGGGTCCCTGATCCCCGGTCCGGGAGGCCTCCCGGCTCCGTTGATCCCGGGGCCTCGAGGCCTCTCGGCTCCTCTGATCCTGGGGCCGGGAGGCCTTGCGGTTCCGCTGATCCCCGTCCGGGAGGCCTCTCGGCTCCACTGATCCCCGGTCCAGGAGGCCTCTTGGCTCCGGTGATCCCCGTCTGGGAGGCCTCTCGGCTCTGCTGATCCCGGGGCCTCGAGGCCTCCCGGCTCCGCTGATCCCCAGGCCGGGAGGCCTCGCGCTCCGCTGATCCCCGGGCCGGGAGGCCTCTCGGCTCCGCTGATCCCCGGGCCGGGAGGCCTCTCGGCTCCGTTGATCCCCGGTCTGGGAGGCCTCCCGGCTCCGCTGATCCCTGGGCAGTGAGGCCTCTCTGCTCTGCGGCTTCAGGGCTGTTTGGCTTCGCTCTACCGCTTGGAGCCTGAGTATGCAGATTAACCGCCATCTTTTAGCTTCTATAATTGAAACATTGTATCTTTTGGAGCTGTTGCTTCAGGAGCTCAGAGCCCCGCAGCTGCAGGCGGGAACCTTGGTTTCCTCTATCGCTGGGGCAACCAAGCATCCTGTTCTCAGCTGCCTGGCTGCCAGCCGCCGCCATCTTGGCTGACAGTTAATTTGCATATTCTCACTGATTAGCCAATGAAAAGGGTAGCGGTCGTACGCCAATTACCATGTTTCTCTTTTATTAGTGTAGATTATTTTATAAATTCTTCCAGAGACATTTTATGCATATTCAAGCAAATACATATAAATACAAACACAAAGGGTAGCTTATTTTTTACACTGTCTGCATCTTGCTTTTTTCACTTACTACATCTTGGATATCATTTCACATCAGTATATAATGCAATTCCCCGTCCTTCTGCTCAGCCTCCCTATGTATGGCTATTCCTACACATTCAGGCCTTCCCCCACGGATGGAACAGGGTGTCTTCAATATGTGCTGTGGCTCGCTGCTAACCCGTTTCCCTACAGGCCTATGACCTCCCTACAGGGAAACCAATCACCGCCACCACTGAGGGCCTTCCAGCGGGGTTCAGACTTGCCGGCCCCTCTCGGGAGGCTAGCTGCTCCTTTGCCCTGGCTCTGCCGTGACCCCTGCACATGTCTCCTTGGGCCCTGTCTCCTGGGCCCAGCAGCCCCCCTGGCAGCCGATGTACAGACGTGACAAACCACAGTGACACACTAACCGGAGAGGGCTCTGAGGTGTCCCTGGGTGGGGTTGTTGTCCTACCTGAGCTCCTGGGGAGTGTCCACACGGCACCTGCAGGGGCGGGGCCTGCTCGGGTCTGCGGAGGTGAAGGCTGGGCACTAGATTTCCAAATTCCGTTCAGTCCCAGCCGAATTTGCTGGCACCTGCTATGAAAGGTGAGGCCACTGCGAGCCTGTTCATCTTCCATCCACACCCTATCCTGTTTTCCTCTCTAACACTGCCATCACCGCCTCCACCTTCTCATTCAAAAAGGAATTGTAGGAAAAAAGACAAAGAACATGATAGAGAAAACCCCCATTTTCTCTAAAAAAATATGACTCAAGATTTATGCTATATGGAGCAGGATCAATTACAATGAAAAGTGCTTTACAGATAATACTCCTAATAATAGAGAGCACATGTTTTATAAATACGCACATGATGCCCGTGGACCCTCACACCCCCATGAGGTAAGTACTGTGCTGCTCTCTCTCATCACCTTACTGATGAAGAAAGGGCTCTGACGTCAGTGTCAGAGGTGGGGCAGGACCCTCCTCCTGACTCCAAATCTCTACGAATGCCTGCATTCCCCAGATGCGTTTGGCCTGTACACCCATCCCACCCCCCAAGCCTGCTGGTGGATGGTGTTATTGAGGAGCGGATTAATTAACAGAAAAAACTAGAGGCAGCAAGGCCCTGGGGGTAACTAGCGCAGGTGTGGGGGAGCAGGCCCAGCAAAACTAGGTCAGCTTGCAGGCTGAGCTCACAGGGGTGGAAGGCTGGAGCGGGTGGAAGGCTGGAGGGCAGCTCAAGGTGTTCCCGTGCTGTCCTGAGAGCTGGCCCTGCCCGGAAAAGAGACAGAGGGGCAGGAGGGGTCCTGAGCAGGGAGAACCCTCTCGGGGTGAGAGCCTGGATGATACTGCCATCCCCACTTCCAGGAGTTGTGGCACTCAGAGAGGGACCTTGTTCTTCATGTCCAAAAGGCTTAGAGGTGGAGCTTCGATTCGGCTGCAGACAGTGAGGAGGGAAGCAGGGATGTGGCTGGGATGGGATGGAGACACTGTGGGGAATGGATTCAGCTGTGTTCACAGGAAGATGGGTGCCGGGCACCTCCCTGCAGCTGCCCTTCCTGGGACGGAGGCCTGAGGCCGGGTGCACCGCCCAGCCCCCTGGCCAGAGGAAGCACAAGCTCGACAGGGCCGGAGGCTCAGGCACAGACGGGACCCTCGGGAGAAAACCTTCCTGGTGTCGCCAAGGGAAGGCTCCAGGAGAAAGCAGAACCCCGGGAGGCCATGGGGGGACACCCTACGTCCCCCTCAGGGATGCCCCGCCTTTCCCAGCGTCTTGGAGAGCATCAAGGTCAAGGACAGCCTGGGTGGTTAAAACCAGCAGCTGCTTCAACACCACACATCAAGGCCACAGGGTAGATGCCACCGAGGGTAGCAAGACGGGCCAGCCCCCGCCCACTAAGAACTTCCAGGGAAGGGGCGCCAGCAAGCACACAAACCACAGCAGCCTCAGGTGGTTCCAGAGGAGGGTCCAAGAGAGAACAGGCCTGGAGCAGCGAGGGGCGGGGCTGAGAGCTTTGGGACCCACCTGCTTTCCTCCTGAGAAGCTTTGGTCTCGGCTCCCCAGGAAACAAATGCGTGTGCGCGCGCACACACACACACACACACACACACACACAATTTCTGGCCTCAGGGATGTGATGGCAGAAAAAGAAAAAAGTATAGAAGTCTCCCTGACCTCTGAGTTCCAGAACTCCCCACCCCCCCCACCCCCCACCCCCCACTCCTCAGAGGCCTGCAGGACACAGGCATGGGTGTGAGGAGCTGCTTGATGAGGATCCTGAGGCTTGCCGTCTCTCCCTGACTTGGGAAGAGGACAGAGTTGGGGGGAAGAGGCGGGTCGTAAGCTGTATGTAGACTGGTGAGGCCCTGAGAAGGGGCCCTCCCCGAGTTTCCTGGGGCGAGGCCGAGGTTAGAAGCAGCTGTGTGGGGTGTGAGGCAGATGGCTCTGCATCGCTGTGGGTGGCAGGAAGAGTCCTGTGTACTCAGGAGTGCAGGGGCACGGGGACAGAGCAGCTGCCAGGGGCTTGTGGGCCGGAAGGGAGCGGACAGGGAATTCGGTGGGTGCCGGAGGAGCTGGCCCGGAGGAGCAAATGAGCTCCGTCCTCCTCCCAGGTGCTGAGCAAGCCCACCTGCGCTCAGGACCATTCCAGGGACTGGGGGGGATGAGAGGGCCAGGCAGCCTTCGAGTTGACAAAATGAAATGCCTGCCACCTCAGGGGAATGGAGACCACAGTGTAAAAATGAGGACAAGGCACAAAAACCAATTCTTGCACACCAAAATGTGTGTATTGAAATGCTAATCTGCTGTAAGACAGAAAACCTGGAATCTATAATATATACATGAAAAGGAAACCTACAAACAAAAGACAGACAGTAAGGAGGGGTAATTATCACACCATACATGACAAAAAGTACTAATATTCTTCATATATAAAGAATTCTTATAAATCAATAAGATAAAGACTGACAACCGTTAGGATAATTCATAAAAAAATATAAATAGGCAGTTCACATAAAAAGAAATGCAAATAACTTCTTAACATTTGAGACATACTCCTCAACCATAATTAGATAAATGAAAATAAGATTACAATAAGACACCATTTCCCACCAATCAGATGGGCAAGATTTCTAAGTTTAACAAAGCCTTTGGCTGGTGAGAGAGGGGGCAGGGAACAGCCTTTCTTCATGCCTGTAGATGGGAGGGTGAATTGGCACAGCCTCTCTCGAGAGCAAGTTGGCAATATCTACCAAAATCAAAGTACACTTTCCTTTGACCCTGCAATTCCAGTTCTAGAAATTTACCCTGCAGGTATATCCCCACATGTCCACAAGAGTATTTGTTCAAAGATATTCGCAGTAGCATTATTTGTAGATGCAAAAACAAACAAACAAAAAACGAACACCCAAAAAACAAAAACTCATCCCCCCAAAACCAAATGTCTATGAATAGGGGACCGAATAGATACACACACACACACATGCATACATGCATACATGCATACATACATACATACACATCACTGGAATGCTATGTGGCCATTCAGAATGAGTTAGATCTGTGTGTGCTGATATGGAAAGATCCTGGAGCCACATTGTTAATTTAAAAGGAAAGCAAGGTGCAGAGCACTATGTATAGTTGTCTGCCATTTATATTTTTAAAAAGAATTCACATGTAAATGCGTGCGTGGCTATGCATAGCCATTTCTAAAAAGGCACAGAGGTTAAGCAAATCTATATACTCTCACTGGATAATTCTGTAGTGTTTGAATGGTTCAGTATCTGTGGGTGCTTTATTTATTTTTTTATTTATTGAGCGAAAGCAAAGTTTTATTACAGAAACTGCTGCAGGGAGGGGACCCAAAAAGGTTGCCGAGTGGGTGCTCTATTTTTATAGCAGCCAGTGAGGTACAGGGGGGCAGGACGAAGGAGCAGTGGGAGGAAGACACACACGGTCAGCACTTCTCTGCTGGCCCGGGGCCCGAGGCCGTGCGTCTGTGCTGGGAATCAGCGCTTTCCACGTGGACAGCCTCAGACTACAAGGACAGCGGCTGAGTCACAGCCAGCCTGGGAGCTGTGACGGAGCCCACAGCCTCCGGCGAGCAGGCTCTGCTGACGTGTGCCGGACGGTTTCTCCTCCAGGAAGGAGCACTGGAGGGGCCCGGGGTGGGGCTGGGAAGGATCGATAAGGAAGCACCTGCCGGGAGAGACAGAAAAGTGGCCCTTTGTCCCCACTGGGTTGTTGTCACTCTGCCAAAAGAGTTCCTGTTTCTTAGCAAAATCTACCTAATCTCAAAGGTGAAATCAGCAAGGAGTTTTAGAGTCATTTCAGATTATTATTGGGAAGAGTGCAAACGTTTGCACAAGATAAAACAAGACAGTCAGAGTCTAATATCAGACAAGCAATGAGGGAACTAGAAACATAAATGCAAACAACATCAAATTCGAACAGGGGATCCCATGTTCCACCGGCCGGGTTAGTAAAAGGGTAAGGATTGCTGCTCCTCAGTGCTGGTGAGACTGTGGGAAATAGGTGCACTCAAGCACGGCTGGGGCAGGATGGGATTATAACCCAAACTATAAAATGAGTCCATATTAACATAAATCAATGATTGAATAAATTAATGAATGAGGAAGAAACATATCTTCTGTGCAGAACAATTTAAAGACAGAAATGGCCCAGCCATTTCTGTTTGGCTCTGTGGATAGAGCGTCGGCCTACGAACCAAAGGGTCCTGGGTTTGATTTCAGTCAAGGGCATGTACCTCGGTTACAGGCTCCTCCCTGACCCTGGCCCTGGCCCTGGTCCGAAGTATGCAGGAGGCAATCAATCGATGTCTTTCTCTCACATCGATATTTCTCTCTGTCTTTCCCTCTCTCTTCCACCTCTCTAAAAATCAATGGAAAAATATCCTTGGGTGAGGATTAAAAAAAAAGGAATATATATAAAAACAGAAATGCACACAAAGTATAGAAATGCTCAAGACAATGTCTCAGTTTTTTTTTCAGAAAAAATTATATATTCGTGTCACTTGTCTATAAATATTTTGCTTAGAAAGCTTTAAAACTCTAAGGGAGGTGTCATATTTACTGCATTTAAGTTTGCAAATGCATATATATATATATACATTTATAC
Source organism: Myotis lucifugus (assembly GCF_000147115.1). Taxonomy (NCBI): domain Eukaryota; kingdom Metazoa; phylum Chordata; class Mammalia; order Chiroptera; family Vespertilionidae; genus Myotis; species Myotis lucifugus. The sequence goes on along the minus strand of NW_005871070.1, from coordinate 4,154,397 downwards.
ATGTAACATACATATTTATATGTATTTAGTTATATATGCACTAGAAGCCCAGTGCACAAAATTCATGCATGGGGGGTAGGGTGGGGTCCCCTCAGCCCAGCCTGCACCCTCTCCAATCTGGGGCATCCCTCTCACAATCCAGGACCACTGGCCTCTAACTGCTCACCTGCCTGCCTGCCTGATTACTCCTAACTGCCCACCCTGATGGCCTGGTCACCCCAACTGCCCCCCCCATGGTGATGGCTTTGTCACCCCCAACTGCCCCCCCCCGATGGCCTGGTCACCCCTAACTGCTCCCCCCGCCAGCCAGGTCACCCCTAACTGCCCCCTCTGCTGGTCTGTTCGCCCCCTCTGCTGGTCTGTTCGCCCCACACAGCCTGCTGCTCAGTTGTTTGGTCACCCCACACAGCCTGCTGCTCAGTTGTTTGGTTGGCCCTCACTAACCCCTCTGCTGGCCTGGTGGCCCCACGCAGCCCTTTCGGTCGTCTGTTTGGTCGCTTAGGCTTTTATATGTATAGATTTGCTAATTTAAATGTAAATATATAAATGTGTTATATTTATTTATTTTTAATTTATATATATATGTATATATATGTATTTATTGATTTCAGAGAGGAAGGGAGAGGGAAAAAGAGATAGAAACATCAATGATGAGAGAGAATCATTGATTGGCTGCCTCCTGCATATCCCCTACTGAAGACTGAGCCCACAACCGGGGCATGTCCCCTTGACTGGAATTGACCCTGGGACCCTTCAGTCCTCAGGCCAATGCCCTATCCACTGAGCCAAATCGGCTAGGGATACATATATATAGTACACACACACACACACACACACGTGCGCACGCGTGTGCATGCCCACACATGTATGCTATGGCACCTTAGACCTGGCAAAGTTGCAAGAAACTTAATTCATGCATCCATTGCTGTAAGCAGTGTAAGTTCTCACATGCCTTTTGGACAGCACCTTGGCAATATCTGTCAAGAACTAGAAAAACGTTAATACCCTTGGACATGGTAGTTTTTTTTCCTGACAATTAATAATAAGAAAATATAAATCCACAAGAAAATACAGCAAAGAAAGCAAATTGCATTTTTGCTGCCCTCTAATTTAAATGAGCAAAACTGGCAACTAAATGTCCCACAGAGGGTAACAAAATGACAGTCACTTGGTGGAATATTATTTAATTACTAAAAAGGATGATATGAGGTCTATATAGGAGCATGGAAAATGCTGATGAGCATTTATGAGAATGAAGCATAGAGCAAAACATGAAACTATACTTTAATGAGGACTCGGTAGAAATAGGCACACATGGGCTGGAGGCCTAGGACACTGAGTGGCCATTGTCACCTGGACCCTTTCTCACCCCATCACACACCCAGCCTTTCCTCCCTCATCTGGCTCCTAAAGCCGCCAGTGAATTCGTCACTCCAGGGCATGGAGAGGGTGCTCCACATATATGTTGGAAGAAATGTTTTATTAATGTTGCTATGATGTTCTTTAGTGCCACTTGAAAAATTTCTCCTAAATATTTACCAGTGGACCTGATTCAAACTTGAACAGTGTCTGTCAGTGCTTTAGTCCCCACCAAGGCCTAACCCCAACCTCCCACGATTCACACATGCTATTCAAAGTTTCCATTGCCATCACTCAGTCACCTACCGGCCGCCTCTCAAACGTGCGCAAGAAAGCCCCTGTGTCTTCACATGAAGCTGAGGATTTTAAAAGGTCAAGCAACACTCAGAAAACAGCTGCTCAAAACTTGAAGGGTTTTCCAGGGAAATGCTTGCATCTTATCTGGAGAATCTAAGAATCAGGACACCCCACAGCTGGGCTAGTTTACTTTCGGTCCAGGGGAAGGGGCGGAGCTGAAGGCCTCTATAGTTTGGTGGGAACTAAAAGTGGGGCTGGGGCCACGGGCTCCTGGCCACTCGGGCGGGGACAAGGATCTCGGGCAGGGCTGCGACAGAAATGGAGTGTGGCCACGGTTGTCGTAAATGTCCTAGGAGCACATGAACAAGAGTAGAAAATAGGTGATATTAATTTTAATATATTTTGTTTAATCCAAAATCCCCAAAATATTATTTCAGAATATTATTATAAGAACTATTCATTGTTACTTATTTGCATTCCTTTCATGCTAAGTCTGTGAAATCCGGCCTATATTTCTTACTTACAGCACATCTCAGTTCAGATCAGCCATATTGTGAGCAGAAGCCACCATATCAAACAGCGCAGATCTAGAACTTTTGTGTTTCCTTTTTTTCCCCTTTTTTTCACTTCCATTCCTCTCCTCCCTTCCTTCTTTCTTTCTTTGAAAAAACAGACTATTCTTTGGGCATTGAGACATAAGTCTACCTGCCTGCAACATTCACCCAGGCATTGAATCCTGGGAAGCCTTATTTCCCAGAATCCCCTCCGGTCCAGTGGCTCTTCCTTCTGGAGTGAGGCTGCATGTCCGTAGACCCCTGGTGAGGATCGCTGCACACATCCAGCCCCCACACGCTCACCCTCGGATTGGGCGGAACCAAGGTGAGCTGTCCCTCCCCACAGTGTGATGGGGGCAGGCGTGGGCAGGCCCTTTATTCTTCTCTGGCAGAGTCTTCAGTATTTGGCAAGACTCCCAGGCCTTCTTCATGACTGGAGCTGCACTTTGCATGGGAAGTTGGCTGGTGGCCAGACGGGTCTTCTCGCTTGGCGAGTCTCCACATCCTCTCTGGGCCTGAGAGGGGCTTTGATCCCCAGAGTAGCGGCCTCGCAGAATTAATCACACAGCAATCCTGGAAAACTGCTCTGGGACATACACTCTTGCAGAAGAGACCTTGAGAGGAGGACCGGAGGGGTGGGAGGGGTAGAGAGTAGAAAGTCATCTTCTAGGCATCATTTTACCAGAAGTCATTACTTCTTTATTTGCATTTCCTTTCATTATCAAAGAAAATCACACACACACACACACACACACACACACACACGCAACTGCAGTTGCTCTGAGCCCCAAAGCGCTGGCTGGGCTGCGTGTGAGTCGGCACATCCCTGGCTTCCCGCACTCGGGGCAGCAGGAGGCACTGGGAATTTCTCAAATGTTCACAAGAATGTCGAGAGGGAGTTCTGAGTAATCACAATTCCTTGAACTTCTTGTGGGAAAATGCTCCAGATTTCCTTTTAGAGACCGTAGTCTTTGAAAGCTGTTTGCCATGAGTTTTCATTTGTTCATGGTTCAGAGAGCAGCAAAAGTGCACGTCCCTGGAAGCCTCCAGCAAATGAGAAGTCCTGCCACGGGAGTCACGGCCCTGAGCACAGGCCCAGAGGAGAGGAATTCTGCAGCTGCCGCCAATGCCTGCTGCACTTCTGAGCCACTCAGCTCCGGTGTTTTGGCTGTGAATGTGATCAGCCTAACCTGTTTCTGTCCTTCTTGTTACCCTTTTCTCTTAGGGACCCATCCCTTTGGGGCTCCCCTGCCTCTGTTCTCTCCTGCTCTGTGGAACACCCCCTCCCCCAGGTAGAGGCTGGGAAATCTCTGTCAGTGCCTCATGTCTCTAACTTCTGATCCCCAACTTCCAGGCAGACAATCAGATTAAGTAAGGAGAAAGCAAAGAATGAAAAGGAAAGAACGGGGGTGGGGGGTGAGGCGGGGGGCGGGGGGGAGCCAACCCAGGCCAAGCTGCCTGGTCCCTCTCTGCAGTGGGGATAACTGAGCTGCTGTCCCATCCACAGCTCCAATGGTGGGGAGTTCGAGACCCGGAGGAGATGCTGTGGGGCCGGCGGAGCCTGCAGTGTGGGGAGCGGTCAGCCCCCTCCGTCTGGGCTGCCTGACCAAGGCCCACGAGTGGCTGCTCACTCCCCCCAGCCTGGCCAGGCTGGCCTCACCTGGGATCTCAGCACCTGCCACCAGGCCTTTGTCTTTTTTAAGAAGCACAATAATGAAACACTCTTTTGAGGGTCTCCGCCAGCATGAACTTTTTGTAATTCGGGACACATGGACCCCTTGCCTGCAGCTAGCCACCAGCTCACTCTGTGGAGGCCCAGGATCCCTCGTGGGAGACCACACCAGCACTGCTCCTCTTCACTAAGACACAACTCGACAGGGAGGACCCGCCTGGGAAAGGATGGGCTTTCGGTCTTGTAGCAGCTTCATTGTTTCTTCTGCTGTTTGTTCCGTCATCTAACAGACATTTATGGGAGCCCGAGGGGCTGGGGACCAGCCTGGGCACCTCCGTCCTGGCTCTGAGGCCCCACCTGCACAGCTGGAAAGGCCCACCTCTGTTCTATCTCCGCCACCCCCCCGCCCCCCTTGGGGAGGTGGAGGGCCCTCACTTTGAAAAGTGCCTACAGAGCAGTTTCGCGCCTTGTAAATGAGCTTTGGCAAGCGCGCAGCTGAGTCACAGTCTTGGTGACACAGAGCACGTGGCTTTACATCGCCCAGAAGTATGACTGGCACCCAGCCTGCGCCTCCCCACCCCGAGGGGGTTCCGGGTGAGCCACTGTCAGCTCAGAACAAGGGATCCAAAGATGATCCCCCCCGTTTCTGAAAGCCAGCTGTTGAGTTTCAAGGCCTTGTCCGTACATGGCGAATTCCTTGAAGGCAGTTGAAGTAACCACTGATTTTTTGTTAATTACCTAAGCTAAGTGCCTTTTTCTGAGAGGAACAACTTCCCCTAAGAGTCTCCTGAGCTTGCGGAGGTGGAGAATGCTCTTACTTGGGAGTTGAGTGGGGCGATCTGGCCCAGTTCAAACACTTGCTGGTGATTCCTGACCCTGGAAACTCATGGCTGACCTACTGGGGAGCTAGTTGCACATCTGCCCGGTCACAGCTCACTCTGGCCTCCCCCCAGAACCACAGTGGGTGTCTGCCTGAGCCTGGCATGGTCACACCTCTCCCGTGCAGAACAGAGCAGAGATGGGAGAAGGCAGTGGGCAGTCACTCTGGTGGCCACCAACCAGCTGGAAGCCAGGCAGCTGGTGGCTTGTTAGTGACAAGCTAAGGCCTGACTCATGGCCCCGTCACAGGCCCCGGGAGGACTGACCCGCAGAGGAAATTACACAGCACTGTGGCCGTGGCACAGGCAGGGACTTTTCCAAGCGCATCAGCTGGGAAACAGCCTTCACCCACACTGGAATCTGAGGCGTGGGGACCCCCACTAACTTCAGGCTAGTCCTGGTGACTGTCGGGATGGGTGGCCTGTGAAAACCCCTTGCACAGTTCCCCATTGGCTGGCAGGGAGCCTCTGGCCCTAACCCCTCTGGGACAGAGCTGCCATGCCTACCAAGCCAGCCTTCCCCCGGTGCCTTGGGCGGCAGCTCCCTGCTCGCACAGGTCGGCCCACCTTGAGACAGCACCCAAGGAGCAGACCACTGAGGAGGGTTCTTTTCCCCTCTCCCTTCACCTGCAGATCTGACACCCCAGGGACATCCTTCTGGGAGCCAGAGGCTACCTGCTCCCAAATGTGGGGGAGAAGGGTGCCTAGAGGGTGGGAGGGAAGAAGGGACGGGCAGCACCCCAGGTCCTGCACCTGGAGCGGGTCCCAGGAGCCACCGCTGGGAGGATCTTCAGCCCCATGAGGACTCTGATGGGTAGAATATTCTCCTGGGACCCAGAGGGCAGGGCTCTTTTGTAGATGCTCCCAGCCCACCTGTGCACTGCCATCCCCGTCCACGCAGGGGCCAGCGCTGGACGGCCCCGTGACGGTTGTGTGGAGGCCTGCAAGGGCGAGCAGCCAAGCTTCTCCTCCCCAGGAGGCACGAAGGGAATAGACCAAGTGGGCGGGTAACAAGAAAATACCACCCAAAGCCCCTCCCTCCACGTTACCCAGGCTCCACAGTCACCCAATCTCCTGCCCCTCCTGCTGTGCCTGCTGTCCCCTCAGCCTGGAGGTTCACTCACCAGCACTCCCAGCTCCAGGGCACCTCTCCAGGCTCCTGTTAGGGCTCCAGTTCTATCCTGGGCTCAGGTCTGTTTCAATTACCAGACAGAAAGCTCCCAGAGGCCGAGGCCAGCTCTTGGAGAGCCTGGTCCCCTGAACCTTGCACAGTGCCCAGCACATAGTAGGTGCTTGGCATTTGCAGAAAGTCTTGAGGCGGAGTGCAGTTGTGTGTGTGTGCGCACGTGTATCAGGGAAACACATTCGTTATGCACCTGTAGGTGCCAGGCCAATGCTAAGCCTGTGCTCAGGGTATCTCATTTAATCAGCATAATTTGTTTGGTTGCTTCTGAGTAATTCCAGGGTGGCTTTTTACACGGACATTCCTCACCTGGTGGTGGGGTGGGGAGAGCTCTATTTCTATCTCTACCTCTCTCAGTGAAGAGGACTAGTCACGGGGTCCCTTATCTCCCCGGCACTTCCCCCCACATTTGGCTGCAGCTAGACACTTTGAAGCTTTTGGTTTGCAAAAGGAGCTTGTTGCTTCATATCCAGTGACCTCACCCCTCCCTCTGAGCCCTGCAGGCCCCACGGCCTGGGTCACCTCTCCCAGAAGACTTCCTTCTTCCCCCAGACTCCACCTTAGGCTGGATGGGAGGATCCCTGCTTCTTTCTGGATCCGGGGACCCACCTGTTATGGGGCATCTGCTCCCTCTGCCCCTGCCACCAGCAGTTCAAGGGGTCACTTGGGCTAAGGGCCCCCTTCCTGCAGCAGCCTACAGTGGCGACAGACCGCATGGCTAAGGAGCTCTCCTGGGGCCCTGCACACACTGCAGCCGGGTTATTTCAATCCATCCCAGCCCCAGCTGTGCATTAGACAGCACAGTCCGGGGTTGGAGGCACAGTGGAGACTCCACATTGTGATGTTACATCTAGAACAGCTTGTCCAGAAATGGACTCATTTAATCCTCACAAAACCCTAAAAGGCAGTATGATTATTCCTACTTTACAGATAAAAAGATGGAGGCACAAAGAGATGAAGAAACTTGTCCTTGCCCTAGCCAGTATGGCTCAGTGGATAGAGCATCGGCCTGCAGACCTAGGGGCCCAGGTTCGATTCCAGTCAAGGGCATGTACCTCAGTTGCAGACTCCTCCCTGACCCGGGCCCTGGTCAGGGCTCGTGCAGGAGGCAACCAATCCTTGTGTCTCTCTCACATTCATGTTTCTCTGTCTCTCCTCTTCCCTTCCTCTCTCTCCAAAAATCAATGGGAAAATATCCTCTGGTGAGGACTGACAAGAGAAAAAAGAAACTTGTCGGAGGCTAAACAGCTCGGAAGTATCCAATACATGTTACTTTCCCCAACTCTTTTTAGGCCAGTCCCGTGGGCAGAAGCTAAGACTGGTCCCCAAAGCGGCGGACACGAGGTCGGTGTCCTTATCCGCTTCCTCATTCCTGGGCTGCAGACAGGTGTGCCTTTGCTTCGCAGGTACGGCTGCAGGTGATTTCTTCGATTCTGTGCAAGCATATACCGTCTCATGTTTCGGGGATAAGAGGTATGTTTGTGTCTGTTTTTAGGTTCTCTCCTTCAGCTGGCCTCTGCAGGGGGAGGCCGGAGAAAGGACAGTGACGGAGCCGCTCCAGGGGGCTTGTGATTCGGGACTTTCCTGGACGGAGGGCCCGGCGCTCGGGGCTGAGACGGTGCTGCTGCTGCGGGAGGAGCGGCGCCCTGGGCCCCACGCGGCCGGCGGGGCTGCGGACGGAGCCGCGGAGACCTCGCCAGAAAGAAGGCCGCCGCGCCCGCGCCCTCGGGGAGTGGCCCGCGGCAAACCCAGCGCGGGGCCGGGCGTTCGGGTGACTGTATTGGACTCTTGAGACACCTGCATGCAGCTAACTTTATCCGGTTACCTCTTGCCTGCACAGACAAAACAACGCCACAGAGCAATCGCTAGTCGGGCCGGGCCCTTCTCCGCCCCCGGGCCGCGCTCCGGGTCACAGTCGCGGCTGCGAGCTCCCACCTGCACCGGCCTCGCGGCCCCCCGCCCGGCGCCTGGCCTTTCTGACAACCGCGCTGTGAATCTCCCTCCCCGGCCCCTGGGCGGTGGCAGCGGCCCCTGCCTCTGCGCAGAGAGGCGCACGGTGCGCACAGCCGCCCGCCCAGACCCGCTCCTCGCACCCACCCCCCGCACCCATCCCCCCGCACCCTGTCCAAAGGGGCCTCCGCGGACGCCACCTCCCTGCCGGAGGGGCCGAGCCCGGGGAATCCCAGCTCCGTGTTTTAAAGGAAGTGATGGGCCTGGTGTCTGGAAGCGTGAACACATCCGGACGGCGAACCGGAGGTCCGGCAGGAGGCGGACAAATGCATGTGCGGAGCGTGCTTCCCTCCTGGGGTGGCGCTGTCGGGGCCAGCGCGGTCGGCGGGAGACCTCAGATCCGAGGAAGCTCCTCGCGGGGGGCCCAGTGCTGCGGCCCGAGCGCACAGGACCCTTCAGGCGCCTCCAGGCTGCGGACTCACCCCCTTCCCTTACTCCCGCCCGGCCTCCCTGCATCCGTGTCGCTCAGCGGCCGGTGAGCGGCCCGGGAACCTGGGAGGCCGGGAGGAGGGCGCCCCAGAAGATGCTGTCCTTTTGGCAACTGCTCCCGGGATGCTGGCTGGCGGACGGCCTGTCAGCTCCCGGGAAACAGGACACGCTCACAGGGCGGCCCGCCCCTGCCACTCCCGGTTGTTTCCAGGTCCGGAGAGCAACATGAAAGGCATCCGGTTACCCTGACGTGAGTCAGCTGAGCCCTGTTGGGGCTTCTTCCCGGTGCATGAGGTGGCTGGGGGTGGGGTCCATGGGGCAGGGACACGAGAGAAAAGGATCTAGACTTTGCAAGAGGAAGAGATGTTGGGGTGCTTCTGACCAACTTCCTAATCACCCTAAGACAAGAAGGGGGGAAGGGGAGGGGCTGAGGCCCTAACTGGTTTGGCTCAGTGGATAGAGCGTCGGCCTGGGGACTGAAGGGTCCCAGGTTTGATTCCGGTCAAGGGCATGTATCTTGGTTGCAGGTACATCCCCAGTAGGGAGTGTGCAGGAGGCAGTTGATCGATGTTTCTCTCTTAGCGATGTTTCTAACTCTCAATCCCTCTCCCTTCCTCTCTGTAAAAAATCAATAAAATATATTAAATAAATGAATAGAGTAAAACTTTTTTTAAAAGAAAAAGAAAAAAAAGGGGGGGGGGGCCTGAGTTGCAGAGCTGGGCTAGAACCCAGGGCCAGCTCTCGGAGCACCTCCCAGTGAACCCTGCTCTCCACTGGCACTGAGTTGTGCTCCAAACCCCTTGCCAACGGCCTGGAGGCACAAGCCCAAGAAGCTTAGTTGGAAACTGACTGTTCAGAACTGAGGCGGGTGGCCTGGCACTTGCGCTAAAGAAAGTCAGTGCCCTCCAGAGGCCCTTCCTCGGGACACCCACTGGAGCGATCGTTCCCTTCTCTGAATTCCCGCTTCTCAGGGTCTTCCAAGGTAGATTGTAAACGTTAACATTCATTCATCTCTATCAATCCACGTCTTCCGTCTGTGTCATGCTGCTGCTGCTGCTTCCTGCTCAGAGCACAGATTCCTGAGCGAGTCCCACCTTCCCCTTCATGCCCACCCTCAGAAGTATGTGTTGAATTTGGATGGACACTCCTTCTGGGGCAGAAGCCACAGATTTCCAAGGACCGGGGTTGCAGAAGGTCTGAGCACTGATGCCTGGGCCCTCCCAGCTGGGACAAGGGCTTCCACAACCCAGGAAGGGTGGGAGGGGGAAAGGTGGGGGCTGGTACCAGATAACAGGGGCCAATTGAGGTTATTTTCTGAAGCAGGGCAGCTAAAAAGACTTCCTATTCTCCCCCACTACCCTACAACTACTGTTAATGGTTGTTCAGTGAGAGTTTACCATGGGTCAGATGTTTGGATTGTTTCTTTCAATCCCATAGGTAGGAACTACCAAAGCCCCAAATTTAAAGATGGGAAAACCAAGGCACAGGAAGGATGAGTGATGTGCTCAAGGTCTCACAGCTGGCAGGAGGTAAGGCCAGAAGCCTGCTATTAACCACTATGCTCTACTGCCGCCTCCCGCCAAAGTGATTCCATGGGGGCCTCTCTGCCCTTGTTGGGGTGCTTAGGGGTCCTCTGAGCAGTTACAAAGGCTGCCTGGGCAAGCTGGGTTGCAAGATTAAGGAGCTTTTTATTTGTTTTGTCACCATAGGACTCCAATAGTTCCATGACCCCTGAGCTATGAGAAGTCATTGCCCGGCCTACCTTCTTGGGTGCCCAGTGGGCCTCTGAGGTGGAAAGTGGGAGTTAAGAGGACACTGTGAGGAAGGCATCCAGCAGGACCCTGGCACTGCCTACTAGAGAGTAGGCCATAAAACCCTGGCCCGAGTCCCCGGTTCTTCAAACAGACTGAAACAACAAGGCTGGAAACCAAGCCAGGATGCAGTGCCAGGAATCCAGAAAAAAATAGGAAAGGTGCCTTCTCTTATCAAGATCACGAGGCCTGGTTCACTGAGCAGCTGGAACAAAAAGTTCCAATTAAAACTCAAAGTAGCCATTGAAGGAGACAACTTGGGAGGAAAGTATACGGTGTAGCCAGTCCACCCCTTTCCCAGGACACGGCAATCTTTCCTGCCTCTGAATGGAGCCTGGAGCCAACAGGAGGGGCCTGTTCAGCTGGGAACCTCCTGAACCTGAAGCTGTCCCAGCTGTCAACACCAATGTCTTTCTACCTCTGTGACATTTACTGGACTATTCATTGTACTAATTTCTTCATCAAGGGAAAAAGAAATAAAAAAGTCTCGGGAAATTTAGAAAGCACAGTGCAAGAATATTTCAGTAAGGTGACTCAGTACTTCTTCATTTCACAAAGGGAACCAGAAATTTTGCAAACACAATATTGTTCCCTCTAAATAAGTGGATCAAACCAGGAGACTGGTACAAACATTTTGCTGAAGACCCAGGGGTCAGTTTTAAGACTGATAGGACTAGGGCTCCACCTTTTCGGAAACGGTTGAGTACAGGATGGCTGAGTGACAGGACGCACTTCTGCAGAGGGCCTCCGGCTGGCTCCGGCCTGGTAGCAGGGCGTCCTCTGGAACACCGGGAAATGTTGAACTATTTTCTAAAATATATTTTTATTGACTTCAGAGAGAAAGGGAGAGGGAGAGAGAGATAGAAACACCAATGATGAGAAAGAATCATTCATCAGCTGCCTCCTGCACACCCCCCACCCCCACACTGGGGATTGAGCCAGCAACCCAGGCATGTACCTTGACTGGAATCGAACCCGGACCCTTCAGTCCGTAGGCAGATGCTCAATCCATTGAGCCAAATCGGCTAAGGCAATGTTGAGCGATTAATCCATCTCATGAACCAGAAGCAATACTGCCAACAAAATTCTGCCTGTGAATAGGACATGAAATCACAATCAAAAGCAAGTGTCCAAAAAAAGCTCTCATTCACAGCATGATCAATGTTTTTTTTTAGTTTTTCCATTAACATCCATTTGCTCTTATAAATGTATTTTGTAAAACATATATGGATACTAACTATAATTAGTCAAGAAATTGGAAGGATGAAAATAAAGTTTTATGTTTTTGTAGTAGCTTGTTTTGCAAAGTTACGTAAGTTGTATATTTTTAAAAACTACTTTTCCAGATGTCATGCCTTCCTTACCAATGCTATAATTTCCCTAATTTTGCACAAGCCTCACATATGGTGTATTTCAGTCAACCAGAGTGCAATCAACTTTAGAACATCCCAGCTGTGCATGTCACATCATGTCACCCACTTGCTGATGCCAACCACAGCATGGTTTGCTGTGGACCTGGCTAGAAGAGCCGGGGGAGTTCAGGGCTTGTCAGTGAATCCCAAAAAGGTCTCTGAGCCTGGGGACCGAGCCCAGCACTGCTGCACCGCAAGAGCTTGGGACTGGCAGGAGAGGGGGGGGAGGGCGGTTTCTGAGGCTGGGTTACTGCTTGCTTGCATGCACGTGCACATACACACATGTACACATACACAAACATTTTGTTTGATAGTGGAGCTTCTTCCTCGCTGAGAGCTGCCTTTCTTTAAAGATCTGTGTTTTCCGCAGCAGCTTCTTAGCTGAGCTCCCTTGCAGCTCACTCTGCGTTCCAAGCTCTGCTAAGTATCACTGTTGCCCTTTATCCTTGACTTCCCTGCTCGAGAACCTAGTGTGGGTCTCTGTTGCCTGTAGGTCAGGTCAGACGTCCATAGCCTTCCGTCACCTGGTCCTGCCCCTGCCATCTCACCGTAGGAGTCCTGTGTGGTCCTTGAGGGGCTCCAGATGAACACCCACCTTAATACCTTCCCCTGAGGGAAAACCTTGTCCCTTCTTGTCTGTCCAAACCTTGGCAAGAATTTGGGGCTGGGAGCTGGCTCTCTGGATCTGGTTTACTGTTCCCAGGAACTTGCCTTGGTTTGGGGCAGGCACTGACCCTCCTGAGGGCTGCTGCTGTCATCCGGGAGGCCTGGGTTGGATCAGGGGGTTGGCGGTGGTTCCTTGTAGTTCCCAATGGAACAAATACTATGCAAAGCCCCGCCCACCTTTGTTCACCTCTTTTCTCTGTGAGGCCCGAGCCCTGGCAGAGGGCACGGAGGGACCACCAAAGGCCCTCTTCCTCTGTCTCCTTCCTTAGTCATTACAGTCCTGTGGGCCAGATGGGCACAGTTGGGCTTGCACTGTTGGGCCTCAGGAAAAAAGGAGGCAGACATCGATCTCAGGTCCCCAAAGACAGGCTCACCGTCGACTCCAACCACATGGATGAGACCTGTCCGGGGTTTAGAGTCTAGGATGGGTGATGCTGGAGTCCACAGGACCTTCCCCCGTGTGAGCTGCTGCCCAGGCCACCACCTGACCCTGCATCCCACTGCTCTATATGGCTTTCTATGTTATTGGCACCCAGGTCTTCTCCCTAAATCCAAGCTGTCTGTCACACAGACCTGTGTGAGGTGGGCACCCCGAGGCTGGCTCCTCAGCTCACAGTGGCCCTCCTTCTGCTCACTGTCTTTGATCTGCCTGGATCCACCCAGGGGTTCAGGGCTGGCTCTCAGGGCTTAGACATAAACATGCCCCACTTCTCAGGATATAATTAGACTGGTCTGAGTCCTCTCCCTGGGAGTGTATGAGTGAGTGTGTGTGAGTGAGTGTGTGTGAGTGTGTGTGTGTGTGTGAATGTGAATGTATGGGGTGAGTGTGTGAGTATGTGTATTGGCGTGTGTATATGTCTGAGGGTATGTGTGTGTGAGAGAGCAAGGCTGGTTGAGGGGTTGGCCTGTCTCCATTCCATGCCTATCACCTGTAATCTTGGCAGCCACAGCCAGCATCCCCTGCCAGGTGACAGGACACACAGAGAGAAAACAGGCAAAGCTCCTCCTTCGAGAGGAGAATAGGTTGAGGCCCAGGTGGCTTCTGATGGCCTTCAGCTTCGCTGCTTTCCTGTCCTCAGCATCGCTGGCCTCCAGAGCCCCGGGAACAGGAGCTTCTGTTACTTGTAACTAAAATCATGCCCGCGGTCTCCTGGGTTACACGTTGGTGTCCCCTGACTGGCCTTTCTCCTTAGGCCTGGGTTTGCTGGGCATGCTCAACTGTAGGTTAATTTGTTTTTGAAAACTTATTAAAAATGGGAAGAGCTATATTTCCCCTGATAATTAAAGTAAAAGAAATGCACAAAGAAGTAAGTAAAAGAAATCTCTCTGAAATATTTTTAATTCTTTTTTTAGGTGTGATAATGACATTAAAGTTATGCATTTAAAATATAGTACTTACCTTGTAAGGATATGTACTAAGATATTTAAGGATACACTTCTATGATATGGTGACTGGTGCTTATTTTCAAATAAGCTGGGGAGAAGGAGGTGAATGGGAGTGTAAATGAAACAAAAACGTCATAAGCTGATAACTGAAGCTGGAGATGGGGGTTCATTTTAATATTCTTTCTACATTGGTATATGTTAGAAATTCTCCAGAACAAGTTACCAAAAACAAACACACAAACAAAGGCCCACCCTTAATCCAGTGATGGCGAACCTATGACACGCATGTCAGAGGTGACACGCGAACTCATTTTTTGGTTGATTTTTCTTTGTTAAATGGCATTTAAATATATAAAATAAATATCAAAAATATAAGTCTTTGTTTTACTATGGTCACAAATATCAAAAAATTTCTATATGTGACACGGCACCAGAGTTAAGTGAGGGTTTTTCAAAATGCTGACGCGCCGAGCTCAAAAGGTTCGCCATCACTGCCAACCACCCAGCGATAACCACTATTTACAGCATGGGATATTTACACTCCGATTTGTCATCTGAATCCACTTATGTTTAGGGGATGCCCTAACTTGAAGCAAAAATGCCAGGCACTTGCATTCCTAGCCTCCTTTTCATGGGCACATGACCGAGGCTCCAGCAATCTCACCCTTCTGCCCAGACCTTGAATCAGAGGCTAATAATGGGAGGGACTGTGGAATCCGTTCCAGCCACAGTGGCACAGCCCAGGCTGCAGTGATGAGCTCACCAGCTCCTCTCTGGCTCTCTGGCCACCCTGGAGGTTCTGAGCCTCCCCAAACCCTTCTCACAAATCTCTTTTCTGCCTAAATTATCCAGAATAAGTTTCTTTTGCTCATACTTAAGAATCCTGGTGGGCAGAACATTTTAGTGTAGTTTTTTGTTTATAGATAGGATTATGCCTTGCAAACCACTCTTCGAGGTGCTGTAATTATTCCACTTAACAGCATGTGGAAGGTGTCTTCCTGGGAATACAGACCGCCTCCCTCCTTCATTCTCTCAAACACAGTTAATGCTGCTGTTTCCTGCCTGCCTTTCCCCCAGGGGGCTGGTAGAAGGAAAGGAAGGGTCTCTGTAATAAAAGTTCACTTTCCTCAGTGTGAGGCCGGTGGGGGGGACCTGAATGGCACAAGGATGTACCTGACTAGCTGCCCCCTAATAGGGGTAGCCTTCTGTAACCTGGTCCCGCCCCGGACAAGGCCCCAGGAGATGGTGTTCATCACACTCTATAAACAGATTGTACTTCCACCGAGACGTGGTCCCTGAGCAGCCTGAAGCCTGTCCCACTGCTGACCACAGGAGCCTTCCATGGCTTCATGGGGCCATCAGAGGTCAGGAGCCTCCAGTCTCCCACCCAGGCCAATCTTCAGTTTCCCATCTGTGCTCAGGCACCTCATTGATTTATGGTCTCTCCTCGTCCAGCCCTGTGGCAGCTCCAGTGGGTCAGGTCTGCACTGAATGGGCTTCCCCGAATCCATTAGGTCCCCCCATCAGGGAAGCGAGTTCTGGAGCCAAGATGGGCTGGCTGGGAGAGGGGGGAACCCTGGGGCCAGGAAAAAGGTCAGGAAGGGCACTGGATGCCCCAGTTTGCTCTCAGATGATCTGGTTCCTCAGGTCCTGGGCAACCATGAGTGGCAGAGGAAGGAGGAGAGCTGCTTGAGAGGACTGCATGCCAAGGGAGGTTGTCAGACGCCTAACATGATTCCCAGTCAGGGAACATGCCCGGGGTTGCAGGCTCGATCCCCAGTAGGGGGCATTGCAAGAGGCAGCTGATCGATGATTCTCTCTCATCATTGATGTTTCTCTCTCTCTCTCTCCCTTTCCCTTCCTCTGTGAAAAGCAATAATGTTACTAAAATGAATAATCCTAACAGCAGGAGCTGTCATCTACTGAGCCCTACTGTGTGTGGGGGGCACTTTGCCGGAGCTTTACAGATGCCATTGGTGACAGTAAAGCGTCAGGGCAACTCCACAGGGCGGCGGCCTCACCTGCTTATCGATGAGACACTGAGAAGCGAAGAGGTTACGTGACTAACCCAGGGTCACACAGATTAGGGCCCAGAGTGGGACCCAGGTTGGTCGGAAACTCAAATGGCTGGGCAATCGCTCTACAGGCTCCTGTCATGATGCCTGCTGGTCCTTTGAAAAGTGCCCCTTGAAGCAGCCTTCCCCAGGCCTGGGCCCGGGCCCATGTTTGCTCATTGTACCCACCCCCGCCCCAGAGCGTCAGCTGAAATGTGGTCTAAACCGAATCACAAATTATCTTGAACAAAGTTTGTTTCCCAGCAGGCTTAGAGTTTGCTGGTGAGTTCCTATTATTGCTACCCCCACAACCCGCCATCGCCGCCCCGCTGGACAGCCCCTGGACCAGAGCCCCTGGAGCCCATCTGCCAGTGGCAGGCGACCTCCCACCCATGAAAGCCCGGCGTGCCAGGACTGAGTCCATGGTTGCGTGGTGAGTTTATAGAAAACTGAGTTTCCGATGCATTAACAGCAACTCTCAGTTACTTTCCCAGCTCTCCTATGAGATGCCTTTCTGACTTTTGTAATAAGGACATTTTATGAAATAGAAGTAGCAAATGGCCTCTCAGCATAAAATAGGTTTACATGCCAGCCAGAGCTGCTTAAGGTTAACAAAGCCGCTGTGGAAAGTGGCAGCTGTTGCGGCCGTTGAACATCGGTGAGGGAGGACGCTCATCCCACCAGCCTGCCGAGAAAGAGCTGTGGCGGCAGAAGGGGCAGGGTTTGAATCCCAGCACCACCACTTTTCTAGAGTGTCTCACCTCAGACCAGTGGCTAAACCTCTCTGAACCTCAGTTTCCTCATCTGCAAAATAGGAATAACAATGCCCACGCCTGTAGTGATCACATCTATAAAATGTTAGACAGTCATGAGCAGAGCAAGGACGATGGGCCAGGTACGGAAATTCACCAGGGCAGAAAGCAAGAGGCAAAACTGGGAAAACAAGAACCTTGCCCCCAGGGTAACCTATCCTCCCCCAGCATATCACTGGCCAAGTGGTTTGGAGCTCTGATCTATCATGTCACTGGTCATGAGGTTTGGACCTCCTGACCTTTTCCTCCTAAAGATAACATCTAGGCTTCAGTTGTATTTCAGCTCCAGGCCCAGAAAAGCAGCAAAACCTGACAAGTGGTGCCTTGGCTGCCTCAGAACCAGCTGCATTGACTAATAACCCTGCCTTGGCACCGACCAATAAGTGGAGACCACGACCTTGAAAGAGCACAGCTGGAAAGTTGGCGGCTATTCTATTAAGACCCTCCCCTGCGACCTCCCCTAAGATTTCCACCTGCAACAGAGAGATAAATAGGCTCAGGACGAAGGCCCCAGTGCGTGCTCTCCCCTGGGGGAGCACACCAGCACCATTCCCTTCCCCCCTTTTTCCCTCTAAGTGACCCCATGAGACTTGCAACCAGAGGAACACTGGGCAGTGGCAGCTCATCCCAGGCTAACCCCCTGACCCTGTCTCCAAGGCCCCCTTTTCTCTGACTTCCCAGGGAGCCAAGGCAGCCCAGCTGAGGCTCTCCGATGGCTTCTCCTATGCGCTTCCTGGTTTCACTGTCCTAAGTACATTTTTGCTGCCATCTGGGACCCAATACCCTTCAGCTCAGGGCTGTGTAGCCCTTCCCTTTGGATGTCCCCATCCCCCACCCCCTTTTCCTAAATAAATTCCATTTTTTTTATTCACCGTCTGAGGTGGCTATTTAGCCTGCCTGCGCAGCACTACGTTAACCTCTCATTAAATGCCGGGCATATAGACACTGTTTAAGGATGATACCTAGAATTACTCTTCCCCAGCAGCTGGATTACACGGGTACTTTGCCGTGTGAATTTGTGATGTGAACTAGCAACATGTTACCAGCAGATTGCAGCTAAGGCTTGACAATTAGGAGTGAAATTACAAAACAGGCAAAACTTGTTTTTTTATCCCCCCTCCCTTTCCTCTGTGCTCCTCTGTTAACTCCCTGTTACCCCTTCCCCCCATGGGTTCATGAATTTTTAATCTTTTTAATATATCAAGTTGTGCCAGCCATGAGTACTCATATCACTCAGGACCTCACTGTAGGCCTAATGACCAGATTGAGACGGATACACCCATTCCCACCACTTAACTTACTATCTACTTTAACATGACTGTATTCCTCCTTGCCCAGGGAAAGAACTTAATTGTCCATTACAGGAATTTCCCGAAAGACCCAGCGACTCTTTAACAGGAAACGTTAAATTCCTTGCCTTAAAATCCTCACCTTGCTGTTTCAACCCCAAATGGCTAAATCACGAAATTTCCCTGATCCCAAAGAAGCCCCTGCATTGAAATACTTCCTTTAAACCAATTTGAAATTCTCATGGAGATTTGACACTGCCCCTCCTGCCTCGGGGTGCCGTGGGGACCCTGCGTGGGAAGCCTGTGCACAGAGCGGGTGCAGACCCGGGAAGTGCTGCCTGCACCCCAGGGAGACTATTTGGGAGTGTCTAGCCTCAAAGAAGTAAAGACTTTGTACTTCTTTTGGCTTGTAAATTGTGTTATATTTACACATCTATGGCTTAGGCCTCTTCTTCACACCAGAGGTTTACTCTTTGTTTTGTGGAAGAGAACAACTGAATTAAATGTTAATACACATAAAAGTTTTGGGGAGCCCGGCTGCACCCCCTCAGCCACACACAGTGGCGAGGTCCTGCCCTGGAAATCACCTCCTAACAATGGGGGCAGGAAGTCACTCAAAGAAAACCTTTAAAAACCAAACTAAAATTGGATCAACACTAGAACATTGCATCTGAAAGAAGCTCATTCATTAGTCCTTAAAAGTTTGCATTTGCTTGTTTGTTTGAGCTTTCCGGAGATGAATATTAAAATACTGCAAAGTTGTAGAAAGTCTGACTGAAGTGTTTAATGTGGTGATTTTGGGTAGACCTAGCCTCAATCAGAAGCAAACATAGACCGCACAACTGGAAACTCCTGGAAGGAGAGGCGTGCCTCACTTCCTTTATTATGACCATATGAAATCTGACACTACACATTCAGAGGACAGGAATCAGGATTTGGGTTCCGATTTGCCCGAGTCCCACACTATTGTTCGGTTCACTGAGGTTTCCTAAGATTTTACATTCGCTGCATTGTTATATAGTTGTTATAAGACACTCTTCCGTTAACACGACACATCAGAAATTCCAACCATCTCGGACTAACATTTATCCAATTTTGGTAGGATATCAGTAACCAATGTGTGAGAAACAGAAGCGATGACCTGCAATCCTGCGGTTGGTGGGAATTCCCACGCATGCTTGGAAGCCGTTTCATACCACAGGCGGGGAATGTGGACCTGAGCCCACCCAAGTGAAGGGCTGCCATTTGCTGACTGTGCGACCTGGCTGCGTCTCTCAACTTGGCTATGCTCCAGCTTCCTGATAAAGACATGAAAATGATAATAGCACCTCCCTCACAGGGTGGTTTGAGGGTCATAGGAGTTAATGTCTGTAAGCCATTTAGAATAGTGTCTGACACACCGCACTATATATTTGTCTTATAAGTAAAAAGTGTATTCTATCATTTCGTCCCATGGTATATATTACCATAGATCAGTTAAATAACATGTATAAAATGAAAATTTGGCAACTTAAAAGTTTTTTTTTAACTTACATTTAAATAGCTGAATGTTTTCCATATAGCCTACACTCAATATAATTTTAAAATTAGGAAATATGAAACAATGGCAACATTTAAGGGGAAGTTATTCTTTACTTAAGGTTTTCTCTGGTTCACTTCAGTCAACCGCTTGTTGAAGCTTCTCATATCCTGATAGGATATAGTGGGAACCTGCTAATAGGGAAGCGGCTCCTTTTCTCCTCCTTCCAGGTGGGGGCCTGGTCAGGGCCCTCCCACAAGCCACAGCAGCCCCTACAAAGGTACAAATAAGCTCATTTTAAAACCAGCTTAATCACCCACATCTCATGTAGCAGAATTTTTGCTGATACACCTCCTAGGGCAAGAGAAACAAAGGAAAAAATAAACAAATGGGACTACATCAAACTAAAAAGCTTCTGCACAGCAAAAGAAACCATCATCAAAGTGGAAAGGGAACCCACTATATGGGAGAACATATTTGCCAGTGATACATCTGATAAGGGGTTAATTTCCAAAATATATGAAGAACTCAACAACTCAACAAAAGGAAGACAAACAACCCAATTAAAAAATGGGCAAAGGACCTAAATAGACACTTCTCCAAAGAGGACACACAAATGGCCAATAGACATCTATAATAATGAAAGTGTAATATGCTAATTAGACCGAACAGCAGAAAGACCTTCCGGACGACCTTCCTGATGAAGCTTCGGTGCTGAGGGCTGAGGCAGAGTGGTTAGGGGGGATCAGGCAGGCAGGCAGGCAGGCAGGCAAGCAGTTAGGAGCCAGTAGTCCCAGATTGCGAGAGGGATGTCCGACTGACAGTTTAGGCCCGATCCCACAGGGCCTCTAGTATGAAATAATGCTCAAAGTCACTAATCATCAGAGAGATGCAAATTAAAACTACAATGAGGTACCATCTCACATCTTCCAGAATGGTAGTCAATAAATCAACAAATAAGTCCTGGCGAGGATGTGGAGAAAAGGGAATGCAGACTAGTGCAGCCGCTGTGGAAAACAGTATAGAGGTTCCTCAAAAAATTAAAAATAAAACTGCCTTTGACCCAGCGATCTTCCTTCTGGGAATGTATCTTAAGAATCCTGAAACACCACTTCGAAAGAATATATGCACCCCTATGTTCATAGCAGCACAATCTACAATAACTAAGATATGAAAACAGCCCAAGTGCCCATCAGTAGATGAGTGGATGAAAAAGCTGTGGTAAATTTATACCATGGAATACCATGTGGCTGTAAAAAAGAATCTCTTATCCTTTGCGACAGCATGGGTGGGCCTGGAGACTATTATGTTAAGCAAAATAAGCCAGTCAGAGTCTGACAAGTATCACATGATCTCACTCCTATGTGGAATTTAATGAACAAAATAAAGTGATGGACAAAATAGGTCCAGAGACATTGTTGCATGGAACAGACTGACAGATCTCAGAGGGAAGGGGATGGGGGAGTGGCGGGAAGAGATTAACCAAAGAACTTACATGCATATAGTAAACACTCTATTTGGGGGACATCAATTTAATGGACTTTGGACTTAATGGACAAAATTTCCAGTCCGTATGTGAAAATTAACACACTTAATTTCAAAATGCTTTTAACCAAGATTATAATTAAATTAACAGGTTTTTTGTGTTATTAATTCACTGTTATTATTTTTTTAATATTTTAAGAAAACTATCTTAAATATAATAATACATGCAATAAACATTAATATCTCAAGAAAAAATTATTTTAAATATAATAATGTTACATGCAGTAAACACCAATTATTCAAGAAAAATGGTCTCAAATATAGTAATATTACATGCAATAAACATTAATATTTCAAGAAAAAAAGGATTTTAAGTATAATAATATTAGCAAAACTGTACTAATAGTATATCACAAAAGTTGTAGGAAATATATTTAAAAATGCAAATAACAGGATTGCTTCTATTATATTCTAAAATATTATTTTTTTCCCTCTGCCTCTATTTTTGTTCATCAGTTTATGTTGTTCATTATATTCCACAAATGAGTGAGATCATGTGATATTTATTTTCCACTGCCTGGCTTATTCCACTTAGCATGATTCTCTCCAGGTCCATCTATGCTGTTGCAAATGGCAAGAGTTCCTTCTTTTTTATAGCAGCATAGTATTCCATTGTGTAGATGTACCACAGTTTTCTAATCCACTCATCTGCTGATGGGCACTTAGGCTGTTTCCAAATCTTAGCTATTGTAAATAGCATTGCTATGAACATAGGGGTGCATATATCCTTTCTGATTGGTGTTCCTGATTTCTTGGGATATATTCCTAGAAGTGGGATCACTGGGTCAAATGGGAGTTCCATTTTTAATTTTTTGAGGAAACTCCATACTGTTCCATAGTGGTTGCACCAGTCTGCATTCCCACCAGCAGTGTACGAGGGTTTCTTTTTCTCCACATCCTCGCCAGCACTTGCCATTTGTTGTTTGTTGATGATAGCCATTCTGACAGGTATGAGATGGTACCGCATTGTCGTTTTGATTTGCATTTCTCAAATGATTAGTGACTTTGAGCATGTTTTCATGTGTCTCTTGGCCTTCTGTATGTCCTCTTTTGAAAAGTGTCTATTTAGGTCCTTTGCCCATTTTTTTTTATTGGATTGTTTACCTTCCTTTTGTTAAGTTGTATGAGCTCCCTATAAATTTTGGAGATTAAACCCTTATTGGAGATCACATTGGAAAATATGTTCTCCCCTGCAGTGGGCTTTCTTGTTGTTGTGTTAATGGTTTCTTTTGCTGTGCAGAAGCTTTTTATTTTGATGTAGTCCCATTTGTTTATTTTCTCCTTAGTTTTCATTGCCCTAGGAACTGTATCGGTAAAGATATTGCTATGACATATGTCTGATATTTTGTTGCCTATGGATTCTTCTAAGATTTTTATGGTTTCGTCTTACATTTAAGTCCTTTATCCATTTTGAGTTTATTTTTGTGTATGGTGTAAGTTGGTGATCTAATTTCACTTTTTTTTGCATGTATCTGTCCAATTTCCCCAACAACATTTATTGAAGAGACTTTCTTGACTCCGTTGTATGCTCTTGCCTCCTTTGTCAAATATTAATTGAGCATTATGGCATGGGTTGATTTCTGGGTTCTCTGTTTGGTTCCATTGGTCTATATGTCTGTTCTTGTGCCAGTACCAGGCAGTTTTGATATATAGCTTATAATATAGCTTGATATCTGGTATTGTGATCCCTCCAACTTTGTTATTTTTTCTCAGGATTGCTGCAACTATTTGGGGTCTTTTTTTTTTTTTATTCCAGGTGAATTTTTGGAGAGTTTGTTCTAGATTTGTGAAATATGCTGTTGGTATCTTAATTGGGATTGCATTGAATCTATAGATTGCTTTGGGTAGTATGGACATTTTAATAATGTTGATTCTATCAATCCATGAACAAGGTATATTCTTTCATTTGTTTATGTCTTCCTCTAACTCTTTTTTCAACGTCCTGTAGTTTTCTGAGTATAGGTCTTTTACCTCCTTAGTTAAGTTTATTCCTAGATATCTTCATTTTTTTTTTTTGCAATGCTAAATGGGATTGTTTGTTTAGTTTCTCTTTCTGTGAGTTAATTATTGGTGTATAAAAAAGTAATAGATTTCTGGTTGTTAATTTTGTTTCCTGCTACATTGCCGAATTCATTTATTAAGTCTAGTAGTTTTTTGGTGGAGTCTTGGGGGTTTTCTATGTACAATATCATGTCATCTGTGAATAATGACAGTTTTACGTCTTCTTTTCCAATTTGGATGCCTCTTATATCTTCTTCTTGTCTGATCGTTATGGCTAGCACTTCCAGTACTATGTTGAACAGGAGTGGTGAAAGTGAGCATCCCTGTCTTGTTCTGTTCTTTAGTTTTTGCCCATTGAGTATGATGTTGGCTGTAGGTTTGTCATATATGGCCTTTATTATTTTGAGATATGCTCCTTCTATTCCAGCTTTGCTGAGAGATTTTATCAAAAATGGGTGTTGGATTTTGTCGAATGCATTTTCTGCGTCTATTGATATGATCATGTGATTTTTGTCTTTCAATTTGTTTATGTGATGTATCACATTTATTGATTTGCAAATATTGTACCAGCCTTGTATCCCTGGAATAAATCCCACTTGATCATGGAATATGATCTTTTTAATATATTGCTGGATGCAATTTGCTAATATTTTGTTGAGGATTTTAACATCTATGTTCATCAGGGATATTGGCTTGTAATTCTTTTTCTTTTAGTGTCTTTATCTGGTTTTGGAATTAGAATAATGCTGGCCTCATAAAAAGAGTTTGGAAGTGTTCTTTCCTCTTGGGTTTTCTGAAATAGTTTGAGGAGTATAGATGTTAGTTCTCCTTTGAATGTTTGGAAAAACTCCCCTGTGAAGCCGTCTGGACCTGGGCTTTTGTTTGGGGGGAGTTTTTGGATTACTGCTTCTATTTAATCAGTGGCCTATTCAGTTTTTTTATTCTTCCTGATTCAATTTTGGAAGATTGTATTTTTCTAGGAATTTGTCCATTTCATCCACATTGTCCAATTTGTTGGCAAGTAGTTGTTCATATTTTTTTCTTACAATCCTTTGAATTTCTGTGGTGTTAGTGGTTACTTCTCCACTTTCATTTCTGATTTTATTTATTTGGGTCCTCTCTCTTTGTTTCTTGATGAGTCTGGCTAATGATTTATCACTTTTGTTTATCCTTTCAAAGAACTAGCTCTTGATTTCATTGACTTTTTGTATTTTTTTTTTTTAGTCTCTATGTTATTTATTTCTGCTCTAACCTTTATTATTTCCTTCCTTCTACTTACTCTAGGCTTTTCTTGTTGTTCTCTTTCTAGTTCTTTAAATTATGGGGTTAAATAGTTTATTGCTGATTTTTCTTGTTTTTTTGAGGTATGCCTGTAGTGCTATGAAATTTCCTCTCAGGACTGCTTTTGCAGCGTCCCAAAGATTTTGGGTTGTTTTGTGTTCATTTTCATTTGTTTACAGGAAGTTTTTGATTTCTTTTTTGATCTCATTGGTAACCCATTCATTATTTAATAATATGCTATTTAGCCTCCATGTGTTTGAATGTTTTGGGGTGTTTTTACTGTAGTTGATTTCTAATTTCATTCCACTGTAACCTGAGAAGATGCTTAATATGATTTCAAACTTCTTGAACTTGTAGAGACTTGTTTTGTGTCCTAACATGTGGTCTATCTTTGTGAATGATCCATGTGCACTTGAGAAGAATGTATATTCTGCTGCATTGGGGTGAAATGTTCTATAAATGTCTATTAAATCCATCTGATCCAGTGTGTCCTTTAGAGTCTCTGTTGCCTTGTTAAGTTTTTGTCTGGAAGATCTGTCCAGTTAAAATCCCTACTATGACTGTATTGTTGTCAATCTCTCCATTAAAGTCCTCTAGAAGTTTTTTATATATTTAAAAAACATATATGCACCTCTATTGAGTGCATATATGTTTACCAGGTTATATCATCTTGTTGGATTGATCCCTTTAGTATTATGTAGTGATCTTTGTTGTCTCTTGTGATGGCCTTCATTTTAAAGTCTATTTTGTTGGATATGAGTATTGCTACTGCAGCTTTTTTTTCTTTTCCATTTGTATGGAAAATTTTTTTCCACCCCTTCACTTTCATCCTGTGTGTGTCTATGTTTTGAGGTGGGTCTCTTGTAGACAACATATAGTTGGGTCATGTTTTTGTATCCATTCAGCTACACTATGCCTTTTGATTGGAGCATTTAATCCATTTACATTTAGGGTTATTATTGAGAGGTACTTATTTATAGTCATTTGAATTCTGTATGGCTAGGTTTCTCTCTCTTTCTTCTCAGCAGTCCCTTACAGCAATCCCTTTAGCATTTCTTGTAATGCTGGTTTGGTGGTGATGAACTCCTTTAGCCTTTTTTTTTTTTTTTTTTTTTTTTTTTTTTTTGTCTGGGAAGCTCTTTATTTGACCATCTATTTTCATGATAGCCTTGCTGAATATAGTAATCTTGGTCTCAGATCCTTGCTTCCCATTACCTTGAGTACGTAATGCCATTCCCTTCTGGCCTGTACAGTTTTAGATGAGAAATCAGGTGTCAGCCTTATGGGAACTCCTTTGTAGGTAACCTTTTTTTGGGTTTTTGTTTGTTTTTTGTTTTCTCTTGCTGCCTTTAAGATTCTCTCTTTGTCTTTAATTTTTGGCATTTTAATTATAATGTGTCTGGGCATGTATCTGTTTGGTTCTTCTTGTTTGGGGTTCTCTGTGCCTCCTGAACTTGTGTGACTTTTTACTTTATCAGGTTAGGGAAGTTTTCTGCCATTATTTCTTCAAACACCTTCTCTATTCCTTTCTCACTTTCTGCCTCTTCTCGCACACCTACTATTCTAATATTGTTACGTTTCACGTTGTCCCACAGCTCCCTTAAGTTGTCCTCCTGTTTTTTAATTGTTTTTTTTCTTTTTGGTTCTCTGACTGAGTGATATTTTCAACTCTGTCTTCTAATTCACTGATTCGATCCTCAGCTTCCCCTAATCTGCTGTATATTCCTTCCAATGTGTTCTTTATTTGTGTTATGTCATTCTTTATCTCAGACTGTTCTTTTTTCATAGTTACTATATCTTTTTTCATACTGTTGAGCATTTTTACCATCATTACTCTGAACTCTGTTTCAGATAAATTTCTTATCTCTGCTTTATTTATCTCATCTTCTGGAGAATTCTCTAGTTCTTTCATTTGGGGGTTGTTTCTTTGTCTCCTCATTTTGGTTGTCTGTTTGGGTTTGTGACTATGTTTTAGGTAGATCCTCTACACCTCTCAATCTCTAGTGCAGGACAGTGTTAAAGGCTGTTTCTGACAAATTGGTTCAGGCAAAGATTCAAAGCCTCCAGAGACCACCTCTGTCTACAGACTAATAGGATTCGACTTGAATTGCCCCCAGGCAATTGTCTTCAGGTATAGGGAGAGTTTTTTCAACAGGGTGGGGCAGTTGCTTCTGCCTGGAGGCTAATTGTTACTTTTAATCTCTTAAGTGGCCTCAGGGCAAGGTGTTTTCCAATAGGGTGTGTCAACTGTCTTCCCCCCCAGGCAAGGCAGATGTCTATGTGGGAAAGATGTCCTCCACTGCATGAGGGAATGACTCAGCCCAGGAAACTTGGCTGCCTTCTGAGCTCTATCCCTCAAGTGCCCAGTCCTGGGTTCTGCTCTCACAGCTCCAGTCCACTTCACCCTCCCTCTGCCAGAGCACAAGGTGGGTGGCTCCACAGGGAATTTTGTGTGTGAACCCTTCAAGAGGGTGCTCGAACTATCAGCTGCCACTCCCTGGCAGACAGACAGCACCCTGCTGCTTTTCATAGCTAGATGCTATGTGGGTACCCTCCTCAGATTTGGTGCTCTCTGCTGGGAAGCCTAGCTTGGGGATTAGATCCCAGAGTTCTCAGTGGCACCCCCCACAGCTGAGATATCTCTCCAGGACTTCAGTTACCATCGGTGGGTGCTTGGCCAGCCTTTTTGTGCCTCTGCCCCTCCTACCAGTCTCTATGCGGTCTCCACCTTGGTCCTCGGGTATCAGGGTTCTGTCCTGTGAGTTTTCTGCTGATTATTCAGGAAGCCTTTTCATATTTCAGTTGTAATTCCAGCTTGTTCCTGGGAGCATGTCCGTGCTGCATACACCTACTCTGCTGCCATTTTTAATCTCTCCAATTCACTGTTATTTTTATTTTTTTAATATATTTTATTGATTTTTTACAGAGAGGATGGGAGAGGGATGGAGAGTTAGAAACATTGATGAGAGAGAAACATTATGAGAGAGAAACATCTATCAGCTGCTTCCTGCACACCCCCTAATGGGGATGTGCCCGCAGCCAAGGTACATGCCCTTGACCGGAATTGAACCTGGGACCCTTCAGTCTGCAGGCCAATGTTCTATCCACTGAGCCAAACCAGTTAGGGCTGATTCACTGTTATTTTTAACAAATTTTAGAGAATAGACCATATGTTGGAAAAAACACTGTAGTAATTTTGCCGAAATAAATAAATATTAGATCTCTACAACTATAGTCTACATATTTAAATCCAAGAATCACCACTCATAAACGATGTTCAGGGAATGATTAGCACCACATCATGATAGGTAATTGGTTTTGTTGTCTCCTGTGTGACTTTCTGCAGCTGTTTTTTAAAAAATTTATCTTTATTATTGAATGTATTACAGATGTCCCCCCCCCCTTTTTCCCCATTGACCCCCTCCATCTTGCATCGGACCCTCCCAGCTTCACCACACTACGATTTGTGTCCAAATGGAAATGAAAAAATAGCTGGGTTGGCAATACTCATTGTTATGCCCAGATTTCAGGATCCCCAAGAAACCACATCAGGGAGCCAGCCAGTCCGATGCAAAAGCATAAGAGTCTTTATTCGAGCTAGCTCGGCTCCCCCACCTTGCCGACGCAGCGACAGGAAGCAGAGAGAGATAACTCTGTGTGGAGACCGGTTATATAGGGGGAGTTGGAGGAAGGGGAGGAGAAAGGACTGTGCTCTGCCGATTGGCCAGGCACAAGTCTGTGTCTTGTTCCTGGGTGTGGCTAGTAGAGGCTTAGACTTCCGGGAAGAAGCTCCTTGCCAAGCACGTGGCCAAGGTAAGATGGAGCACTTACCCTGGGGCAAGGTGGAGGGCGTAGCCCTTACCCTGGGGCAAGGTGGAGGGCCTAGCCCTTACCCTGGGGCAAGGTGGAGGGCCTAGCCCTCGCCCTTTCACTCATATCTGACAAAATTGACTTCAAAATGAAGGCCATAACAAGAGACAATAAAGGCAACTTCATAATACCGAAGGGATCGATCCAACAAGAGGCTATAACCCTGGGTAAACATATATGCATCCACTATAGGAACTCTGACACGCACTAAGCCATCCCCCGCGACACGCATTTGTTTACTCACGGTGACTGGTGAATGCTCACATTTATTAGATAAAGCCACATGCATTTGTTTACTCACGGTGACTGGTGAATGCTCACATTTATTAGATAAATTTAGTATACATTTAAAATTACTGTCATACATAAAGAAAACTTTTCTGTAAAATTAAATTTTCATACATACTTAACTTTAATTACACAAATGTGTCTATATAAGTAAAAACAGATAAACAATTTGTCAATTTTTAACATACGCATTTGGAAAACCTACTTTATTATATAATGGACTTTCAGCTTTAATGGACACCCTCTCACCTGAATTAGTCTTTATATGGAAGTTTCACTGTATAGGCATAGCTTATGGACACAGACAATAGTGTGGTGAAGGCCTGGGGTGAGGTGGGGGCTGGGTGGAGGGAGGTAAAGTGGGGAGAAATGGGGAACATCTGTAATACTGTCAACAATAAAAACTTAAAAAAAACCCAGCTTTTTATCTGAATTAGTAAATCACCCTTCAAAAGCATTCCTTAATGAGTTTTGTTCCTTTCTTGGACCTTAGATGATTATATCGTTGGCCTTATATTGTGTCAGATGCCTCCCTTTTTATACTTACCTGGTTGGATGGCAGGTTTGTTGGCCCTGACCCCTATTTTTTTCATTTTTATTTAATTTATTGGGATGACACCGGTTAACAAAATTATACAGGTTTCAGGTGCACAATTCCACAACACACCATCTGTACACAGTATTATATGTTCACCACCCCAAGTCAAGTCTGACCATCACCATTGATCCCCCATATCCTCCTCCATCTCCCCCAATCCCTCTCCTTGACCCTATTTTAATGTCTGTGGTCAGCATCCAGCCTTACTTTTTGTTTGCTTGTTTTTTGTTAATACTCACCCAAAGTTATTTTTCCATTGGTTTTTAGAGAGAGTAGAAAGGAGGGGAAGAGACAGAGGAAACATCAATGTGAGAGAGACACATGGATTGGTTGCCTCCTGCATGTGCCCTGACCAGGGCCAGGGATCAAGCTGCAACTGGTACGTGCCCTTGACCGGAATCAAACCTGGGACCCTTCAGTCCGCAGTCTGACGATCTATCCACTGAGCCAAACCGGCTAGGGCCAGCCTTACTTTTTAAAAGACTCATGTTGCCTGACATTGATCATCCTCATGAGCAGTTGCAGAAGCTCTTGTCCTGGTTTGCAATGGTACAGAGGGGGGATGGAGAGTGCTACCCTTAACTAACTAAATAAAATATTTTATTCAAAATGTTTTTAAAAATACTCTTCCAATCTTGACACTAGAAGCTTAGGCCTTGTCTGGGACCTTGTTAGAAATGCAAATATCAGGCCAGCCGGACCAACTGAATCAGAGCCTGTGTTGTTTTTTTGTTGTTGTTGTTTTCTAAATATATTTTTATTGATTTCAGAGAGGACGAGATAGAAACATCAATGATGAGAGAGAATCATTGATCACTGCTTCCTGCATGCCCCTACTGGGGATCAAGCCCGAAATCCGGGCATGTGCCCTTGACTGGAATCGAACCCGGGACCCTTCAGTCGGCAGGCCAATGCTCTATCCACTGAGCCAAACCGGCCAGGGTCAGAGCCTCTGTTTCAACAAAACCTCCAGGCCATTTGAGTGCATATTGAGTTCGAATAGCTCTGGACTGAGGCAAGCACATTACTTATCATTAAATCAAACACTAGTGATAAATTGCTTTGGGGCTCAGCTCTACAATCTAGGACCACACACATACAAAAATGAACAGGTAGCCTGCTGGATTGATTTAATCTCAGCCTGGAAATTAGTTCTGAGCACAGCTTTGTTTCCAGCCACATGTCAAAAGGGTGCCACTGCCTACTTAGGACATGGGATTGATATAGTAGGCAGTTGGACAGGCCTGAGCAGAGTAGGAATGATAGGCCAGGCACAGACGATCACCAGAGCAGAAAGCCCAGGCGCCTAGCAATGGGTAAAACTGGGAGGACGAGTATTGTAGGGTGGCACCTTGCTGGGGGCAATGGTGACCTGTAATCTCTTGATCTCTATCCCCTCTCTTAGCATATCTCTGGTCAAGTGGCTTAGACTTTATGACCTTTCCTATCACTGGTCATATGGTTCGGATCCTCCCTGACCTTTCCTCCCCTGGCATGTGGTAGACTCCTTAGAGGAAGAAGAAGGGGGCCAGAGAATAGCCTCATATATGTTCCCATACAAGCCCTTGCACGCCCACTCCTTTAAGCATTAGCCATAGAGATAACATCTAGGCCTCAGTTGTGTTTCAGCTCCAGGCCCAGAGCAGAGCAAGGCCAGCCTGGTGACAGGCGATGATACCTTGATCAGAACCAGCTGCAATGACTAATGACCCCCTGGCTGGCGCCAACCAATCAGTAGAGACCTGGAAAGCTGATGAATATTCTACTAGAATCCTCCCTTGGGACCTCCAGGTAACACCCCTGAAGACAAGCAGAAGACAAGTACTCAACACAAAGACTCTCTCTCTCTCTCTCTCTCTCTCTCTCTCTCTCTCTCTCTCTCCACACACACACACACACCCCTGCTCCTTTCCCCCTATCCTTCCCCCACGTGCATATTCTTTGCCTTTCTTTCTCCTAAGCTCCAGAGGTCCTTCTTTAGCCTCTGTAACTTGTTTCCTCAGTCTACACAGTCTAGCTGGCTCCCTTCTTCTACCTCTGTGACTTTCTAAATAAACTTTTGAGTGTATTTGAGTCTTGGATCTGAATTCTTTTTTAGCCAGAACTCAAGGACCGAGGTCTAACATCTGGTGCCCTTAATGGGATGAGAGAATAGATAGTACTGGCCTGGGAAGCAAATAGCTAACTAGGGTGTAATCTCTTAAAAAAAAAATTAATTGATTTCAGAGAGGAAGAGAGAGATAGAAACATCAATGATGAGAGAGAATCATTGATTGGCTGCCTCCCACACTGGGGATTGAGCCCACAACCCAGGCATGTGCCCTGACCGGAATCAAACTGTGACCCCCTGGTTCATAGGTCGATGCTCAACCACTGAGCCAAGTTGGCCGGCTAGGGTATAATCTCTTGATCTCCATCCCCCATCCTGTTTTATATATGCTGGTTTGTCTCCCAGTCCACCTAAGCAAGGAGCTTTGTGAGGCAGAGGCCATGACTGGTTCCCTTTTGTGTCTCTAGCCCTGCACTGGGCCTGGAGAATAATAGGGCCTTATAATGCAAATGAGTGAGTGAAACAGAGTCTACTTCTCTAGGAGGGAAACACACACAGGATATCCAGTTTCAGTTTCTGTAATGGTCTCTTAAAATGGGGAAACGGCCTGGGACACTCCTGTAGCAGTACCAGGGGTTGGAGAATGCTTGTTGGGCTGACCCTTCTTGCCAAATGAAACTCAGCTATACCCAAGGCAAGTTGATGAAAATTGGGAGGAAAGGAGGCGAAGGGAGACCCATCTCACTTGACTCAGTTCTAATTGTCACACTTAATCACTTCCAATAGCGATTGGACTTTGATGCATATACCCCTGAGCATCCACAGCCTGCTTTTCCAGGCCCTGCATGGAGGTCTTCAAATTGTTCAAATGGAGTTTGTTCCCTCTTGAAAGAAAAATGCTTCTGGAAGTGACTTGGTTCATGTGACCTATAAAGGAAATTTTTCCTGAGGTTGAGGCAGGCAGAAGGAATCAAGGAACTAAGTTCAAGGAAGTTGCTTGACCTGACTTTTTTTTTTTTTTGACCTGACTTTTTATTTCCCCCTTGTGTCACTTCCCTTTTCCCAAGGCCTCCTTATTTCTACCGGTCCTAACAGGACCTTTAACTTCTTGGAGAAAACCAAAGTGCAGAAAAGGATCTCAGTCTGTGAACTATTTTCTTTGAAAACTGTTGTTCTTGTTTGCTTAGAAATTGGAGGAAAACTTTTTACAGGTTAGAATGTTTCAGGTCAAAATTTTTTTCTTTAGGAAACTGCAGGCTCCAGCCACCCAGCCAATGGCATGAAGGAAAGGAAGTGGATTTAAAAATTAAAAGAAAGGAGTAGACAGTCAAGAAGGATTGAAGAGTAAGAAACTGGGGCTCACTTCAGTGCTTACCTGGGCCCAACTACCTTTTTTTTTTTTTCCAGCTACC
Organism: Myotis lucifugus; assembly: GCF_000147115.1. Taxonomy (NCBI): domain Eukaryota; kingdom Metazoa; phylum Chordata; class Mammalia; order Chiroptera; family Vespertilionidae; genus Myotis; species Myotis lucifugus. The sequence continues at coordinate 4,122,021 of NW_005871070.1, read as the reverse complement.
TTGAGATTTATTCAGATGATGAAATCCCCCTGAGGGTTGGGGTTCTGAAGGCAGAAAACTGAAGCCTAGAACGGTGAGATGCTGGGCCCAGTGGGTTGGATGGGAAGAGGTCCCTTTTTGCCGTGTCCATGGAAGATAACACCTCTACACAAAAGCTGATCACCAAGGAGGCCAAGAAAGAGTGGACTGCATCTCCAACCCTGTAGCACAGAATTGAAGTGAGGGTGATGGGCAACTCAGCACAGATTCAACACCATTACAGGGGGAAAAAGAGGCCCATGTGACTGAGAAGCACTAAGGACATGGTTCTAAAACTGGGAGTCAAATTTCAAGCCTTTGCTCTCTTGTGTGTTTTTTTTAAACGTTGCTGGCTAATTTGCATATTACCGCCATATATATATATATATGGAGAGAGAGAGAGAGAGAGAGAGAGAGAGAGAGAGAGAGAGAGAGAGAGATTTTTTATTGATTTCAGGGAGGAAGAGAAAGGGAGAGATAGAAACATCAATGATGAGAGAGAATCATTGATTAGCTGCCTCCTACACACCCGCTACTGGGGATGGAGCCCACAACCTGGTCAGGTGCCCTCAAATGGAATAAAAAACGGGACCCTTCAGTCTGCAGGCTGACACTCTACCCACTAAGCCAAACAGTCTAGTAGGGCCAACCTTTGTTGTTTTGGCTATCCCTCCTCCTTCCCCTCCTGCTGCTTCTACTTATCAGCTGAACCTAATCGACATTCATGTGTTACATCATAGGACACTTGTGTTCAGGTGCTCTGGGATGAACGAGGAATATCAGTGATGGGCTTGGAGCATTTTGAAAGAAGTCAAGACTGGTAGAGGGATCACCACAGTGCTCAGCTCCAGATGACTAAGGCTGCTTTGACCAGTCAGTACAGTCTACAATAATGCTTTTTAAAAAAATATATATTGTTATTGATTTCAGAGGGAGAGAGAGATAGAAACATTAATGATGAGAGGACCATTGATCGGCTGCCTCCTACATATTCTGTACTGGGGTTTGAGCCCACAACCCAGGCATGTGCTCTGACTGGGAATCGAACTGTGACCTCCTGTTTCACAGGCTGATGCTTAACCACTGAGCCACTCCTGCTGGGCTACAATAATACTCTTTATATATGAAAGACCCTCTAAGTATTGGCTCATTTTTGGTCTGAGAGGAAGGTGATCATCATATTCACTTGAGTTTGACATCATTTGTGGATCAGGAAAGACATAATGGTAATGCTTTCTGAGGTGTAAGCCAAAGCCCATGAATTGTATGTATACACTGTTCTGCACCTTATATTATGCCAAAAACTTTCCTTTACTCCTTTTTCTACCAAGGCAAGACATGCATTTTAGGGATGAAAACATTGAGATTCAGAGCATCTCAACCCAAATTTCACAAGTTATTGATTTCTTGTGACATCTGCCTCTGTAGAATCATTCTGAACTAGTAGACCAATTGAGCTGATTGGATTTTCAAGCCTTTATTACCACTTTTATACTACAGCTGGTAAAAAATAGGCTTAGAAGTGGAATGTGTTGAAAAGATGTTAACTACCTGAAAACAAGATGTATTTAAGTTAACCACCTGTGCCCCTGCAGGGTGACCCTGGAGAAGATCTTCTCTCTGGACTGGTTTCTTCCCATGTGAAATACAACGGTTGTACTTTGATTTAGCACTATGTGCCTGGCACTCTGCTGTGCTTTTTATGTGGATTGTCTTGTGTAAGCTACACAGCAGCCCAGTTTATAAATGCGGAAACAAAGGCTCAGAGGTGGGCACCTGTTAACAAATGTTAGTGCCGTCTCATTCCTGAGCCCAGGTCCTTAGGAACTTCCAGTACTACAGGTGAGGTCTTTTCCAGCTCTAGAAAATGACAGTTCAGCATACGCCTCTTGGCCAAAATAATTTCCTAAAGTGGAAGGAAGGGTCCTGGAATAATTTAAACCAAGAGGATAAAAGTAAATGACAATGGAGAGCCTTCCAGCTGTAAGCCAAGCAGCGTGCCCCCCATCCCCCAAGCCTATCTCCTATCATCTTGCAATCTTGCAACAGCATCCCCTCCCACACACAGCGGGCCCAGGGCTGCCTGCAAAGCTGGTGCGTAACTGTGAGAAGCTGCTCTCTGAAAGGGTTCCATGGCTGGCTGTGGTGAGTGCTCCCACACATCTCTCCACCTCCACCTGAGGACTGAATGACTCTCAGAATAGGAGTCCCGGGGGCAGCCCGAAGAAAACAATCAGGGTAACTCTGTTTGTAAACATCTGTTTAATAAATATACATCTTAGAAATAGCAAAATAATTACCAACAAAATACAGCATTTACACCATTTACAGGAGGGTTAACACAAACCTTGACAGGTAGCAACTTTTAACCCCACACCACTGAAAGGTTTAACAACACACCTCATTGTTACAAGTCACAGGACACGGCTGGGCTTCATTCAAAAAGGACAATAAATAGAATGTAGTCCTTTCATCAGATTTTGGATAACCTTCTCAAAAAACCCCCGCAATGGTGAGTTTTAAAAGAGGTTTTCTTTGAAATCCAATGATCTTTCTTGTTCCCTTCCAAAGTTCATAAAAATAACAAAATGAGGGCTGATCCACCACAGTCAAATGTTTGGGGCCAGGCAGTGTGCAGTGTGGTTATAAGTACACCCTTTTGATTTCTTTTTTTCTTTCTTTTTTTTTTTTTTTAGAAAAATAAAACTCTGTTTTTGTACAAATATACAAGTCCATGTTCTTTCAGATGCTTTGTGAAGCTCATAACGTCAGGCGCTGGCCTCCAAGCACACAGTCATCGTAGGGCAGCTAAAAACAAGAGGAAATAAGGCATGTTAAACTCCCAGAGCTTTGCCAGGGGTGCTGGGGTAATGGGGAGAGAGCTGCTACTGGAAATAACCTAAGTATTTGTGGACTTCATTCTCTATATCCCAAATATAGATGAACGGGCTGAGGGAGTTTTGTTTTGATGCTCCTCTCCTTAAAAGCAAAGAAGAAAAGACATACTCTTGGGATACTGGCTCTATACCAGTGATGGCGAACCTTTTGAGCTCGGTGTGTCAGCATTTTGAAAAACCCTAATTTAACTCTGGTGCCGTGTCACATATAAAAATTTTTTGATATTTGCAACCATAGTAAAACAAAGATTTATATTTTTGATATTTATTTTATATATTTAAATGCCATTTAACAAAGAAAAATCTACCAAAAAAATGAGTTCGCGTGTCACCTCTGACATGTGTGTCATAGGTTCGCCATCACTGCACTATACACTAAAGTTGGAGAACTTCATTATGTGACACCTTTGGATGAAGAGTATAGCTCTAGGAGCCTGGGAGGGTGGAGGGAGAATGGCCACTCTAATTGTGTGTTGTTTTTTGCAGAGCATAGTTGAGACTCACCTCATCCTCTGTGAACTCCGACTCCGTGTCATAGCTCTCCTCATCCTCACTCTCTGGCAGCATCTGAAGGTTTTCGAGGGTCAGCTGGCCCAGCTGCTGCTGTATCCGGGTGCTTGGGCGGCCCCAGGTGAGCTGGTACGGGGAGTAGCCCTGGTAGGTGACTCTGTTGACGTCAGCCCCACACTTCAGCAGGAGAGACACCAGGTCGGGATTCTGCAGATCCACTGCAAGATGAAGGGCCGTTCGGCCATTACAGGGCTCCTGAAACCAAAAGGAATGAGATATTAACAGCTGAGTTTAGAATTTTCGCTTGTGAAAAAGCACATGAAATCTTAGTGAGAAGGGCCCTGCGCCCCATGCACGCACTCCATTGGGAGGCATGATGCACTCACCTGGGCATTGACATCAGCGCCCAAGGACACCAAACGCTCCACGATGCCCAGGTAGCCATGGATGGAGGCTAAGTGCAGACATGTGTGGCCTAGAAGAACAAAAGGAAGACAATATAAACACTCGTTTCACCCCTCACATCTCAAGCAGAATCTTTCACCTACTCTTTAAAGGGACAAATTCTTCTCAAGAATCTGGTTTCTGAATGAATTTTATAAAGGCATCCAACAGGCCTTTTGTATACATATTTTCTCAGCCTTTCCCATGCTGAGAGTTTAAGCTCTTGCCTGGAATCCTTAAGTTGGCCCACCTCCCCCTTCTCCTGGTCACCCGCCTTCTGGTGGGCAGGGCGGGCAGACGTACCATTGTAGTTGGTGGCCTGCAGGATGGCCTGGAGGTGCTGGGTCCCACAGCTCTGAGTCAGGACTCCCACACTGGCCAGGCTGCCCTGCTCACAGGCAAGGTGTAGGGGGGTATTTCCTCGAAAGTCTCGCAGCTCAGGATCACAGCCAGCTTCCAGAAGTGCCTGGGCGATTTCTGGCTGGTTGGTGATCACAGCCAAGTGGAGCGGAGTCTACAAACAGAAGAGGGAACAGAGAGGATAAATTATGGATCAACCCCACAGTCTGAGTTCCCTTGAACCCCAGAGATTCCCCAGCCTGTGGGTGCTGCACCCCCCCACCCCAGGTGCAAGGGGCAAGGCAAATACCAGAGGCCCCCCAGTGGTCTTCATAAAGGTCTCACCAAATTAATGGAATTTACTTGAATGTTGGCAGATTGGAATGTAAAAGGTCAGGTCGAATAATGACCACTGACTTCCAGTGGTTCTCAACCTTCCTAATGCCAAGACCCTTTAATACAGTTCCTCATGTTGTGGTGACCCCCAACCATAAAATTATTTTCGTTGCTACTTCATAACTGCAATTTTGCTACTGTTATGAATCGTCATGTAAATATCTGATATGCAGGATGTATTTTCAGGGGTTGCGACCCACAGGTTGAGAACCGCTGGAGAGGACTAGGAGTGCTGTGCCCAATCCCCGGGTCAGAGGGGCTGGGGCGGGCAAGAGGCGCACCTGCTGCAGGTTGTTCTGGAAGTTAAGAAAGGCCAGGTCTCCCTTCACTTGGCGGACCACTTCCATCGTCAGCGCCCTCTCTTCATGGATGATGGCCAAGTGCAGGAACCTGAGGGGAGAGGGAAAAACCCCAGGGTGAGTACAATGCGTGGGGCCAGGGAGGCGCGGGCTGCGGGGGATTGCGCAAGGCCGGGGTTTCTGGAGGCCGAGGCCGCGGTGTTTTCCGCGAGGTTATTATGAGCTGAGTGTTCCTGGCAGGCGCCCAGGGACTTTCCGGGCTCCCCCCCCTCCCCGGAGGGCGCCGACCAGACCGCCCCGCCCTCCGCCGGCCGGAACGCCCTGTACTTCCCCTCCCGGCCGCGGCGCGCGGCGCCCGCCAGCCGGGCAGAAACGCCCGCCCCCGCCGGCCGGTAATCCGTGTCCCCGCATCCAAGGCAAGGAATTCTTTTGCCCTGGACGGGGGTGCGGGGTGT
>NW_005871070.1:4114484-4115998 GCF_000147115.1 Myotis lucifugus | reverse complement strand
GAACTGCTTGGTCTCCTGCTAGGGAAAAGCAGTTTAAACCCGGAGCAGGGGTTCATCAGAGAAACTCCCAGCAGCGATGAGGCACTGGGGTCATGCACAGGGAACTTTTTGATGAAAGCCGAGCGGCTGGAAAGTCCTCCCGACCGGGCCCCCTCCCCCGGTACTTCCCTGCAGCCTGCAATCTCGTCCCTCGGCTGCAGCCCTGTCCCCGGGGTTTCCCACGATGGATGGGATCTGGGGTCGTCGGCTGTAGAGATCCCAAGGACGCAGACTGGCTAGAGACGGTTCCTCGTTAGGGTTTGCCAACCTGCCGGTCCTTTCCGGCTTTTGACCTTTGGAAAACGCGAGGGGAAACGATGGCCCGGTGTAGGGATTCGTTTCCCCAAACTTCTCTGCGGGGAAGGACGCGCTGGCGGCGGGAAGGCTGCCCCGGCACTCCTGCCGATGCCAGGCTCCCTGCAGGGCAGCGACGTGCCGCCCCCCCCCCCCCAGCCCCCTCCTCAGGGAGAAGTTGTGAAAGTTTTGGCGTTAAACACCTAAGTGCCTGGCGAAGCCTCAAATCGTTTCCTCGGGATTAACAACCCTGCTGACTGGGGCAGGGGCAAGCACTCAGCTCGTATTCGGGGTGGGGGAGGGGGAGGAATGTTGAATGTAAACATAATTTTTTTGTCAAGTGGGGCCAGGTGTTAATTTTTGTAATGGAGGTTGTAGATACCTTGCAATAACGAAATGGTTATTGAGGTCGCCTTCTCTGATTGGCACTATGCTGCTGCAGAGAATGCATCCTGGGCCTACTTCTCGGTGCCCCTCTGGGCGACTTTCCAGAAGCATTTGGAGGAGGCTGAAGAATGGGTTGAGAGTACCTTACCCAAGGTTGGACCTTAAGGATGGCTCAGAAAATAGCTGCTAGGCATACTGCAGGAAGCTAAAGGCAGTCCTAACCTTGCCCCCATCCTGCCCCTCATGGCTCTTTGCTATACAGTCCTGGGGGGTGGGGGTGGGGAGGTAGCAGTTGGACATAACCGTGCAATGTGGGTAGTCACTCTAGGCTCACCATCCTCTGGTTTCACTTGCAGGCATAGAATTTATGACCCTCTTTGCACCCCAACCTCCTAGCCAACAATTGGTCCAGGCAAAACAAAGCAACTTCTGTCCCAGTTCTTCAGAATTAGCCCCAGGAGGCCTCTATAGTTTTGTAGAGTTTTCTGGCATTTGTTGCAATCATCTTTAACTTGACTGGCCATGTACTAACCAACCTTTCTCCTCTCTCAATCTCCCCCTTCTCACCTCCAGTATCTGAATGTAGGAAATCTGGGTCAATTGGGGGACTGACAAAACATGAGGGGGGAAAAAGTAAAATCAAGGACTAAAACCTCAGAGTAGTAATGATCGCATGCTAAAATGAAAACTTCCCATTGGATTCCATTGTCTCTGCAGGCATGTGATACACAAATACACAATTTTCAAGGCAAGGTGCAACAGCGAGCTATAAGTAGATCTTAATTTCAGGCTCT
>NW_005871070.1:4107330-4114186 GCF_000147115.1 Myotis lucifugus | reverse complement strand
AAATTTGTGCACTGGAGGGGGGATCCCCTCAGCCCGGCCTGCACCCTCTTGCAGTTCAGGATCCCTCTCACAGTCCGGAATGCCTCACTCCTTACCACCTGCCTGCTTGCTATTCCTTAGTGCAGGGGTTCTCAAACTTCGGGCCGCGGGCCACATGCAAATACAAATATTGTATTTGTTCCCGTTTTGTTTTTTTACTTCAAAATAAGATATGTGCAATGTGCATAGGAATTTGTTCATAGTTTTTTTTAAAACTATAATCCAGCCCTCCAACGGTCTGAGGGACAGTGAACTGGCCCCCTGTTTAAAAAGTTTGAGGACCCCTGCCTTAGTGCTTGGCTCGCTGCTCCTTAGGCTGCTGTGGAGGTGGGAGAGGCTCCCGCCACCGCTGCTGCACTTGCCAGCCATGAGCCTGGCTTCTGGCTGATCGGCGCTCCCCTGTGGGAGCACACTGACCACCAGGAGGCAGCTCCTGCGTTGAGCGTCTGCCCCCTGGTGGTCAGTGCACATCATAGTGACCAGTCGTTCTGGTCGTTCTGCTTAATGGTCACTTAGGCTTTTATTATATAGAAGATTGGATTTCGCCCTGCCAGTTTGCTCAGTGGTTATAGCGTCAGCCCATGCCCAGGTTCGATTCCCATCGAGGGCATGTACCTCAGTTGCAGGCTGGATCCCTAGCTCCGGTTGGGGTGCATGCGGGAGGCAACCAATCGATGTGTCTCTCTCACATCTGTGTTTCTCTCTCTCTGTGTCTCTCCCCCTCCCTTCCACTCTCTCTAAAAATCAATGGAAAAATATCCTCCAGTGAGGATTAACCAAAAAAAGAAAAGATTGGATTTAACGCTGTTTAGGTTTTTTTGTTTGTTTGTTTTTACCAGCTTAAAAATTGTGTTACTTGGCCACAAATGCATGTATAATTCTGCGTAAGGGTGACCATGTCTCTTGGAAATTCACAGTGTAAATTTTTGGAAGGACTCCCAGCAGTTTATGTAACACATTGTTCTCAGAACTAATCTTGTAAGATAGGTATTGTCCTTACTTTCCTAAAAAGAAATGGAAATTCAGAAAAATTTACCTACGTGCCCTGTGGCAGTTTACCTAATTTATATCCCAGCATATTAATCATTTGGCCAAAGCAGTATTAACAGTTTTGAAAACACATTTTGAAAATGAGACTGAATATACTATAATTTGGAAAATACTCTAAGTATTTTCTACTCAATTGTTAGATAAAATAGAGGGTGGTAGATTCATGTCTGTGAAAAAAGTACAGAAATGTCAAACTCTAAATGCCCCACTAATAAAGGATACCATAGAAGAGAACTTTTAGCTGAAGGTTTAAAATTATTATTAAAACGAAACCATGCATAAATAAAAAGTATGTCAGGATGAAGTAATTTTGCACCTCCTTTCATAAAGGCTTTATGTTCATACCAGAGGCCTTCAGGACCTGGTGGTCTTTGTTCCTGATTGCTTAGTGTGACACCTAGTGGTAAGAATGAGGCCCAGGCCTTCCCTGACTCGTCATAGCACTTATGGAAATTTTGGGAGGTGCTGAGTCTTGATGACCTGTCCCTATGGTGGGGATTCCCAAGGAGGTACCTTTTGTTTTTCTGTAACCTAGGAGACAGTTTTGAATAATGTGATCCAGCAAGTTTCCTCTCTATCCTATATAGCTCTATAGGGTTTAAATCAACAAACATTACAACTTGGGCAATAAAGACCATACTTGGAAATCAGAAAACATGAGCAGAAGAAGTTGGCAAAACTGATTTTTGGTTTAGAAAGACCTTGATGGACTCTAGGGTGCGTAGAGTTCTCCCCACCTATTGTTAAACATTTTCACTAATCTTGACCATTTTAAAGATGGTAAACCTTAGGTAACTCTTTTCATGTCATTTGGCTCTTTTTTTTTTTCTTTCTTTTTAATGCAAAAGCAAAAGAATGAATAAGTTAACCTGGAAGCTGCTTTGTATTTCGGAACGCAGCCCTAGGGAATGGCAGGATGGCCAGTGGTGCTTCTCTGAGGGCGGGAGCACGCTGCCCCTCCCCCAGCCGTGGGAAAAGGAGCATCATCAGGGCCTGGTGTGGCTTCATGCACTGTTCCTTGGTGGGAAATGCAAAGTGTGAATCAAACCTACTGCTGAAGTGCCCAGTGCCTGGCAGCATGGAGATTTTTCTTTAATTTCAGCCAAGTGGCCCAGCATTTGGCTTTTCTTCACATCCTGGGCAGCGTGTCCTGTGTCGGTTGACCTGGCCAATTAAACCAAAATTGTTTTAGCCCCAGGAAATTGAATACAGCCAGGCTGGCAGAGAGAGGAACCATGAGAGAGTCCTGAAGACCAAGAGAGGCAGGCCCACTGCTGACGGACAGCCCTGCTGCGAAATTCTGGATTTATATTCTGCGTCCAGCCCCAGGCTCAATCTTCTTTCCTCCTATTGTGTTTAGCAACCACTCCCATCCATCGCCCTCAGAACCTGGAGCTCCCAAGCTCTGGATTTCCCCACAGAAACACAGCTGTCAGGTCCCTCATTCTCAGTGACCTGAAAATAAGGCTGTCAGAGCTTTTGTGTATTTCTTTTGCTCTACATTCTGCAATTTATTTATTTTTTTGTTAGTCCTCACATGAAGATATTTTGTTTTCATTGATTTTCAGATAGAGTGGAAAGGAGGGAGAGAGACAGAGAGTGAAACATCGATATAAGAGAGGCACATCGATTGGTTACCTCCTGGGTGGGGATTGAGCCTGCCACCAAGTTATGTGCCCTTGACAGAAATCGAACCCGAGACCCTTCAGTCCATAGACCGACGCTCTAACTACCGGCTAGGTCTATACCTTCTGCAATTTAATAAGGATCAAAACTTTAAAGAGTATCAAATCAGCCCTGGCTGGTTTGGCTCCGTGGATGGAGCGTCGGCCTTTGGACTGAAGGGTCCGGGTTCGATTCCAGTTGAGGGTGCATGCCGGGTTGTGGTCCCCAGTGGGGGGTGTGCAGGAGGCAGCTGATCAATGATTCTCATCGTTGATATTTCTATCTCTCTCTCCCTCTCCATTCCTCTCTGAAGTCAATAAAAAAAAGTATCAAATCAAACTCCAGTACCTACCCACAGGGGCCCGGCAGTTTTCACAGATGAGTGAGGCTAGCCCTGCGAGTCCCCGGGATTGGTGGGGGTGGGGAGGGGGACATGACGGCATCTCGAGCCGTCCAGATCTGAGAGAGCATGTCTTTCACACTCAGCTCAGACAATTTTTGCCAAACAGTTCTTTGAGTTCAGTACTGATTGATATTCCATTTATAAAGGGAAAAATTAGAAAATGGATGTTGATGTAAACAGTTTCAAATTTTAAAATATTGTGAAAATGAAATAAAATGCATTTCTGCATCTTTTGGCTGCATTGAGTCCATAGGCTGTGAGTTTGCATCCTGCTTTTCAGCCAAAGTATGAGGAGTTTTTTTTGTGTGTGTGTGTGTGTGTGTGTGTGTGTGTGTTGTTGTTGTTGTTTAAGATACAGCATCCTTTTACTAATTTTTTAAAATATATTTTTGTTGATTTCATAGAGGAAGGGAGAGGGAGAGAGAGAGAGAAACATCAATGATGAGAGAGAATCACTGATTGGCTGCCTCCTGCACACCCTCTATGGGGGATCAAGTCCGAAACCCCTGGCATGTGCCCTTGACCAGAATCGAACCTCAGACTCTTCAGTCCACAGGCCGACACTCTATCCATTGAGCAAAACCAGCTAGGGCCAAGGTATGAGGTTTTTATGGTGCTTTGGGGGCAGGCACCTGCCTTCAGCTCCCTCGGTGTCATGGGGTCTTTGTCCCTCTGTGTAACCAGAGGCTGGGGATGGAGTGTGTCTGCCTCTGGAAGGCAGGGTTGGAATCAGAGACTAAGCTCTGAACAATTTTTTAAAAAAATACGTTTTTATTTATTTCAGAGAGGAAGGGACAGAGAGAGAGAAAATCAATGATGAGAGAGAATCATCCATGGGCTGCCTCCTGCACACTGGGGGTAGATCCCGCAGCCCAGGCATGTGCTCTGACAGGAATCGAACCCGGGACCCTTCAGTCCGCAGGCCAACGCTCTATCCATTGCACTACACTGGCCAGGGAAAGCCCTGAACAATTTTTATCCCTTCCTGAAAGAACTGCTAAACATTGCTTGGTAAAATAAGTATAACAGGTTCAACAAAGTTTTGTTTTTCTCCCACAAAGACTGTTGGGGTTTTTAAATTTGTTTTGCTTTTTAAAAAACTCAAATTCTTTCAGACAAGTATAAAAGAACAAAATCTGTCTCAGGCTGGTAGTTAAAAAATCAACCCTCAGCCCTAGCCAGTTTGGCTCAGTGGATAGAGTGTTGGCCTGGTCACTGAAGGGTCCCGGGTTCAATTCCAGTCAAGGGCACATGCCCGGTTGTGGGCTTTCTCTCCCGCTTCCTTCCCCTCTGAAATCAATAAAAATATATTTTAAAGAAAGTTTAGTCTTGAAAACAAAATTAAAAAAACAAAACCAAACAACAAAAACCAACCCTCAGATTTATTTCAGTAAATATGTCTTTGAGGTGTTCCTGCTCTGCTGGTGCCTCAGCCATGTGCCCCATCTACCTGCTGGGTAACCTACTGCCAGGGAGGGAGGAGGCCTGCACGTGGCACTCCTGCACGCGTCAGTCCCCGGCCAAAATTCCTGACTCTCCCTTTTCACTGTTTGTTGGCAGTAACCAGGTAATACCTGCAGGTGGTTCATGTTCTGCTGTGTTGGGGAGGAGTCGTTGGATGAGGAAGGAGTGGAGGCACATTGCTTCCTCTTCATGTTAGTCAATGTGCTCTTTTGTCTTGGGTGTGAATTCATCCTGAGCTTAGTCAGGGAACCGGGTGACTTAGCACTAGAGCAGTTCTACACAAAAGCCTGGTATCCTGCTGGATATGGGACATAAACGAGGGGAGGTCCTTGCTCTTAGGCACCAGCATCAGAGGCAAAATCCACCACCAGAAACTATATGGGGATGTGGACATTTTTTTCTCTGTGGTCTAAGGTCTGGGGAATGGTTTAGGACAAAGGTAAAGAGAATCATAGCTATTAGGATAAAAATTAATATCCAGAAGTTGGTGGCATTTTTATACACTAATAATAAACTATCAGAAAGGGAAACTAAGAAAATAATCCCATTTACTATTGCAACAACAACAAAAAAGGGTACCTAGGAATAAACTTAACCAAGGAGGTAAAAGACCTGTACTCGGAAAACTATAGGACATTGAAGAAAGAAATAGAGGATGTACAAATAAGTGGAAGCATATACCGTGAAGAATTAACATCATTAAAGTGTCCAGCCCTACCCGGTTTGGCTCAGTGACTAGAGCGTTGGCCTTCGGACTGAAGTGTCCCGGGTTCGATTCCGGTCAAGGGCACATGCCTGAGTTGTGAGCTCGATCAATGATTCTCTCTCATCAATGAGGTTTCTATCACTCTCTCCCTTTCCCTTCCTCTCTGAAATCATTAAAGAACATGAAATAAATGTTTTTTAAAAAAGTTTTTATACTACCCAAAGCAATCTATAGATTCAACACAATTCCTATTAAAATTCCAATGGCATATTTTACAGATCTAGAACACATATTCCAAAAATTTATATGGAACAACAACAACAAAAATACCCCAAATAGTCTCAGCAATTTGAGAAAGAAGAACGAAGTTGGAGGAATAACAATACCAGATATCCAGCTATACTACAAAGCCACTATAATCAAAACAGCCTGGATACTGGCATAAGAACAGGTATATAGATCAATGGAACAAAACAGAGAACCCAGAAATCAAGACTTTATGATCAATTAATATTTGACAAAGGAGACAAGTGATTACAATAGAGTAAAAACAGCCGTAACCGGTTTGGCTCAGTGGATAGAGCGTCGGCCTGCGGACTGAAAGGTCCCGGGTTCGATTCCGGTCAAGGGCATGTACCTTGGTTGTGGGCACATCTCCAGTAGGGAGATGTGCAGGAGGCAGCTGATTGATGTTTCTCTCTCATCGATGTTTCTAACTCTCTATCTCTCTCCCTTCCTCTCTGTAAAAAAATCAATAAAATATATTTTTTAAAAAAATAGAGTAAAAACAGTCTCTTCAATAAATGGTGTTGGGAAAATTGGAGAGGTACATGCAAAAAAAATGAAACTAGACCACCAACTTAATACCACACACAAGAATAAACTCAAAATGGATAAAAGTCTTCACTGTAAGTCATGAAACCATAAAAATCCAAGAAGGAAACATAGGCAGTAAAATCTCAAACATCTTGTGTAGCAATATTTTTGCCAATATATCTTCTAGGGCAGTGGTCAGCAAACTGCGGCTCGCAAGCCACCTGCGGCTCTTTGGCCCCTTGAGTGTGGCTTTTCCACAAAATACCGACTTCTGCGCATGGGCCACGAAGTTTCAATCACACTGTACGTGCGTGCCCGCACGTGGTATTTTGTGGAAGAGCCACACTCAAGGGGCCAAAGAGCCGCATGTGGCTCGCGAGCCGCAGTTTGCCGACCACTGTTCTAGGTTCTTTTGTTGTTTTATTTTGGCTATCAGTGTTAAGCTGCTATTCCTCTAGAACAGTGGTTCTCAACCTTCCTAATGCCGTGACCCTTTAATACAGTTCCTCATGTTGTGGTGACCCCCAATTTCATTGTTACAAATTGAACATAATTAAAGCATAGTGATTAATCACAAAAACAGTATGTAGCCCTGACGGTTTGGCTCACTGGATAGAGCGTCAGCCTGCGGAGTCAAGGGTCCCAGGTTCGATTCCGGTCAAGGGCATGTACCTTGGTTGTGGGCACATCCCCAGTGGGGAGTGGGCAGGAGG
>NW_005871070.1:4102482-4107230 GCF_000147115.1 Myotis lucifugus | reverse complement strand
GGATTGGCCAAACCGATATGAATCATAAACAAATGGTACTACATCAAACTAAAAGCTTCTGCACAGCAAAAGGAACTATCCACAAAATGAAAAGAAAAGGGAATCTACTGTGGGAGAACATATTTGCCAATAATATATAAAGAGCTTACACAATTCAACACCAGTAAGACAACCCAATCAAAAAATGGGCAAAGGACCTGAATAAACACTTCTTCAAAGAGGTCATAAGGAAGGCCAAGAGACATGAGAAATGCTCAATGTAACTAATCACCCGAGATGCAAATTAAAATGACCTCACAGCTGCCAGAATGGCTGCCATCAACAAATCAACAAGTGCTGGCGAGGTTGTGGAGAAAACAGAACCCTCGTGTACTGCTGGTGGGAATGTAGACTGGTGCAGCCACTGTGGAAAACAGTATGGAGTTTTCTCAAAAAATAAAAAATGGGCCCTACCTAGTTTGGCTCAGTGGATAGAATGTCGGCATACGGACTGAAGGGTCCCGGGTTCGATTCCAGTCAAGGGCACATGCCAGGGTTGCGGGCTCGATCCCCAGCAGGGGGCGTGCAGGAAGCAGCTGATCAGATTCTCTCTCATCATTGATGTTTCTATCTCTCTCCCTCTCCCTTCCTCTCTGAAATCAATAAAAATATATTTAAAAAAGGCAAACACTCTACCTTTAAAAAAAAAATGGAACTGCCATTTGACCCATTTATCCCACTTCTGGGAATATACCCTAAGAATCCTGAAATACCAATTTGAAAGAATATATGAATTCCTATGTTTATAGCAGCATTATCTACAATAGACAAGATCTGGAAAAAGCCCAAGTGCCCATCAGTAGATGAGTAGGGAAACAGGTGTGGTACATTTATATAATGGAATACTATGCAGTTATGAAAAAGAAGGACCTCTTACCCTTTTCAACAGCATGGATGAACCTGGGGATTATTATGCTGAGTGAAATAAGCCAGTCAGAGGAAGACAAATACCATATGATCTCACTAATATGTGGAATGTAATGAGCAAAATAAACTGACGAACAAAATAGAACCAGAGGAACAGACTGACAAATGTCAGCGCGGAGGGGATGGGGTGGACTACATATAAGAAAGTGAAGAGATTGGCCAAAGAATATATATGCATAGTCCATGGACACAGACAACAGTGTGGTGAAGGCCTAGGGAGGGAGGAACTGGGTGCTGGGTAGAGGTGGGCAAAGGTGGGGGGATATGGGGTACATCTGTAATAATGTCAACAATAAAACAAAAAGAAAAAGAATCATAGTTGCTAAAAGGTTTGCTTCAGATTACAAATAGAGTAAAGATTTCGGAACCTCGATCCACAGCCCTTTCTTGTAAATACTAAGATAATATGTTTCCTAAAATTCCTTTTAGAGCCTCTGTTCTCTGGAGCCCCAGATTACTTGGATGAATATTAAAAATTGAGATGTCTCGAAGGCTTATCTCTGAGGCTATTAATGGGGATGCCTATAAAAATATTCCTGAAAGTTATTCTTAGACTTAAAAAAAATATTTTTTATTGATTTTTTAAAGAGAGAAAGGAAGAAGGATAGAGAGATAGAGACATTGATGAGAGGTCAGTCAGCTGCCTCCTGCACTCCTCCTACTGGGGACCGAACCAGCAACCAAGGCACATGTCTTTAACCGGAATCGAACCAGGGACCTTTCAGTCCACGGGCCGACGCTTTATCCACTGAGCCAAACCGGTTAGGGTCTTAGGCCGATTTTTAAATGCTGAAGCAAATGGGAGAGGGTAAGAAGGGTCACAAACAGAAGCTATGAGCAGAGAGAAGGGGAAATTGGCCTGGAACATTTTTCCTTTGTTACCAGGTCTCAGTCGTCACAGTCCAGTCCCATGACTGTGACATACTCCCTCTGGATAAGTCACTCAACTTGGCTCAGGATTGCTCATCATTTCCTACATCCTAGGTCTGTTTAAAGGCTACAGTTTAGGGGTTATTTTACCGAGAACACTGATATTTTCAGAAAGTGAGGTAGATTAATGCATCACCAAATATTTAAATGATAATATTTGAAAACTGGGCCAATGTAGAAGAGAAGTTAAAGAGTGGGAGAAAGGGTGTAGGGGTGTCCCCTACATTCACTGATGGAAATTCAAGGGGCCAGGGAGAATGTGGGTGGGGCGACAGCAGGGATATAGGTCTTCGTAAATAATCTATATGAACATGATGATGGGGAGAGAGCAGGGAAGCACAGGCACAGTCTAGTTACAGTGTTGGCTCTGCTGCCTCGAAGGGCTCCAACCCACCTCCAGGTAGCCACGGCACCAGGGCAGTGGGGAGAGGAAAGATGAAGTTTCGAAGGAAAAAGAGGAGGCTACACTCAGGGCAGGGGCCTGGACTAAGGGGAGTTAGGTAAGGAGCAACAGTGGAAGTTTTCCTTCACAAATGACAGAGTAGGACACCAAGATAAACACAGTAGTGATGGTACTGTCTGCAGCGACATCTTCAGGCCATCTGTGGAATAACTGTCCTTTGGCGAAACATTTTAATAAGGAGGGGCTCTCAGGAAAGTTGGGTTGAGGATGTTCATTGAGACTGGATATTTAGATGTGACTACTGTACGTCATTTGTCACAGTCCCAGAGGAAATCTGTGAGTGTCTCCTCTCCTGAAATCCCCATGCCCGATCCGTTCAGTTCCTTCTGTTCTTGAAATGACTCCAGCCCATTCCCTTTCCATGTTCACCTGATTTACCTCTCAATTTGCTATTCACACATTTATTAAATACTTACCAGGCCCAGCACTTGATATACTTTAGCCCCTTTAGTCTTCACAGCCATTCAGTTAGGTAGGCAGCATTATTTCTGTTTTGAAGAAATGGGAGACTCAGAAAAGTGAAGTCACTCACTCAGCAGCCAGCAGTCAAACCCATCACCCGTGCTGCCCTCCCATTGTTCTTCTTTATATTCTACAATGTCGCTTGACTGTTCCTATTTTTAAGAATTTCAAAGGTATTGACACAAATTATATGTGGTATTATCTATAGTTTACAAATTAATTAGTATTTTTAAACTTATATTTATTGTTGAAAGTATTACAGATATCTCCCTTTTCCCCTTTGGACCCCTTCACCCCACACCTACATAACATTTGCACAGGGTTAAAAATAGTTTAAAAATTCAAGTAGTTTATTATAAAAGGGTTGCAATTACATTTCTTTTCACTACTGTTTCTAACACATTTTCATCATGGCATTTTCTTTTTTTCATCATGGCATTTTTTTTTTCCATCATGGCATTTTCTGTAACAGAACTTCAGTGACCTGCTATGGCCTGCAGGCACTCTGAATTGCTCTGGCAGCAGTTAAAGCCTCCAGAATCAGACTCCACCCACCTCGGCCGCTCTGAGCCTGCACTTCTCCCCAGCAGCACTGCCCCAGCTGCCCTGGCCTTCACTGGGATAGACCTCTGTTCTCCCACCCCGTCCACTTCCTTGTCAGCACCCCTCAGCCTGCTTTCCAGGAGTCCGTCCCTGTCTTCCTGTCCCTGGTGTGCTCTGCCCTCGTCTGAATCCTTCTAATTCTACAGTCTGACTGGCACATTGGGCCTGTGGCCACATGTTGCATTGTATTGCTTAGTTATGGCTCATGTCCCTTTTTGACTCTAGTTAGACACGTAAGGATGTGGGATGGGATGGGCATTGCTTGGTGGGAGGAGAACACTAATTTCTTCCTGTCTCCCTTGTTCAGTCCACGGGTTAAGGCCTGAGTAACCCCTTTTTTTTTCAGACATATTAGTTGTTCTTTGACTTCTCTTTTCTGTTCATACCTCATTCTTTTTAAAAATATATATATTTTATTGATTTTTTTACAGAGAGGAAGAGAGAGGGATAGAGAGTTAGAAACATCGATGAGAGAGAAACATCGATCAGCTGCTTCCTGCACACCCCCTACTGGGGATGTACCTGCAACCAAGGTACATGCCCTTGACCGGAATCGAACCTGAGACCTTTCAGTCTGCAGGCCGATGCTCTATCCACTGAGCCAAACCGGTTAGGGCAATACCTCATTCTTTATCCAATCAACTTTTCTTCTCTATCTGGAAATTATCTCAAGAGCTCAAGTGGTCCAGCTTCTGCCTGGGGGATAGTTAGGTGTTACTATCCCCATTTTACAAAGGACGGGAGCATTGTGTGACACAGGCTGTTAGGAGGACCGGAGGGCAAAGTGGAGTCACCATGGGCCTCAGCCCCCTGGGAGGGGAGCACTAATGGGCTAATGAGGCATGAAGCCCTAATGGGTTTGGCTCAGTGGATAGAGCATCGACCTGCGGACTGAAGAGTCCTGGGTTCGATTCCAGTCAGGGGCATGTCCCTTGGTTGTGGGCACATCCCCAGTGGGGTGTGTGTAGGAGGCAGCTGATCGATGTTTCTCTCTCATCGATGTTTTAGCTCTCTATCCTTCTCCCTTCCTCTCTGTAAAAAATCAATAATATATATTTTCAAAAAAGACATGGAAAAAAAAAAAAGAGGCGTGAAGAGATTATAGATGGGCCTATAGTTAGCGCTCTTTTTCATCTTTTCCTCTTCTGCTTGCCCCACAGGAGCCGGTAGGGTGGGGACCCAGGAGAAAAGAAGATTCTGCCTTTCTCAAAACCTTCAGCCCTGGAGATAAATGAGGCCCTGGAGGCTTTGCTTTATGGCTTAGTGCAGCTCCCCAGGACAAGAGACCAAAAAAGGAAAATTAGGGCAGAAGCTCTATTTAGAG
>NW_005871070.1:4093294-4102076 GCF_000147115.1 Myotis lucifugus | reverse complement strand
TTCTGGAAGTAGCACAGGGAGCTACTCCGCTCATTAGACGTCAGGGCATCTCGGCAGCTTCCGCTGTTAAAGCCTTTACCTTCTCACTTCGAGTCCTTTTGTTCTCCCCGCAGGTCTAGCAGTTCGTCGGGCAGCCTGGGTGACTCACGCTGGCCACAGCAAGATTGAAAATGAACATGGAGGTACATGGGAGGGTTGCTGTCTGTAGGGTGTTGAACTGAAGCTAAAAATAGTTGGGGGTTCCTAGGGCAGCCTCTTTTGTGGCCACAGGCACTGAAAAAAGGAAACTCACTGGGGAAATCTCACCGCAGGAAAGGAGAAAAGCCCCCACCTCTGTCACCCCTTTTGCCCCAGAGAAAGAGCTCAAGGTGACAGAGAACTTGGTGTTTTCAAAATGTCACCACTCCCACAGACAGGCTCTCACTCCTCCCCACCCCCAGGCCTCTGATCAGAGGCTTTCCCTCTGGTTGAATTTACCTTCTTAGTTTCTGCTCGAGGATTAAGCACAGATGACTGTCCCTAACTGCCTGTGTTAGGGGCGGGAGGGAGAAATAGAATAGTGGGAACTAGCCATAGTTATAAGAAATATTAATTACGCTGTGTTAACTGTGTTCTGATTAAAGTAAGCACATTATTTTTATTTATTTTTGTTTTGTTTTGTTAATCCTCACCCAAGGATATTTTTCCATTGATTTTTAGGGGGAGTAGAAGAGAGAGGGAAAGAGAAACATTGATGTGAGAGAAACACATCGATTGGTTACCTCCTGCATGAGCCCTGACCAGACCAGGGCCGGGGTCAGGGAGGAGCCTGTAACCAAGGTACGTGCCCTTAACTGGAATCAAACCTGGGACCCTTGGTCTGCAGGCTGATGCTCTATCCACTGAGCCAAACCGGCTAGGGTGAAAGCACATTCTTTTTTTTTTTTTTTTTTTAATATATTTTATTGATTTTTTACAGAGAGGAAGGGAGAGAGATAGAGAGTTAGAAACATCGATGAGAGAGAAACATCGATCAGCTGCCTCCTGCACATCTCCCACTGGGGATGTGCCTGCAACCAAGGTACATGCCCTTGACCGGAATCGAACCTGGAACCCCTCAGTCCGCAGGCCGACGCTCTATCCACTGAGCCAAACCAGCTAGGGTGAAAGCACATTCTTTAAAAAATATATATTTTTTATTGATTTCAGATAGGAAGAAAGACAGCGAGAGAGATAGAAACATCAATGATGAGAGCAAACCATTGATCAGCTGCCTCCTGCACTCCCCTCACTGGGGATGGAGCCCACAACCTGGGCATGTGCCCTGACCGGGAATTGAACCTCGAACTCCTGGTTCACAGTACCAACCACTGAGGCACACCAGCTGGGCAAGAAGGCACATTCTGACATGGCTGGGAGTTGTACACCCCAGGACCTGGGAGTTAACTCAAAATGCAGTCCATTTTCCTTATCTAAGAGCTGCCTATCATCATGGAAAGATTAACAACCTTGCTGCTGAAACAATGGAGTCCTGCCCTTTGTAACCCCCAGCCTCATTGCCTGTAATCTGTAACCATTATACCCATTCTTACTCTTTTTGCCTACTTCCCCTGTAATCTTTGTCCTTCTATCAATATAATCAACTGGTTTATGGGGGTTGGGGGGATTAGAGCAGATTTTTGTGGATGACCTGCTGCTCTCTCATGCTGCTGGCAATATTAAAAAATAAAAAAAATGCTTATGTAATCCTAACTGGTTTGGCTCAGTGGATAGAGCATGTACCTTGGTTGGGGGCACATCCCCGGTGGGGAGTGTGCAGGGGGCAGCTGATCAATGTTTCTCATTGATGTTCCTAACTTTTTATCCCTCTCCCTTCCTCTCTGTAAAAAATCAATAAAGTATATTTAAAAAACACACAAAACGCTCATGTATGACTCAACCCTGGCTCTACTTACTTGGCTCAAGTAGTAACAGGCAGCCTAGACCCATTCATTGTCTGGTTTCACCTGTTCCTATGTTCAGTCAAAGGACTTCTTAAGATAAAGAAAATGTGCCCTGGCCGGTGTTGCTAAGTGATTAGAGTGTCGGCCCATGCGCCAAGGGTTGTGGATTCCATTCCCGGTCAAGGGCATATACCTGGGTTGCAGGTTTGATTCCCCGCCCTGGTCAGGGTGTGTGCGGGAGGCAACCAATAGATGTGTCTCTCTCACATTGTTGTTTCTCTCTCTCTCTCTCTCTCTCTCTCTCTCTCTCTCTCTCTCAATGGGAAAAATATCCTTGGCTGTCTGGCTGCTGTGGCTCAGTGGTTGAGTCGACCTATGAGCCAGGAGGTCATGGTTCGATTCCCAGTCAGGGCACATGCCCGGGTTGCATCTCAATCCCCAGTGTGGGGTGTGCAGGAGGCAGCCAATCAATGATTCTCTCTCATCATTGATGTTTCTGTCTCTCTCCCTCTCCCTTCCTCTCTGAAATCAATACAAATATATATTTAAAAAATATATCCTTGGGCAAGGATTAACAACAATAACAACAACAAAAAGACAAAGTAAATGTGAAATATTGATACATGTGGCTAATATGAGAAAACATCTCTAAAGGAAAAAAGTATGATATATGAAAAAACACACGTTAATTTGTCAAGCATTTACTTTGTGCCAGGCACTGTGCTGGGGTCTGGAGGTACAAAGAAAATAAAATAGGGCTCCTGTTCTCAAGGAGCTTGTAGACTGGTGGGAAGATAATCAGGTAAATGAGTGATTCTCGTGAGGAGTGATAAGGGCTATGGTTTCGGGAAGAACAAATGCACTGGGAACATGGAACAGGGGAAGCTCAGACAGACTGGGAAAGTTGGTCAAGGACAGCTTCTAAGGGCCAAGTAGGAGTCAGATAGGGGGAAGGCCATGCCAGGAGAAGGGCGAGTCTGTGGTGAAGAATGGAGGCATGAAACAAGCATTTGCACATGGCTTGGTGGGAGGTAGAGGGAATTGATGCGCGGCCATGGGACGGAGCAGGGAAGCTGGAGCAGCACCTGAAAGCCACAGAGAGCCACTGAGGGACTTCACACGGCGCTGTCATCATTGTGTGTTTTGGAAGACAGTGTGGCAAGCAGGCTGCAGTGGGTTAGGCATGAAGCTGGTGACCAGCTAAAGGCAGTGACTAGAAAATGGAGAATATAGATGCTAAATAGAGATCCCAGAACAAGGATCTGCAGGTCTTGGTGACTGACTGGATGAGAGGTAAGGAGAGAGGGACGCTTCTAGGAGCTCTGTTTCTGACGTGGGCTACTTCATGGGAAAATAGGAGAAAGAGTGGGTTGGGGGAAAGATGGTGAGTATTGTCTTGGACATATTAATTTGAGGGGCCTGTTGGATATAAACAGGTGATTTACTGTGAGGAGTCTTAAGAGAATACACAGCCAGTGTGGCTCAGTGGTTGAGCGTCAAACTACGAACCAGGATGTCATGGTTTGACTTCTGGTCAGGGCACATGCCTGGGTTGTGGCCTCGATCCCCGGTAGGGGGCGTGCAAGAGGCAGCCAATCAATGATTCTCTCTCATCATTGATGTTTCTATCTCTCTCTCCCTCTCCCTTCCTCTCTGAAATCAATAAAAAATATATTTAAAAAAAGAGAGAGAATGAAACATTTTGAAGTCATCAACTTATTCGAGAAATAGCTAATGTCCAGGTGTGGACAGAGCCACCCAGGAATTGTGTATTGAGTTCCAAGGACCAAGAAGGGAACAACAGCATCTAATCCAGTTACATTTAAAGTAATTATTGATAGGTTTGTAGTTATTGCCATTTTATTGTTTTCTGATTGTTTTTGTAGTTCTCTGTTTCTTTATTATTCTCTTGCTCTGTTCTCTTGTATGTGGAAGGCTTTTGGTAGTGTGTTTGGATTCCTTTCTCCTTATTTCTTTTTTTTTTTTTAAATATATTTTATTGATTTTTTACAGAGAGGAAGGGAGAGAAATAGAGAGTTAGAAACATCGATGAGAGAGAAGCATCGATCAGCTGCCTCCTGCACACCCCCTACTGGGGATGTGCCCACAACCAAGGTACATGCCCTTGACCGGAATCGAACCTGGGACCTTTCAGTCCGCAGGCCGACGCTCTATCCACTGAGCCAAACTGGTTCGGCCTCCTTATTTCTTAAAAAAAAAGTCCATTGATTTTTTAGAGAGAGAGGAAGGGAGAGGGATAGAGATAGAAACATTGATGAGAGAGAAATGTCATCGATCAGCTGCCTCCTGCATGCCCCCTACTGGGGATTATCCCCAAACCTGGGCATATGCCCTGACTGGGAATTGAACCGTGACCTCTTGGTTCCTAGGTCGATGCTCAACCACTGAGCCACACCAGCTGGGCTCTTCTTATTTCTTGATTACATCTTACAGATTTTTGGTTTGTGGTTACCATGTGCTTCATATATACTGAGCTATGTATGTATCAGTCTACTTTAAGTTGATGGTTGCTTAAGTTTGAATGCATTTGAAAATCACTACCATTTTTACTCACTCCATTTGTGTTTGTGTTTTTGTCATTTTTTACTTCTTGTGTGTGTATTTGTGTGTATCCCTTAATTTACTGTTGTAATTACACATGATCTTCCTACTTTTGCCTTTTAACCTTTGTTGTTAAACCTTGATTGTTGGTTGATTCACTACTTTTATTATGTGTTTGCCTTTGTCAGTGAGAATTTTTTCTTTGTGAAATTTTCTTATTCATATTTTTATTTTTTTCTTCTTCTTAAAGAAGTCCCTTTAAATGATAGCCTTGCTGAGTAGAATAATCTTGGTTGTAGGTCCTTGCTTTTCATCACTTTGAATATTTCATGCCAGTCCTTTCTGGCCTGCAAAGTGTCTGTTGAGAAATCAGCTGATTATCTTATGGGAATTTCCTTGTAGGAAACTAACTGCTATTTTCTTGCTGCTTTTAAAATTCCTTCTTTGTCTTTAATCTTTTGCATTTTAATTATGATGTGTCTTAATGTGGGCCTCTAAGGGTTCATCTTGTTTGGGACTCCACACTTACTGGACTCATGTGTCTACTTCCTTCACCAGGTTAGGGAAGTTTTCAGTCATTATTTCCTCAAATAGGTTTTCAATGTCTTGCTCTCTCTCTTCTCCTTCTGGCACCCCCTATGATGTGCATGTTGGTATGCTTGATGTCCCACAGGTTCCAACTTTTTAAAATTCTTTTTTCTTTTTGCTGTTCCAATTGGATGGTTTCCTCTGCTGGTTAGATCCCCTGGTTCATCTAATTTGCTGTTGATTCCTTCTAGTGTATTTTCTCTCTTTTTTTGAATTTGAAATTATTATCTTTATTTTACAGATAAAATGTGTTTATCCAGAGGGTTTGAAGGCTGCACAATTACTAAGAAACAAAATCTAAGAGTCCAAGGTCTGGTCTCATTCCATTCCTTTCATGTGTATTTTTCATTGCAGTTATTGTATTCTTCATTTCCAACTAGTTCTTATTTTTTGACTGATTCTTTGTTTTCGGTCTTTTATTTTAGTCTCTCACTGAGATAATCTATTCTTCCCCTAAGTTCATTGAACATCTTTATACCAGTGTTTTGAATTCTGCCTCTGATAGATTGCTTGCCTCCTTTTTGTTTAGTTATTTTTTGGAGTTTTATCCTATTCTTTCATTTGGGGCATGTTTCTTTGTCTTCTCATTTTGGCTGCTTTCCTGTACTTGTGTTGGTTTCTATGTATTAGGTAGTTCTGCTCCATCTCCCTATCTTGGCAGAGTAGCCCAACATAGTCGGTGTCTGTGGGGCCCAGTGGTGCAGTCTCCCTGTTCACCTGAACGAGGTGCTCAGGAGTGTCCCTGTGTGTGCTGTGTGCCCTCCTGTTGTAGTTGAGCCTTGACTGCTGTTGGCACATCAGTAGGTGGGACTGACCCTTGGGCTGACTGGCCATGATTACAGCAGACAAGCTGTTGGGTGTGGGCTGACCTCACAGACAGGGATTTGCTTGAGTGGGGTCTGGTGCCTGCCAAGTTCATCCTTTGGGCGTGTCACTTGCGGTGTCAATTGGGTGGTGTTCTGGTGTGGTTTGAAGCTGGCCACCAGGTATGTTGGTTCTGGGGCCTCTGGGGAAGGGCTCCAGTGCAGCCAAATCAGCCGCTGCTTGTGTCCATCCTGGGCCGACCAGATAGGAGCTGTGGAGTGATTTGCAGTTGGTAGCTGCCTGTGCTGGGCTTGGAGGCCCCTGGCAGAGGATATGCTGTGAACTGAGGCTGGCGCCAACTAGTGCCAGGCTTGGGGCTGCTTAGCAAGAGGTACAGGGCACGCTGAGGCCAGCCGCTGCTTGTTTTGGGCATGTGCCCCTTTGAGAGATTTTAGGAAAGTCTGAAGCATGGGCCCAGGCCAGCCACTGGTGTGGATTAGCCTCTGAAAAGAGGTTGGGCCTGGCAGGCGATGGGTAGGGCAGGGTCTCAGGGAATCATCAGGGTGGGGTGAGAGCCGTGCCAGCCAGGCTCATTAACACAGATTGGCATCCCCCTGCCCCTGATGGAGGAGGGCTCAACAGAGGAACAATGGTACCTGCCTGTGCTTTGTCCCAGAGAGAACTGCCCCTTCAACTTTCACCCTGAGGCCAGACAACTCAGCCCCTCCCTGTATGGAAATGCTGCGCCTTCTCTGGAGCGTAGGTGAGTGTGAAGGGTGAGTCTGTATGCGGGCCCTTTAAGAGAGGCTGTGGCAGAGCTAGTTCACCTGGTGGACTCCCTGCTGGGTTTCACAGCCGGACCATACGGGACTCCTTTCCCCTGCACTGGGCTCCGGGTTGGGGAGCCCAGTATAGAGCTGGGAGCCCTGGTTCCTCAGGGCGGCCCGCAACCTAGATATCCCTCCCAATTCTTTTTTTTTTTTTGATCAGCAAGGCAACTTCACTTCTGCAGAAGGGTGCAGCTGCTGCCTGAAAATCATGGGCAAAGCACACTGAACCGGAAGTCATTCGGGTTTTATTCCCTGACTCAGTCTGCCCTGCTCCTCACTCTGACTCCGACTTGATTGGTCAGAGCTCAGAGCTCAGATTCACATTATTGTGCGATTGGCTAACTCAAAGGAAGGGGAGGGGTAAGGCGGGGCCTAAGGTGGCAGCTGCTCCTTTCTGTGCCTCCCTCCCTATTCTCAACCACCACAGGTGGGGGTGGGACTGGTTAGTGTCTCCCCCCTCCTCCCAGTCTCCAGTGGCTTCCCTCTACCCTTAGTTACAGGAGTTCTGTTCAACTTGTCTTCAGGTGATTCTCAAGGGTGGTGGTTCTGTAATTTAGTTGTAATTTTGATGTGGATGTAGGAGGAGGTGAGCACGGCATTTACCTGCTCCACCATCTTGACCAGAAGTTCTAGAGTCATATTTTGCTGAGCCCCACCCCCAGCAGTTTTAGTTCAGCAGGTCTGGAGTGGGGCTTGAGAATGCATTTTTTAAATTAATTAATTAAAATTTTTATTGATTAAGTTATTACATATGTGTCATGCCCTCACCCCCCTGGTGTTTGTGTCCATTGGTTAGGCCTATATGCTTGCATACAAGTCCTTTGGTTGATCTCTCCCCCTTACCCCCACACTCCCCTACCTTCCCTCTGAGGTTTGACGGTCTGAAAGAGAGAATGCATTTGTTTTAAATTCCAAGTTCTCCATTGCTTCTGGCCGGGGAACACAGTTTGAGAACCATTGTTCTATATGCTTCTTCCATAAAATGTCACGTTGTTTCTGTCGTTCTAAATTGTACTCTTTACATTCGAGGGAACTCTCGGTCCCAGACCTGAGCTGAAGACCTAATACTGAAGGGTTATAGCCGTTCCCTCCACAAAGTGTCTAATGAGTTTGTTCAGATACTTGTTTTCCCAAACAACTGGATACAGATCAGTCTGTAGAGACGGATGGAGAAGGAAATATATGTCTCCGGTCACCTTCCATGTGTATTTTTGCTTTGCTCCATCCTCCTTCCCTAATCCCCCCCCCTCCCCCCCCCTCCACTGAGTTTGAGAGAACTGCCCTGGCAATGTCGGCCGCATTTTCCCTGTATTACAGAATTCCATTGTCTGCACTTCTGGGAAACATGGACCCCACCCTATGACTCGTGGGCGGTGGCCAATCTTCAGTTTGTCAGCCTACATTCTTTTTATGGTCAAATCTTTTCTGGCCCCACAACCACCTGTACGAGACTCATTTCTGGAAGTTTACCGAACTTATAATCAAACATAAAGAAATCTTTAAAAGCCACAGTCAAAGGCAACCCTGGATGGTGGATGGAAAGTTTTGTGTTTTCTTCTCTTCTCACGTAAACAATGGGACCGGGAATGGAATTGGGTCTATGGTACAGTGAGGTGCTTGACTGCTGTCTGTAGGGTTTCAGGCCAGATGCTACACAAAAACATAGGTTCAAAGGACACCGTCCTAGACTCTATGCGGGTATGTCCTAGACCTCTGAGAACGTAGGGGTATTTATGAGGATTAATATTTCCACATTTTCTAGAAGAACAAAAGAGAATTCTAAGCTTCCCTCAAAATTTGGTTTTGAGTCGTCAGAGACCACATTTGTTTCCTTGAACAGATTATAGTTTTGAAGCCATATTGGCAAATTATCAAATTACATAAAATGCAAATTATGTCAGAATTATAAAGTATCTCTATATATAAAAGCCTAAGCGACAGGCCGACCATCCGACCATCCGACTGGTAGCTATGATGCACACTGACCACCAGGGGGCAGACACTCAATGCACAGGCATGGAAACATGGAACAGACTGATGAATCTCAGAGGGAAGTAGGGAGAGGGGGGAGGGTGG
>NW_005871070.1:4059772-4092734 GCF_000147115.1 Myotis lucifugus | reverse complement strand
TAAGGTCATTTGTCCGACCATTCCTTTTATGTTTTAAAGCTTGTCTCAGTAGCCTCACCATGTGGTCTAGCAACTGGGGTACAATACCTTAGTGTTTGCACCTACGGAGAGTATTCGGTGAGAAGGGAGACCCCAATTCCAGTCACTCAGGAAGACCTTTGTGCAGAAGGTAAGTTTTGATGTGGTTAATTGGCTCAGTAAAAAAGTATTCAGCTCAATTAAAAGAGAGGAAAAGGAAACTTGGCTAATTCCTCTTTTCCTTTGCCAAATGAAACAATATTGTAGATGGAGAATGAAGAATATCTTTTTGGAAAATAGCTAAATGGCAAACAACTTACACTCCTATTTCCCTCCTAATGAAAAAACACTCCCAAATGCCAGACCACAATAGCAAAATGCTTAATAGTACCCCGCACCCCAGTAAGCCATCATTCCTTGTCTCTACCAACAAAAACACATTTTATGGCCCAATTTACATGAATCACTCTGTGAAAATGATAGCAAATGTAATAACTCCAGACAGCTGCAATTGTCTAAATGTTTCCCTATTAGCTATTTGAATGGCTAAAGCATTATAATCAAATCAGAATGAATGCTAATTGAAATCTAATAGATGGGGGAACGGGAAGAGATTAACCAAATAAGTTATATACATATATGTATAGCCCATGGACACAGACAATAGTGGGGTGAAGGCCTGGGGTGGCGTGGGGGCTGGATGGAATGGGGAAGTGGGGGATTACAGGGGGCATCTGTAATACTGTCAATAAAAAATAAACTAAAAAAAAAAGAAATCTAATAGAGCTTATATCTGTGTGATTAGGTATCAGAATTTGATTCCAATATTCTTAAATTACAGACAATGTCCATCAAGTTACCCTAAAAATAAATATTGTAACCTCAATGGCAAAGGAGATGGATTATTTCAATAAACAGAAATCAAACTGGAACTGGTTTGTGCGGTGTCACAGCCACCTAGTGGGACTTAGTGGAACTGCAGAGACAATCTTGCCTTGGGCACAACTATTTTCCTAACCCAGGAAGTTTCTTGACAAACAAGAGAAAGTGCCCCAATTTGTAATTCTATGGTTGAACGTAATTAGTGATGATGGAGAATATTAATAAAGATATTTTCTGGAAGAAACAGCCACAATATTACAGCTGGGAAGCATGTGCTGGCAAGAATTAGAGGTGAAGTTGGATGGATTTGGGAGGAGAGAATGGAGTGCTGCTGAGTGGATCGCTTGGGAATTGAGCCTTCACACTCCCCATGTCCCGGGTGACTCCCTTCCTCCCCTGGTCTCTGCTAATGGAAGATCCACTTACTGTGTGTAATATCTCTAGAATAAATAACAGTTATTGAATTTCGAATATGTATGAACACAGTCTCAAAACCCGGTTGAGTAAAAGAAATGTAAAATATGGCCCCTTCCTTAGGGTGTTTATGTTCAGTTCTGTGGAGAGATTAGATAAAAATACATGATACCGTCCACTGGCAATTAAGTGCTGACTTTTGTCATAGCGTAGTCTCCTAGAAAGATACCCGGGATGTACATTTTTGAGTCTTTACATGTATAACAATGCTTTTATTCTAAAACCATGCTTGAGAGAGTGTGGCTAAAGTGTGATTTTCTCTCACTTGTTGAATGCATCGGGAAGCTTGATTGTAAAATGTATGCCCCTGGAATGTGAGAAGAGGGATGACAAGTCAAATTTGTTGCTTAACTTACTAACTACATAGAAACTTAAGATGTACATATATGTATATTCGATTTGGCCTGAATTAGCCCTGATTCTCTGCCCTCCCCTCATATTATTGTAAAATACACATAACATGAAAATTACTGTCTTAACCATGTTCAAATATACAATTAGGTGGTATTAATTACATTCATATTGTTGAGCAACCATCACCATTGTCCATCTCCAGAACTCCCTTCATCTTGCAATGCAAACTCTGCACCCATTAAACAATAACTCCCCATTTCCCCTGCCCCTGGCCCCTGGCCACCACCATTCTACTTTCTCTCTGTGATTTTGACTACTCTAGGTACCTCACATAAATGGAATCACACAGATATACTTACCTCTTTGAGACTTTGTTTTTAATTATTTTGGGTATATATCCAGAAGTGAATTGCTGGATCATATATGCTAAATTTATTTTTAATTTTTTGAGGAACCACCATACTATTTTCACAGTGGCGGTAGCATTATACATTTATACCAACAATGCACAAGGGTTCCAATTTCTCCACATCCTTGCCAACATTTGTTATTTCAGCTTTTCTGATGGTAGCAATTCTATCAGATATGAAGTGGTACCTTATTGTGGTTTTGATTTGCATCTCCCTAGAGATTAGTGGTGTTGAACATCTTTTCAGATGCTTATTGGCCATTCAAATATCTTCTTTGAAGAAATGTCTATTCAAGTCCTTTGCCCATTTTTGGACCAGGTTATTTATTTATTTATTTACTTATTTATTTATTTCTTGTCTTTCTAAATCCTCACCCGAGGATATTTTTCCACTGATTTTTAGAGAGAGGGGAAGAGAGAGAAAGAGACAGAGAGAAACATCAATGTGAGAGAAACACATTGATTGGTTGCTTCCTGCACATGCCCTGAACAGGGCCCCAGCACAGGAGGAGCCTGCAACCGAGATACGTGCCCTTGACTGGAATCGAACCTGGGACCCTTTGGTCTGCAGGCCAACACTCTATCCACTGAGCCAAACTGGCCAGGGCCCAGATTATTTGTTTTTTGTTGTTGTTTAGTTTTAGGAGTTCTATGTATATTCTGCATATTAATCCCTTCTCAGCTATATGCTTTGCATGGGTTGCCTTTTCACTTTCTTCAAAGGCTTAGCTGTCATTATCACTATCTCCCTGGGTGGGCTTGTCAAAGAAACATTCTGCCATGCCAGATTCCCGGGCTGCCATCTTGCACAAGCTGTTTTTGTGGTTCCTCATTTCTTTGATGGATTTCACCTGCTCAATCAGGTAGTGAGCCTCAATGAAGTCACACAAATAGGGGCTGTATTTGTCAATGGCCAGTTTGTACAGTTTCAGTAGTGACTGATTCATGCTTTCCAAGGGTAAGGCATACTCCATGTGCTCAGTCCATTCTCCCAGTCCTCACCGTCTGGTTTCTTGATATCCTGGAGGAATATTGGTTTACCTTGTTGGTTCTGCAGCTTCATTAGTATCTCAGCATGTTCCCTCTCTGCATGAAATAGGTGAAGAAAATATTTGGCAAAGTTCATTCTACCTAGAATTTGTTGAGTTTTTTGGATGTTTATATTTACATCTTCCATCAAACTTGGGACATTTTCAGCCATTATTTCTTTAAATAATATCTTCCCCTTTCTCACTTTTCCGAGACTTCCTCAATGTGTATGGTGGTTTGGTTATACCGTAGTTTCCTTAGGCTCTGTTCACATTTTAAAAATCTATTTTCTTTATATTCTTTATATATGATCATTTCCATTGTCCTAGCTTCGAGTTTGCTTATTTTTTCTTCTTCTTCCTATTCAAATATGCATTTGAAATCTTCATTTCAGATATTGTACTTTTCAGTTCTAGAATTTCTTTTTGGTTTCCTTTTACATTTTCTTTCTCTTTATTGCTGTTTCAATTTTGTGCTCATTCATTGTTTTCTTGACATTCTCCATGCCCTATTTTAGTTCTTTGAGAATCTTTAAGACAATTTTTTAAAAGTCTTTGTGAGGTAGGTCTATCACCTGTTTTTTCTTTGGGACAGATTGGTTCGTGTTTGTTTGTTTGTTTGGTTCCTTTGAATGGGCCAGACGTTCCTATTTTTTTTGTATGTTTTGTGATATTTTTGTTGTTGAAAACATGAAACTTTTTAATCTAATGATATGGTAGCTCTGGAAATCAGATTTTCTCCCTTCTCCAAAGTTTGCTGGCTTTTTGTTTTGCTTTTAAAAAATTGTTGTAGGCTGTCTCTTCTGAGGATCAACTTGAAGTATAGACTTAAGGTATTCTGAAGTCTTTTTAAAGCCTGTTTCCCTGGGCATGTGTGGTAACTTTCTAATTCCCCCCTACATACAGTTGCTTTTGAATGTCCTGGTGTTTGTCTGGCTCTTAAAATGGTGAAAAGAGAAAAATGGAGGGGGCCGGGGAAAAGGGGCCGACCCTTTCAGTTTCACAGAATTGCTTCAGTCAGCAAGGGAGATGCCTGCAACCATGCAGGGAAGCAGCAACCATGGCTGCTGATCTCTGCTTCTGCACCTCTGATCAGACACAGCAGTTAGTGACCAGGGCAGTTAGATATCTGGAGGACAGGATTCTTATTGCTCACTCTGGCTCCCACAGTCTGTGTGCAGTGTGCTCCAGGAGTGCATGCACAGCTACTTGCCACGGGACTCTGAAATGGGGCAATCTATGCAAGCCCTTAGCACAGTAGCACAGTGCCTTTGATAAGCCCTAAGATACATGAATTGCTAAGGCGGCTCTCACCACTTCTCCCTTAGCTTTCATATGGGGTCCCCCCCCCATGATTGGGTTTTTATTTACAAAATCATCTATACAACATACACATATTTAGCCAAAATTCACTTTCCATGGGAAGTAATACAGTTTAAAATTACATTAGAATTTTGTATATAACAAGGTTTTATTTACGAGAACATCCAATTAAACCCGCTGCCCTCTAATCACATTGCAGGCTAGGTGGCTCCCGCACAGCAGATGGCAGGCCTTGCCTCCCAGAGAGTGAACACAGGCTACTTCAGTGGCAGCAGCTATTCCTGAAACCCTACTGGCAACTATGGCTCCAGGTTAGTAAAATTAAATTTGCTTCTTATTAATCATGATGATCAGGTACCAATTTAGAGTGTCACTCTTATTAAGGGTTTTGAAATGATTCATAATATTAAATATGGCTCCAATATTTGCAATTGAGGACCTTTTCGATGTAATTTTTTTTTACTTGATAGCTCTTCTAATTAAAAGTCAGTCATTTTGTGTTAAATATACAATTCATATAATTACAGATAATTTCAACTTTTTATTTTAAAATAATTTTGTACCCACAGAAGTTGTGAAAATAGTAGAGAGAGCTCTGTGTATCCTTCACTTTAGCTTCCTTCGATGATAACATTATCAAAAACAGAAATTTATGGCCTTAGCCAGTTTGGCTCAGTGGATAGCACATCAGCCTGCAAACTGAAAGGTCCCAGGTTTGATTCCGGTCAAGGGCACATGCCCGGGTTGTGGGCTCGATCCCCAGTGGGGGACTTGCAGGAGGCAGCCGATCCATGATTCTCTCTCATCATGGATGTTTCTATCTCTCTCTCCCTCTTCCTTCCTCTCTGAAATCAATAAAAATATATAAAAAAACAGGAATTTGTAATTAACTATGGATTTTATTCAGATTTCACAGGTTTTTTGTGTGTTTGTTAATCCTCACCAGAGGATATTGATGTTTAGAGAGAGTGGAAGGGGGAGAGAAACATCGATGTGAGAGAGATACATTGATTGGTTGCCTCCTGCATGCACCCCAACCAGGGCTGGGGAACCTGCAACCAAGGTACGTGGCCTTGACTGGAATTGAACCTGGGACCCTTCAGTCCACAGGCCGACGCTCTATCCACTGAGCCAAATCAGCTAGGGCAGTGTGTGCATGTTTTAAAGATTGTAAATTGATTTTAGAGAGAGAGGAAGGGAGAGGGAGAGAGAGAAACATTAATTGGCTGCCTCTTGCATGGCCCCCACTGGGGCCTGAGCCTGAAATCCCAGCATGTGCCCTGATCAGAATGGAACTGCAACCCTTCTGTGCAGGGGACGACTTCCAACGAACTGAGCCACACCAGCCAGGGCAGATTTCACAGTTCTTACATGCCCTGGTTTATTTTATTTGCTTTGCTATCCAGTTCTATGAAATTTGATCAGATGTATAGATTTGTGTAACCAGTAGCACAAGCAAGATACAGAACTGTTCCATTGCCACAAGACACTCCCTTGTACTACTCTGATAGTCACATCCTCCCCTGTCACCACGCCCTGGCAATGACCCATCTGTTCTCTGTTACTAAATTTTGTCATTTTAATTTTACAATATGTAAACTTTTGTTGAATTGTCTTTTTTCACTCAGTATAATGCCCTTGAGACCCATCCAGGTTGTTGCATGTGTTAATACTTTGTTCCATTTAATTAATGAGTAGTATTCCATTATATGGGTGTTCCCATAGTCTGTACTTTCCCTTATTGATGGATATTTGAGTTGTTTTCAGTTTTGGGGTCTTACAAATAAAACTGCTATGAACAGTCATGTACAGGTTTTTATGAACATACACTTCTTTTCTCTAAGATAAATACCCAGTTTTATAAGGTTTTAAGGGTTAAATAAGATCAT
Source organism: Myotis lucifugus (assembly GCF_000147115.1). Lineage (NCBI taxonomy): Eukaryota > Metazoa > Chordata > Mammalia > Chiroptera > Vespertilionidae > Myotis > Myotis lucifugus. Next base: position 4,086,357 of record NW_005871070.1, on the reverse strand, counting down.
AATGTTAAAATACTCTATAAATGACAATGCTCAATTTAAACTTAAGGTATGTTACTCTGAGTGATATTAATAAGGATAAATACTGACACAAGTATGGAAAAATTATAGGAAAAGAAGCGGTAAGAGTTGCTGACAGATGGGCTGTGAAGAGGGGACCAAGTTTTGTGTATTTTCTTTTATAAGAAATAAAATGATGTTTATTAGGTAACAAAGGGTGTGAGAGTCAGTGGAAATGTGGGGTTGAATTATAAAACAAAAGATTGAACTGTGTTGGTCCATTGGTGAGCCTCTGGAGGATATCCACAATGAGGGGAGAGAATATTAATAGGAAGAAAGATGAGCAGAAACAGAAAAAAAAAAAAAGGCAGATTCATTCATTCATATATCTAACAAATATTTACTGAGTTCCTATGTTTGCCAATAATTATTCTGGACCCTGGATACACCAGTGATTTTCACTACTGGATAAGGTCCCTGCATTTATGAAGCTTATAGGCTAGAAAGAGTGAAAGACAATAAACAAGTTAATAAGATAATGTCAGGTAGTTATAAGTAATACTAGAGGCCTGGCGCACGAAATCATGTGTGGGTTCGGTCCCTAGGCCTGGCCTGCGACCAGGGCCATCTTCCCCAGCGACCTGCAGCCGGCCCTGCACCCCGCCGCCACCCACCCCCGGTTCCCCGTTCGCCATCAGGTGATCGGTGCCTGATGGCCGGGGAAAGGTACCAAGAGGTGGTCAGTGCGCTTGGTCCAGTGGTCGTTCTGGTTGTTCTGCCATTAGGGTCAATTTGCATATCACCCTTTTATGATATAGGATAGAAGCCTGGTGCAAGGGTGGGGGCCAGCTGGCCTGCCCTGGTGCCCAGATCGGGTTGTGGGTCCCCGCTGGGGGTGGGGCCGGCCTGGGTGAGGGGCCTTCATAAGGTCAAGCTTAATTATGCTAAGAGGGCTGTGCCCTCTAAGCTGGGACTTGTTTGTGGCTTTGCCAACAGGTCAGTCCGAGGCTTAATCCTATAGCTGCTCCTTACAGTTTCTGTATTCTTAATTTATGACTGGTACTTTTTATGATTTTTAGCTCCATTTTTTTATGTTTCTTATCTCATCATTGAAGTTCTCACTAAGTTCATCTTCCCCTAAGTTCATTGAGTATCCTTGTGACCAGTGTTTTGAACTCTGCATCTGGTAGATTGCTTATCTCCTTTTTATCTAGTTCTTTTTCTGGAGTTTTGTTCTGTTATTTCATTTGGGACATGTTTCTTTGCCTCCTCATTTTGGCTGCCTCCTGTGTTTGTTTCTATGCATTAGGTAGAGCTACTACATCTCCTGGTCTTAGTAGAGTGGCCTAATGTAATAAGTGTCCTGTAGGGGCCACTGGTGCAGCCTGCTGGGCACACTAGGTGCATCCCCTGTGTGGTTGTGTGTAGTTGAGCCTTGGTTGCTGTTAGTACATCAATGGGAAGGATTTATCCTCAGGTTGATTGGCTGTGAGGACTGGTCACAACTACAGTGGAGGATCTGCTATGTAGGGGCTCACCCCATGGAACAGAACTCATTTCAGTGGGGCTCTGGTGCCCAGAGTCTGTGCCTTGAGTGTGTGGCTTATGGAGGTAGTTGGGTGATGCTCTGGCATGATTTAAAGCTTTCCAACAATGCCCTGGCTTTGGGGCCTCCTGGAAGGTACACACCAAAATCAGCCACCCCTGTGTCCTGCCTGGGGCCGCTTAGCATGAGCTACCAAGCATCTGCAGATGTCAGCTACTTTTGCTGGGCTTGAAGGTGCCTGGGAAAGGCCCAACTGCAAACCAAGGCTGTCTGCCACTACTGCCAGGCTTGGGCTGCTTAGTAAGATGTATGGTACACACTAAGGCCAGATGCTACTTGTTTGGGATTTGTGGACCTTTAAGAGATTTTAGGAAAGTCCACAGAATGAGCTAAGACAGGCCATTCATGCGGAAAAGTCATTGGAAACAGCTTGGGTGGGCCCACAATTGGGTGGGGCGGTGCCTCAGGGAACCACTATGGTTGGGTGAACAGTGTTAGGTTGATGGAGATTCAGATATAGTGGCCACCTGTGCCTGCAGGGGAAAGGCTCAGCAAAGGAACAATGGTCTCTGCCAGTACTTCAGTCATAGTGGTCGGCAAACTGCGGCTCGCGAGCCACATGCGGCTCTTTGGCCCCTTGAGTGTGGCTCTTCCACAAAATACCGACTTCTGCGCATGGGGCCACGAAGTTTCAATCGCACTGTACGTGCGTGCCCGCACGTGGTATTTTGTGGAAGAGCCACACTCAAGGGGCCAAAGAGCCGCATGTGGCTCGCGAGCTGCAGTTTGCCGACCACTAGCCTAGGAGAAAGCTGCCTCTCCAGCCCTTGCCTCAAAGCCAGACAATTCAGTTTCCCCCTGTGTGTCCCTGGCACCTTTCAAATTGCTGCTCAGTGCTGGAGCTCAGTGTGAGTGAGTCCAAGTAAGTCCAATGTGCAGGCCCTTTAAGAGGAACACCTGGGACTCCAGCAGTTCTCTGTCTCAGTCAGCCACAATCCCTACTGGTTTTTACAGCTAGAAGTTATGGGGTTTTCTCTTCCTGACACTAGTACCGTGTGCTGGTAGGCCTGGTATGGGGCTGGGACCCCTCACTACTCGGGGGAACTCCACAGCTGAGATATCCCTCCCGATTTTTAACCACCATGTGGTTGTGGACCAGCCCATTCTGCATCTATGTCCCTCCTACCAGTCTTGATGTGGATTAGTCTGTAAATCCTTAGTTATAGGACTTCTGTTCAGCTAGATTTCAGGTGGATCTGTGCAAAATTCTTATCTTAGATTTAAAAAGGTAAAATTCCTCAATTATATTGTTACTGGTCCAAAGTTAGAGTTTAGAGAAAGGAATGTTTATTGATTGAGAAGGCACCAACTGAGAAGTTGGGAGCCCATCTTAAGAAAGTGCAGAGTTCAGGCTTCTTTTATGTCAAGAGAAGGGGAAGTGGGAGGGGCTAATTTTTTGTAAAACTCAAGCTGTAAGCAGAATTCCTCTAATGATTAGCATGTTTATATGCAGGACAAAGCAGATAGCCTGAAGGCCATGGGAACAGCTCACATTTGAACAAGACAGAGTCAGAGAGACCAAGCATTTCACTCTGTTACAAAATATCTAAGCCACCCTAGCTGGTTTGGCTTAGTAGATAGAGCATTGGCCTACAGACTGAAAGGTCCCAGGTTCGATTCCAGCCAAGGGCACATGCCTGGGTTGCAGGCTCTATCCCTAATAGGGGGTGTGAAGGAGGCAGCCGATCAATGATTCTCTCTCGTCATTGATGTTTCTCTCTCTCTCTCTCTCTCTCTCTCTCTCTCCCCCTTCCTCTCTGAAATCAATAAAAAGAAATGTCTAAGCTGACAGCACACAATATTCCTAGCAGGCCTTATGGGATTGGGTAAGTGATTCAACAGTGAGAGAAGCAGCGCTTCAGAGAGCAGAAGTGGACTGCATGTTGGTTGGTGGTAGGGAATCGTGGCAAACAATTATTATTCTAATACACCATTACACCTTACAAAGCCTGGAAGAATTTTCCTAACTAGGGAGTGACTTCCTGACTAGGGAGTGACACTGCAGGGCTCTCCCATCTACTGGTGATCAAAATGTGCTTGCTAGGATGGTCCATTGTGCACAAGCACCCTTCCATCACCCCCCAATTTATTTGTTTTGCTTTGCCTGGCTCAATTCAGGGCCTTGCAATATAATGCCTAGAGGTTCAATTTTGTCACTGTGGAAATCAAATGAGCTTAGAGGTTATTTGGTTTTAAGTATCATTTATTAAAACAATCAATGTAGAGGATTTAGTCATTCAAATGGTTAATGGGGGGACATTTCGGTAATTACAACTGTTGAATGTTCTCTCTTCTGCTAATTGTTTTTATTGAACAAGATTTATGTCTAGGTCTTGAAAAGAAGTGGTTGAAGCTGTGGGTATCACAGGCCAACATTTTGGAAATAAGAGGTGGAGAGAGATCTGGGTCCTAAACCTGGTCCCACTTTCCTCTCTGCTTCAATCTGTTTGTATCCCAAAGAATAGAAGGACAGTAAATAATCCCCTGGGGCTCAAGGAAAATACCCAGGTCGATTCTGGCTGTATTTGGACACTTGCGCCCTCAAGTAGCCTCCTAAATTAGCACTAATTAATAATTAGTCTATGTACTTGGTATCATGTTGTCTTTGATAAATGGCCTTAGCTTATATACTCGGCTCACCTTTTCTCAAATATTCTTCTCCATCTTTTTTAGCAATCCAAATCTTACCCTCTGGGTTCAGCCAGCATCCACGGCTTGGGCGCCATGAGCGGCCTCTTAGGTGGCGCGGTGCTGAGGGAGGTGTGCAGCTCGCGGGCCTGGGTCCCCAGCCTGCTCGTGCGCCCCAGCTCAGGTCTGGGAAGGCCCCAATGTGGTCCGCACCTCAAGGGCCAGGATAGGGCACATTGACTCAGCTGAGGCTGCCCCCGGCACCATTCGAAGAGACTTCAGCTTCCACATCAGCTGGGACAAAGTCGCCTTCATCACAGGCGGTGGCTCTGGGATGGGATTCCGGATTGCTGAGATTTTTATGAGGTGGGGCCGGAAACTTCCTGGGCCCAGCCAGCTCATTGTCTTTCAGTGCCTTCAAGGCTGTGATGGACATCGATACCTTGGGCACATTCAGTGTGTCTCCCGTGCTCTCCAAGAAGTTCTTCCGGATGCAATGATGTGCCACTTGGCTGTGGAGTGGGGTCCCCAGAACATCCGAGTCAACAGCCTTGCCCCCGGCCCTACCAGTGGCACAGAGGGGTTCCAGTGGCTAGAGAGGAAGGGAGAGGAAGAGAAAAATAGAAACATCAATGAGAGAGAATCATCGATCAACTACCTTCTGCACACCCCCTCCTGGGGATCGAGCCCACAACCCCGGCATGTGCCCTGACCGGGAATCCAACCGTGACCTCCTGGTTCATAGGTCGATGCTCAACCCCTAAGCCACACCGACTGGGCCAGCAGCCTCTTCATGGAACGATGAAAACCAGTGCTGCAGGAACGCCCCTTTCCTGTCTCCTCTGGACCTCTGAACATCTCCTTCCTGTTTCCTCACAAACCTGTGCATTGGAAGGTACAGGAGTGGAAGTGCTGTATTAGGAATGTGACTCCCCATACTCTGCTAGGATCAGAGTTAATTTTTACTCGGATTGGTGTCAAATGCTATCTTTATTCATTCCCTTGAGTACCAATGTGGTTCAGCATCTTTTTTATGTTTACTAACCACTTGAGTTTCCTCCTCTGGAACTGCTGATTCATATTCATTGCTCATTTTTTAAGGGGTAGCTGTTATTTTACTGTTTTTTTTTTTTTTAGGACTTCTTTGTGTATTCTGCAAATGAATCCTTTATTAGTTATATCTGTTCTAAATCTCTTCCAAGTTGCTATGGACTGAATTGTGCCCCCAAATTCATTAGTTGAAGCCCTAACCCCCAATTCTATGGTATTTGGAAATGGAGCTTTTGGGAGGTAATTAGGGTTAGATGAGGTCATGTGTTGGGGCCCCAATGATGAGATTAGTGGCTTTGTAAGAGGAGGAAGAGAGAGAAATGGCTCTCTCTCCCAGGTGAGGATACACCTAGAAGGAAGCCCTCACAAGCCAAGAAGAGAGCTCTCAGCAGGAACAAATTTGCTGCCATCTTTTTTTGTTTTTAATATATTTACTGATTTCAGAGAGGAATGGAGAGGGAGAGAGAGATAGAAACATCAATGATGAGAGAGAATCATTTATCAGCTGCCTCCTGCACGCCCCACACTGGGGATCGAGCCTGCAACCCAGGCATGTGCCCTTGACCAGAATTGAACCTGGGACCCTTCAGTCCACAGACCGATGCTCTATCCACTGAGCCAAACCGGCTAGGGCATGCCATCTTGATCTTGGATTTCTCAGCTTCCAGATTTGTGAAAAATAAACATTTGTTTAAGCCCAAAACAAACAAACAAACAAACAAACAAACAAATCTTACCCTTTTTTCACAGGCTGATTTTAAAACCACTCATTCATTCAAATTTAATCACTTTTTAGTCATTTATTCAAATTTATTATTTCAATCAACCGGCAATGTGCCGGGTCCTGTGGATGGCCTTAGAGAGTACAGCAGGGAGAAACTGAGAATTTCCTGGCAGCACCCATGCTTTTGCTTATTGTGAAAATTTTTTTCCATGACCCTAGTGTTCTGCTATTTTGTTTGAATATTACCTGTCTTTTGTCAATGAAAGAACATCCAGCCTAAGGAAAGGTCTTTTAAGAGTTTATTTGAGCCAAACTGATGACGATAGTTGGGGAGCAAAATCTCAAAGGACTGAGGAAATGCTCCGGAGAATGGCAGTTTTTCAGCTTATTTTGTACAAAATAATCAAAAGAGGAGACCTAAGGGGGCTTAAATGAAATTCATTGGTGGTAGATTAGGGAGGTGGGAGAAAGCAAGCAAACAAACAAATGAACAGAGAGATGCATACTACTTTCATGCTGGTGGGTACAGTATGTTAACACTTACAGCACATATAGGTGTATGTGGGCAACAAGAAAACAATGTGGTCTCATTCTCAGGGACGGGCAGCTGTGCCTTCGAGGGGTCTGGAAAAGAAAATTGCTCTGACAGTTCAAAGGTATAATTATCTTAGGTCACAAAGACAATAGACAAGTTCTAGGTTAAAAATTGACCTTTGTCAAGGAAGCTACAGGCCTAGGATGGGACTACTCATCACGACCGACTTTTCGTTAGGAATTTTTACGTTCAGACCACTCTGTGTGGTTACTTTGGTTTCTGTAAGGCCCGCCATGCAGGCCTCCCCTGACCTTGTCAGATAGAATATGTGGCCCCTTTTTTTGTCCACAACCTACAGTTATCAAACATAAAATTATGATAACAATACCCCAGTAAAATCCTTAAAAGTACTAAGTGGTAATAGCTGAGGTTAGAAATAGAATAAATTAAATATGAAATATGACTGAGATCCTGATAGGAAATAACTCACAGAGACTATGCAAAAAGAATTGAAAAGACTGATTATTTTAAAGTCTCTTTTATGTCCATGTGGTATTAAGTCCAGGTTTGGCCATATGTAGACATATTGTTATTCTACACTGCTGCCTTGATCCTTATTACTATATCTGTATCAAAAAGTCTCACCAATTCTATTACCTAAATATCTTTTGGAAACAGCTCATCTCTATTTCCTTTCCTTGGGAAGACTTGCTGAGTACCCCACCCTACCTTCTAAAAAACACACAGGCTGATTTAGGTGGCCCAGCAATCCCTTGAACTTGTCTTCATCATTACTATATTATAAATGTGGCCATTGATAGCCTTCCTTAATGTATGAATTCCTTAAGAGTAGGCATCATGTCTTATTTATTTTTGTGTTATCATCACCAGCAGAGTACCTGGCACAAGAGAAGCACTTCATAAATGTTTGCTGAATTTAAAAAACACATTTAATAAACTAAGGAACAGTTTTCTTAAAACTCACAAGGGGGCAGCAAGGAATACAATTCTTTCTATCATCTGCAAAATCAAACATCTTGTGAACTAGAAAAAAACATTAGATTAGTTGAATGAACTTTTCTTCTTAGAAGGTTTAAACTTTTGCGGGTTTTTTTTGAGTAAAATTTCACTTCACTCATTGGAACTCTTTGATAGTGGCCTCACTTCCAGGCTTTTGTTGTTGTTAATCCACACCCGAGGATATTTTTTCCATTGATTTCTTAGAGAGGATGGAAAGGAGCATGGGAGGGGGGAGGGGAAAAGAGAGAGAGAGAAACATTGTGAGAGAGACATATCGATTGGTTGCCTACAACTTGCACCCTGACTGGGGCAAGGGATGAACCTGCAACCCAGGCACATGCCTTTGACTGGGAATCAAACTCGTGATCCTTCTGTGCACAGGCTGGCACTCTAACCACTGAGCACACTGGCCAGGGCACTTCCAGGCTTTTAATAAAATATCATGTAAGCATAGAGTCTATTGGCCATCCTCACAAACATGTAATTTGGCCATAGTTTCCTTAACAGACTTTCTTGAAATTATCCTATATAATAAAAGGCTAAGTCACTATGACGTGCGCTGACCACCAGGGGGCACGCGCGGAACATGGTGGGCAGCAGCAGCAGGAGGCAGAGCATGGAACATGGTGGGCGTGGGCCATGGCGGGATGGTGGAGCAGGTGAGCGGGGCACCAGACTAAGGCGGGGTGCTGGTCGCTGTAATCGGGGTGAGCCTCTGGTGGTTACTAAACATTCTTTGCTCTCGCATGCTGTGGTCCTGCCCAGCGCTTGTGTCTGCTGCTGGCGCCAGCCCCACTCACACCTGCTGCCTGCACCTGGCGCCGGCCCCAATCGCTAGGCACTGTCAGCAGGTGACAGGGGCGGCAGCCAGCCCCGATCGCTCCTAAGGCTTCTCCACCTCCCTCTGCTCCTGAGGGGCGATTGGGGCAGCAGCCACCGCTCGCACCCGCTGATGGCGCTGGCGACACTCACACCCACTGCTGGCGCCAGCCCAATTGCTCTGTGCCATCAGTGGGTGCGAGTGGGGCTGGCACCATCAGAGTGTGGAAGTGGCAGCAGTGGGAGTGGGGCTGCCGGCAGACAGGGACTGGGGGCTATGGTGGGAGGGGCTGGGCAGGGGCATGGAGGATGGATGGAGACCCGCCCCTGTGCCCACAGCAGCCTTGTGGCCCACAGTTCCTTTCAAGGTGCACAAATTCGTGCACTGGGCCCCTAGTATAAAATAATAGGCACTGCTATAAATGGAGTGTAGTAATTGTTTGGCTTCTTGATTTCTTCCATATTCACATATTTTTACCACTCTAATTTTTTAGTACTATCTCCCCATTTTCAGAGATAAAGAAATGAAGGCCTAGAGAGGATAAAGGGTTTGATTTTGTTCACACAGCAAATTAGTGATTGAGCTGGAACCAGACTCCCAATCTCCTGACTCTGAGTTTTATATTTCTGCAGATCAGGACCCAGCAGATGCTTTGGCTGGAAACAGAAACATAATGTGGACTTTAGTCACCAATTCATACAAGACAAGTAAGTGTTTACATTTCAGCCTCAGAGAAGGTTAGTTTTAGCATCTAACAATAGTGGACAAGGGTTTAGACATGTTCTCCTTCTTATTCTTTATTGAATAAGGAAATGCAAACCAAAAAAATAACACCTTTACAATCTCTTAATTCTGAAATAATTCAATTCCCATTACAGGGGAGGAAAAAGTTTTCCTCAACGCTCTTATGTTCCTGGCTCAGTCTGAAAATTAAACCAACAAAAACAGATTAGCAGGAGAAAAGCATACGCATTTAATTGAATTTTTACACGCACATGGGAGCCTTCACAAGAGAATGAAGACAGAGAGACGTGACCAGAAAGACGTGACAGAGCAGAAAGCTTTTGTACTTTTAAAACAAGGAAACGATAACTTGTGAAGAATTTATAAGACAAAGAGGTTTGGGCCTAGGAGTAGCAAATGGTAAAGAAGAATCTAGAAAATAAGGGTTAGTTTAGCAAATACCATGTCTGGGGATAAGAATGTCTTCTTTCCTCCTGGTACAAGGCAGGTCCCTTTCACGTGGGAGTTTTATGTCCTGTTTCAGGGAAGAAGAGCAGGCAGGGAAGGTCAGAGTGACTTTTCTACCTCTGCTATTTTTAAATTACTTCAGCTTAAGATATTTAATATGCCATATTTTGGGGGTAGCATGTACTAAACTCCATCATAACTGAAATAGGTATTTTGAAATATCTCTGATGAAAGGAATTTTTTACTGGTTCAATTATACTTAAACAACCAGACCTTTGCTTCCTAGAAAAGGCTATTCTTCTCAAATGATTTAATATATATTTTATCTGAATATAAATGCTCTTTTACTAGAAATGCAAACATTAGAGATATATGCAACATGGACATTGGCAATACACCATGTCTATCACCCTCAGAGATAATCACTATCAATTATTTAGTATCTTTCTATGCTTTTTTCTATGTACGTGCTAATAGTATTTTTGCTTTCCCAACAGAAAATAGTATCATGTTATCCATATTGTTTTTTTAAATTGAGGTAAAATTCACATAACATAAATTCACCATTTTGACCATTTAAAATTGTTCCATTTAACGGTTTTAGTATATACACAATGTGTGCAACCATCATCACTATCTAATTCAGGAGCATTTTCATTGCCCATTAAGGAAACCTGTACCTTATTGTTACCAGGTGGAACTGGGTCTGAATGCTCAGTATTTGCCAGCCAAAAGACAACCCTGAGGTGATTTTACGAGAAGGAACTTTACTGCAAGCCAGCACGGGTCCCTGAACAAAGCACCCAATCCATCTTTATGAGGGGAAACCATGCATAAACATCAAGGTAGACTTCCTCGGTGCTTGCATAGGTGGGGGCGTTCCAGTACAGGTGCAGTCAGAAAACATGTCTGTATAGACATCGCATGTTCAAAATATTGGAAAAACTCCACCTTGATGGAAATTTTATTATTATAATGAGGGTATAATGAGGAAAGGTCACTAGAGGGTCCTTCAAGCTGCTCCAGGTGGCCTCAGCTGGTTTCAACCAGTTCACCCCCTGGTCCTGCAAAGTCTCCCGGGCTTGTTCCAGGTGATCAGCGTCAGGGATTGTGTCGGTGTGAATTACATCTGGCTAAGTCTTGGGCTCTCTGTGAGACTTTCAGCAAATTACAAGATAGCAGTACACAAACCTTATAAATTTTAGAGTGATCTAAGTGGGGTTACAGGTTAATTGAGACAAAGTTATAAACTCAAAATAAAGGTTAATTTATGCTAGACTACTTGCTAGGCTACATGTGTAGGTTAGGTTATGCTATTCACACTGTTTTGCAACTTGCTTTATTACTTAATGCATCCTACTACGTAAAAATATGTCTATTTTAAATAGCTTTATAGTATTGCATTATAAGTACCATAGTTATTTAACCAACCTTAATTTTTTTTTATTCTTTTTTTAAAAAAATTATAATAAGTATTACAAAGGGTATACATATGTGTCCTTCCCCCACCCCCCGCCCTTGACAATCCCTGCCCTCCCTTACCCCCCAGTGTCTTATGTCCATTAGTTATGCTTATATGTATGCATACAAGTCCTTCGGTTGATCTCTTACTCCCCTCCCTTCTGCCCCCCAACCCTCTCTGGCCTTCCCACTGCAGTTTGACAATCAGTTTGAGGCAGCTCTGCCTCTGTATCTATTATTGTTCAAAAGTTTGTAATGGTCTTTATTATCCATGAATGAGTGAGATCATGTGGTATTTTTCCTTCATTGACTGGCTTATTTCACTTAGCATAATGCTCTCCAGTTCCATCCATGCTGTTGCAAATGGTAAGAGTTCCTTCTTTTTAACAGCAGCATAGTATTCCATCGTGTAGATGTACCACAGTTTTCTAATCCATTCATCTACTGATGGGCACTTAGGCTGTTTCCAGATCTTAGCTATGGTGAATTGTGCTGCTATGAACATAGGGGTGCACATATCCTTTCTGATTGATAACCAACCTTAATTAATAAATGGTTGGGTTATTCTAGATTTTAAAAATATTATGAACAATGCTGTATTGAACAACCTTAACACTTGCATACTTCTTTGAGACAAATGATTAGAAATTGAAACATTAATATAACTACACTACAGAATAAGCACCATTCAGAACCATCTGAAATCTAGCTGAATAGAAGTCCTACAACTGGAGATTTAAAGAAGCCACATCAAGACTGGTAGGAGGGGTGACACACAAAACAGTCTGGTCCCACACCCATGTGTGGTGGTTTAAAATTGGAAGGGATACCCTGGCCAGCATAGCTCAGTGGTTGAGCATCAACCTATGAACCAGTAGGTCATGGTTTGATTCCTGGTCATGGTACATGCCCAGGTTGTGGGCTCGATCCCCAGTGTGGGGCATGCAGGAGGCAGCTAATTAATGATTCTCTCTCATCATTGATGTTTCTATCTCTTTCTCCCTTTCCCTTCATCTCTGAAATCAATAAAAAATATTTAAAAATAAAATAAAATAAAGTTGGGAGGGGTATCTCATCTGTGGAGGTGTCCCCCTGAGGAATGAGGGGTCCCAGCCCCACACCAGGCCCCCCGACCCCCATCCCAGGATCCCAGAGCCAGGAAGAGAAGTCCCTATAATTTCTCACTGTGAAAACCAGCAGGGATTGTGGCTAAGACTGAGGGCTGTTGGAATGCCAGGCATTTCTCTTAAAGGGCCCACATATACGAACTTACTTGGAGTCACCCACACTGAGCTCTAGGGCTTGGGCAGCAGCTTGAAACAATCCAAGCACATATGGGTAGGAACTGAATTGTCTGGCATCAGGGCAAGAGCTGGGGGCCAGCTTTCTGCCAGACAAAAGTGCTGGCAGAGGCCATTGTTCCTTTTCTGAGATGCCCCCACCCCTCACTTGCCATATCTGAGTCTCTATCAACCTGGTTCACACTGTTCACCCAGCCCTGGTGATTCCAGGAGACTCCACCCCACCCAACTTGCAGAGCCCACCAAGCCCTTTCCAGCGGCTTTTCCATACAAATGGCCTCTTTTGCCTCATGCTTCAGACTTTCCTAAAATCTCCCAAACAGGAAGCATCTGGACTCTGTGTACTTTGTACCTCTGCTAAGTGGCCCAGGCGTGGCACTGGTGGCAGGTGGCCTTGGTTTGCAGAGTGACCTCTCCGGGGCACATCCAAGCCCCACACAAGAAGCAGCTGCTCTAACTCGTGCCAGGTGCCCCAGACAGGGCACAGGCAGAGGCTGACCTTGCACCTCCCAGGAGGCCCCAGAACCAGTGCAACCAGTGGGCAGCTTTAGACCCTGCCGGCTTACAACCCTGCCACCTCCAAGAGTGAAGAAAAGTCCTGCTTCATAGTGTCAACTCCTGCACAGAAGCTCTTTCTCTGTAGTCACAGTCGGTCCTACCAGCCGATCAGCGTTGGGGAGTCAATCCCTTCCAGTGATGCCAACAGCTGTCAAGGCTTAAATATGACAGGCAGTGCACACAGCCCACACAGGGGTGCACTTGGAGAGTCCAGTTCAGGTGACTGGGGAGTCTGCACACTGGACCCTTTAGGACACCTACTACACAAGGCTACTTTACCAAGTCTGGGAGATGTAACAGTTCTACCTAATACATAAAAACAAATATAGGGAAGCAGCCAAAATTCAGAGACAAAGAAAAAGGTCCCAAATGAAAGAACAGGAGAAATCTCCAGAAAAATAACTAATGAAATGGAGGCAAGCAAACTACCAGATACAAATTTCAAAACAATGGTTATAAGGACACTCAGGAACTTTGTGAGAACTCAACAACATGAAAAAGGACATAGAAGCCATAAAAAAGAATCAGTCATAAATATAGGATACACTAGCTGAAATGAGGAATAATTTAAAGGGAATCAACAGTAGACTAGATGAAGCTGAGAATCAAATCAGTGATTTGGAATATAAGGAAGGAAAAAGCACCCAATCAGAATAGCAAAAAGAAAAGAGAATTCAAAAATATGAAGATAGTGTAAGGAGCCTCTGGGACAACTTCAAGCATACCAACATTCTCATCATGGAGGTGATGGAAGGAGAAGAGAAAGAGCAAAATATTAAAAACCTATTTGAAAAAATAATGACAGAAAACTTCCCTAACTTGGTGAAGGAAATAGACTCACAAGACTAGGAAGTGCAGTGAATCCCAAATAAGATGAACCCAAGAAACCCACACCAAGACACATTATAATGAAAATGCAAAAGGTTAAAGACAAAGAGGATCTTAAAAGCAGTAAGAGAAAATCAGTTATTTATGAGGGAGCTCCAATAAGATTGTCAGCTGATTTCTCAACAGAAACTTTGTAGGCCAGAAGAGAGTGGCAAGAAATATTCAAAGTGATGAAAAGCAAGGACCTACAACCAAGATTACTCTACCCAGCAAAGCTATCATTTAGAATTGAAGGTCAGATAAAGAGCTTTACAGACAAGAAAAAGCTAAAGGAGTTCATCACCAGCAAACCAGTATTACATGAAATGTTAAAGGGCCTTCTTTAAGGAGATGAAGACAAAAAAAGAACAATAAAATGGCAATAAATACATATCTATTAACAATTGAATCTAAAAAAAAATAAACAAACAAGCAGAACAAAAACAAACTCATAGATACAGAGAACATTTTGATGGTTGCCAGATGGGTAGGAGTGAAAAAGGTGCAGGGATTAAGAAGTACAAATTGGTAGTGACAGACTAGTCATGGGGATGTAACATAGACAATAATATTCTAATAACTATGGATAGTGTCATATGGGTGTGAGATTTATTGGAATGATCACTTAGTAAGTTATATAATGTCTAATCACTGGATGTACACCTGAAACTAATATAATATTATATGTCAACTGTAATTGGAAAATAAAGAGTTTTAAAAAAGAAATAGAAATGTTGAGTGAAAGGAGATTAAAGTTAAAAATGTAATAAAAATGGCTACATTTTCCTCCAAAAGACTTGTACTTATTAACAATTCTAACAAGAGTATTTTCCCATTTATGTTTTCCTACCCTTGCCAATTTTTACATCTTTGTTAATCTGATCGGTAGAAATAATTACATTTTTGTTTTAATTTTTATTTAATTAATTATAAGGGAAGTTGGGTGTCTTTTAATGTTCATTCGAAATTTTGAGCGTGTGTATGTGACTTGCCTGTTCATGCTCTTTGCCCATAGTTCTCCTGAGGTGTTTTACTTTTCCCTGTTGATTTGCAGGTAGTTAAGAAATTTTCGTTTTGAAAAATATTTTGTGTTCCCATTTTAAATAAGCTTTTTCCTTTCCCTGTCCAGGAAACATGTTCTCTGATTCATCTGTGTTAAATGCTTCTAGGCCATTTAGTTAATGAAACCCTTTTCCTGCTGAAGAGGGCTTGGTCTGTGATCATCAAAAGGATGATAATACCCCATTTCCGTTTCCTTGAGAGCCATCATCCTCTTTCCCTCTCACATTAATTGCTTTGTGTCCTCCCTGCTTGATGCATTTGACCTTAGGTTTTTCATGTAGTTCTTTCTTGCTAAAACCCAGCTGCATTGTTTCAGAGGAAAATTAATTTCTTTGGAGTTTTGAATACATTGCATAAGGAAACTCCATTGTATTAGTGTTCATTTCAAGATGTATCAAATTTTTGTCTCAACCAAAGGGTACCCTTTGAGTTAAACTTTATTCTTTGCAGTCCCTGTTCTAAATGTTTATGGACGCCTGTGGTGAGGACCTCACCTCAGAGTGCACGACAGCCATTATTTCTTTGTCAGGGTAAGAATAACCGACTAAATACCAAGTTAACTGGTCATACGCAGTTTTCCTGAGGTCCCTCTAGTGGGAATGCTTTTCTGTTTTTTAATTCGAATGGCCATCCTGGGTTTCTGTGTGCTATCTGGTAGTGCGTTGTCCCAAAACAGCAGCAGTGGCCTCTGGGGCTTGCTTGAGAAATTAATGAAGCCTTGTGGGATCCTTGGCAAAGGGAGAGTTGGCATAAACGTGAGCTGGGTTCTATGCGTTTCTCAGAGGAGCTGAAACAAACCAAGGATGAAAATATGCTACCACAGCTGCTATTGTCTGTGAGTAATGTGAGGGCAAAGTGTTGACAACACGCAGATCCCCAGAGAAAACCCCTGAGTGAGACAGTCACAATACTGCAATGCTGTTTTCATGGTCTTAGCATTGATTTTTCAAACAACACATTCACTTAAATCCAACCTGACCACCGTGTGGGGTGGGTTGGTTATGCAAGGCCCACAGCAGCATTATTATCTCTACTGACCTGGGATTTTTGGACTGGAACACGTGGTATTCCTCTGGGCAGGATGGTTCCCAGGCTCTTTGTCCGTCGAAGTCAAAGAATGAATCCACGGATGGAAGATGGTATAGCAAAGGTGGAAATTTATTGAAGAACAAGTACAGACTCCCACATGGGGAGAGGGAAAGAGTCCCACAGAAAGGACTCCCACATGGGGAGTCCCACCCAGTCCCTTCTTCCACAGTTTATAAAGGCTGCAGGTTTCTGTGCATCAATATCCCTCCTGATTGGCCACTATCCCCTTTTGATTTGGTCCCTATAGTAACTTCTGAGCTCAAAGGTCAAAACCTCACCTGGGACATGTGAGGCCCTCCTCCCTCATTGTTCTCCTATTCCCTCTGGGCTTTCTTCCTCCTTCTTTATTTTGTAAATATAGACCTTTTGCTACTCCCAGCTCCCTTATCTTATGGAAATGTAACTGTTGCTTCTCCCTTGTCTAATGGAAATGTAACTTCTCCCAGTCTGTAGCCCTGCCTATATCCCCTTAAAATTCCCATTTCACTACCACCAAGCATCAGTGTGAGAACAAATCACGGATTCTCAGTCGATTTCAGCTCCCAGCTCATAAGTAAGATTTATTTGTAGATGGGCTGAAAGAGGCAAGCCAACAAGACTTTCCTCCATGCCTTTCACAGTGAATAGAATGAAGCTCTGATCTGTTTTGTTTTTATAACTAAGCATAATATTATTGTCACCTTTCTGCCACCCACCATTCCAGAGGGAGAGCCCATGTACTCAACTAGGTGGCTCTTTTCTATGGTTATTTATGCCACTGGTACCTTTAGAAACATTTATGTCCACTCTTTATGGCTTCCTGAATGTCTTTAATTAGTTTAATCTATTTTCATGGTCTTACATTTACTTATTATATAACCAACTTTTCCTTAATTATATATATTGCACATGTTGCTGATAGAAAATCTGGCAAATATAGTGAAGAATAAAGAAAAAATTAAAAAGCAACCACATTCATATTATTAAAGATAGCCATTATTAATGTCTTGATATATATCCTTCCATATTGCATATATATCCTATATAATAAAAGAGAAACATGCAAATTAACCGTCCCTCTGCTATGCTCAAGCCACACCCACTAGCCAATCAGGAGTGAATATGCAAATTGACCCAACTAAGATGGCAACAGCCACGGAACTGGAGTGAGCAGGAGGCTTGGGTTGCCCCCAGCAATGGAGAAAGCCAAGCTTCCCGCCTGCCCTGGCTGGCCCTCGGCTCAGCTCAAGGCTACAAAGTTTCAATTATAGAAGATAAATAAATCCCAGAAAAATAAAAAGAAAAAAAGGAGAGGCTGGGAGCTTGGGCTGCTGGGGGGCGTGGCCAGCCTGAAAACAGCCATCAGCCCCTCACTCAGGTTGGCTAGGCACACCAGCGGGACCCCCCCGCCCCACCCTGAAGGGGCTGTGGCAGCCTGAAAACAGCCCTCAGCCCCTCACCCAGGCTGGTCACACCCTCATGGGGTGAGGGTCCCCACTGGGGGGCTTGGCCAGCCTGCAAACAGCCATCAGCCCCTCACCCAGGCTGGCCAGGCACCCCAGTGGGACCCCCACCCTGATCCGGGACACCCTTCAGGGCAAACCAGCTGCCCCCACCAGTGCACCAGGCCTATAATAAAAGGGTAATATGCAAATTGACCCTAATAGCAGAATGACTGGGAATGACTGGTCACTATGACACACACTGACCACCAGGGGGCAGACGCTTAATGCAGAATCTGCCTCTTGGTGGTCAGTGCACTCCCACAGGGGGAGCTCTGCTCAGCCACAAGCCAGGCTGACAGCTGCCAGCACAGTGGTGGTGGCGGGAGCCTCTCCTGCCTCCTCAGCAGCACTAAGGATGTTGGACTGCAGCTTAGACCTGCTCCCCACTGGCAAGTGGACATCCCCCGAGGGCTGCCGGGCTGCCAGAGGGATGTCTGATTGCCAGCTTAGGCCCAATCCCCTGGGGAGTGGGCCTAAGCCAGCAGGTGGACATTCCCTAAGGGGTCCCAGACTGCAAGAGGGCACAGGCCGGGCTGAGGGACCCCCCCCCCCCCGAGTGCACAAATTTTTGTGCACTGGGCCTTTAGTATGTATGTGTGTGTGTGTGTGTATATATATATATATTTCTCATTATTTGTGGTAGTTATGTTCCATAAAGTCCCCCTGATCCTAAGAGAAGTACAGGATTAGGTTCCTATGAGCCTCTAGTCACAACATTTTCACTTATCCATCAATGTATAACCTTGTTTTATACATTGTGTTTCAGTTTGAAGGCAGTTTATTTAATATATATTGTTAATTTGTTAACATGGAACTCATAGCCAACAGAACTAAAACTCATGCCTGAATGAACCTTACTGAATGCATGAATTTTCTTTGTGAGGCCCACACAGCCTTCTTGCCCATAGGAACACTAGACAAGTCTTCAGCAGTACACTTGGGCACCATTTAAAACAGTTAATCAGGAGAACCAGGATGGCAGCCTAGGTAAACACTGGTATTCGTCGTTTCCCACAACCACATCAAAATTACAACAAAAGTACAGAACAACCATCATCCAGAACCACCTGAAAGCTGGCTGAATGGAAGTCCTACAACTAGAGAAGTAAAGAAGAAAGTGCATCAGGGCTGGTAGGAGGGGCAAAGGTGTGGAACAGGCTGGTCCAACACCCACGTGGGCATGTTTTTTAATTGGGAGGGAGATCTTCGCTGTGGAGGCCTCCCATGAGAAGCAAGGGGTCCCAGCCCCATACCAGACCATCAGCCCAGGGGTCCAGAGTGGGGAAGAGAACTTCAGGCTGTAAAAACCAGTGGGGCTTGAGGCTGAGTGACACCGAGGCTGCTGGAGACTCAGCCTCTGTGTCACTCAGCCTCCGTGTCACTTAAAGGGCTGGAACATGAACTTACTCAGATTCTATCGCTCTGAGCTCCAGTACTGGGTGGCAGTATTGGGTGACCCAGGGACATATGGGGAGGAACTGGATTGTCTGGCACTGGGGCAGGAACTCAGAGGTGGCTTTCTTCCAGACAGAGGTTTGCAGGCGTCATTGTTGCTGTGCTGAGACCTTCCCTGTCACAGAGCTGACTGGCAGGGGCCATATCTATGTTTCTATCAGTCTTGCTCAGTCTGTTCCTTTGGCCCTGGTGATTCCCTGAGACCACACTCCACCCAATCTGTCTGCAGTGGCATTTCCATTTGAATGGCCTGTCCTGGCTCAGGCTTCAGATGTTTCTAAAATCTCTTAAACAAGCAGCAATTGGCTTATTACCTATCAATAAGAGGCCCAAGACCTGGCACTAGCACCAGCCTGCCTTACTTCACAGCTTGGCCTCACCTGGGCACTTCCTAGCCCAATATAAATAGCAGCCAACTGCAGATCCTTCTGTAGCTCCTGCCAGTGGCCCCAGGCAGTGGCTGACTTTGAACCTCCTGGGAGGCCCCAGAGCCAGTGCACTCAGTGGACAGCTTCAGACCATTCCAGATTACAACTCTACACATCCACGAGGGACACACTCAAGGGGTAGACTCAGTGAGCACCAAAGCCCCACTGAAGCAAGTCCTGCTCCATAGGGGTGTCTCCTGCACAGCAGCTCTTCCACTGTAGTCACAGCTGGTCCTCACAGCCAAGTGGCCTGGAGGTCAACTTTTCCCAATGATACCAACAGCAATCAAGGCTCAACTGCAACAAGGCTGTGCACACAGCCCACACAGGGGCACACCTAGAATGCACACTCAGGTGACTGGGGAGGCTGAGCCATTGGGCACTACAGGCTCCTACTACACAAGGCCATTCTACCAATTCCAGCAGACATAACAGCTCTACCTAATACATATAGTGTGTCCCAAAATTCACGCAAGAAGTAATTTTGATAGAAAACACAGGTTTATAATTAAAAATTGTAAATTTTTTATTGATTCACAAAGTATACAGTATAGGGTTATGTATGGAATAGCACATCAGGTAAATGGCCTCTACGGCTTTGCTGGCACATACGCAAAGCCATGGTCTTCATTGGTCTTCATTGTCCCTGCTCCTGGGCCATAATTGGTACTTGGTAATGCTTATCAAATTGAAGGGATTGAAATCAAAGGGCAACAGATATTAGAATCTGATTCAATAAACCAAGTAAAATTAGGATTTTATTTTTTTTTGTTGTTGTTGTTAATGCTCACGCAAAATTCAAATCTTGCGTGAATTTTGGGACACCCTATAGAAACAAACACAGGAAAGCAACCTGGGGAAAAGATCATTGGCTAGAAGGGTGGAGCCACTGCAAGCAGGGGAAATCTTGGAAGGGCAAAATCTCCAGACAAAGAGTCCCCTCTCTCTTGCTCCCTTGCTCCCTCTTGCTCTCTTGTTCTGTGACCCTCACTTCTATGCCTCCATAGCCATGTGGCTTTAAGCAGCTGCATGGCCAAGAGGACCCCACACACAATGGACTGCAGCTGGGAACACAAGCTAAGCTAGCCAGATGCTGGACTGGACAGTACTTTAATATGGAACAGAAACTCTGGGCAGTGACCTAACCCTGGCCCTGCTGAAGACAAAATTGGACTTATTCCATGGAGGACGGAGATGGGACCTTGGAGGGGAACCCCCTTATTTTATATCATCAATAAAGCTTTCCACAAAACCCTATCCGCCCATGGAGGCATCAGGAAATTATTTTCCCTATGGTACCCTGAGAACTCCACTTCCACTGATAACACTCCTAGTGAATTATTGAAACTGAGGGTGGTCTTGGGGACCAACATAATCTATTATATATGTATGCATACATGTAGGATTCTGTTTATCAAATCGTGTATACTGTATTTTGGGGAGATTTAAGAGATTTTCAAGGGTAATTAGCTATACTGTACTTGATTTTTGCCTTACATTCTGTTTTTAGAAATCATTCTCTCTTAGCTGCAATTGCACTATTAAATATATTTTCAAATGTTTATTGACCCTTTGAATTTCTTCCTCTGTGAATTGTCTATTCAGATTCTTTTTCTTGGCTGAGCTGTTCTTGAATTTAGAAAACAGTAAGCAAGCACATTCACATATACACAAAGGAAATAAAATTTTATTTTTCTATTGGTGCATGGAGCTTGGTGCACTATTTTCCAAATAGTTAGGGATTTGCTTTATCTAAATGATCCCTAAAATTGCTCACCCCCTCAGGAATACCAGCTTTCTTCAATATCTGAATTACTTATGTCCTGCCTCTATTGTTAAGTCATGTCAGTCCCACCAGCATTCTCTCTTAGGCCTTCTTTTTCTCTGTGCAAAACTTATTCACTGAGTTTGTTGGGTTTTCTTTTCCAGTGTCTCTAATATAGGCATCTTCCTTTACATTACAACCTTGCAAGTTTAGACTTTAGACTCTTATATATGATTGTTGTAATAACCCTCCTATGAATTCAGCAACTATTAGTTTCAAATCCATCCTATAGATTTTATACTAACACTCTTCTTTTTCTTTCTTTCTTTTTTAAAATTATGTATTGGTGTTGAGTGTACAGCTTAGTGGTTAGACAATCATATATACTTTACATAATGTTCCCCTTGATATTTCTAGTACCCCAACTGGCACCATACACAATTATCACAATACTAGAGGCCCGATGCACGAAATTCGTGTAAGGGGCTTGTTCCTTGCAGCCCCAGCTTCGTCTGGAAGGTTGTCCGGAAGGACATCCAGTCTAATTAGCATATTACTCTTTTATTATGATAGATTATTGACTATATTTTCTTACTTCCCCGTGACTATTTCGTAACTACCAATTTGTGCTTCTTGGTCCTTTCACCTTTTTCACCCAGCTCCCTAATCCCCCTCCCTTCCTACAACTACCAGTTTTCTCTCTGTTTGAAGTCGGTTTCAATTCTGTTTGTTCATTTATTTTGTTTCTTAGATTCCACATGTAAGTGAAATCACATGGTATTTGTCCTTCTCTGACTGACTTATTTTACTGGACATAATACCCTCTGGGTGCATCCATGCTGTCACAAATGGAAAGATTTCATTCTTTTTACAGCCGAGTAGTATTTTATTCATTTGTCTATTATGAACACTTGGGTTGTTTCCATATCTTGGCTACTGTAAATAATGATGCAATGGACATAAGGATGCATATATTCTTTTGCATGAGTGTTTTGGGTTTCTTCAGATAAATCCCCAGAAATGGAATCACTGGGTCATAAGGCAGGTCCATTTTTATCTTTTGAGGAAACTCCGTGCTGTTTTCTACAGTGGCTGCACCAATTTGCATCCCCACGAACAGTGCACGAGTGTTCCCTTATCTTCACATCCTCGCCAAAATGTGTCATTATCTTTTTTAAAGCACAGATTTTATTGTACCACTCTCTTGCTCAAAATTTTGTAAAACTTTCTTTAGGTTCGCTTATTAGACGTGAAACTTCTGAGTGTGCTATCTACTTGGTTACTCATGGAACCAACTTCCAAGAGAAGTTGTATCCAGCCAGGAAAAAGGTGAATTGTGACCTCGGAGGTTGAAGTGATGGCAGATGTTACAGCTGTGAAGGTGGTTAAAGCACCTTATGCTGAAACAATTATGCTGTTTCCTGGAAGAATCAAGCTTGAAGCAGGCTGAGAAGAGTGATATCCGTGAGAACAGGATTGTGTGTCATAGACGCCACGTCCTGATCATAACACGTTTTTATGTTTGGCCTTTTCTTCCAGGGGTCATACTCCTGTTTTCTACTTTTGGTCTTCACTGTGAATTGGGGTAGACTCTGAGTTTTTACAGGTTCTTTCCAGGGAAGCTTGTCAAAGGGTTAGGAGTATGTGTCAGGCAGGCTACAGGTCTCCTAGGCATTGCCCTCATGATCTACCCATTCCTGGCTGTTTGTATTTCACCTGGAAACTCATGTGTAGACCCTGCAATGGGTGGAATGTTGTGAAATGTGTAGGGTTTCTGGAAGTACTAGTGGATCAAGTATGGCCCCATAACCCCAGTCCAGACTGGAGTTTGGACTTGAATGGCTAGGACATAAAAATAAAGTTGCTGCTATAGGAGGTCTTAATCTCCCGCAGAACCGTACCAGATAAAGTGGCTGGAGAAGGCCACTGGGTGAATGTCAACAGGACCAGATGGGGCTACATTCCTGTGAAATCTCCAGCTGAGCTGATGGAGTGGCTGGGACCCTGATATCCTGTTCTATAATCCACTTCTGGGTGAGACCCCCTTTGCCTGTCTGCCTGTTTCCCTCAGAAAAGGATTTGAGACTACATTAGACGTGGGTACTCGAAAAACAGCCAGCTGTGCCTGATTTGACTCAACTTGTAGGAAACCCACAGTCCGTGGTGATACCTTAGATGTTACGGGTGGCAGGCCTCTCCCAGGTAGTGCTGAAGGCAGCTACTGTAGGAGCTTTCACCCAAATGAGCTGGGCTTAGACAAAGAGGTGCATTTACAGAAGTAGGTTTTGGCTATAAAAGCATTCATCTAGAGTGGATTGCCAGATCTCTTTCCTGGAAATTGTCATTATTGATCTAGGTTTGGGCCCAGGAATCTGAGATTCCTATCTTCAGGGAGGTTTGGAAAGCACTGGCCTTGGGTTCATTTATGAAAAAATAGCCCTGACGGATTTTGAAAGTGTTGGCCTCTTCCAGGAGCAGGCATTGTGGGGTTGAAGGAGGTTAACATTGTAGCATCAGCGAGGCCTCTTTAGTTTGCTGAATAGCTTGGATTTATCCATCCAGGAACCGGATGAATAGCCCCCCTTGAGTAGATCCATCAGCAGGGTGGTCACACTGATGAGATGTGGGATGAACCCAAGGAACATCCTTGAAGAATTAGGACTGTGGAGATTTTGTTGGGATCCGTCACTTGCACTTCTTGGGTTAGGAGACGGTAAGCCCTAAGAACTTCATCTCACAGGCTCCTATAGTCATTTCTTCGAGTGTGCATTCCCAGAAGGAGCCTCTCTGGGTGGTGGCAAATGAGGGTTTATATAAGGCCACACAAGGCATGTGTTTGTATATAAAAAAAACTTCACGAGTGATTTTGATGTCGGTTGAGAATTCGTGCTTTAGAGGTATCTGTGGCCTCAATTATTATAACCTGGCCACAGACTCAGCCTTGCCTGGATGCCTCACAATAACTCTCTTGCTTTAACACTTGACTTCCCTATGCTTTAGAATCTGGCATCCGGACTGAATAGATTCCCGGACTTTATCCACAATGACTTATGTGGAGCTTTTTAATATTCCTTTACTTGGTTTGGCCTGGCAGTCCCGCTAGGTTTACTCTCAGAAGCAAACTTGTATGGAGCAGCTCAGCATCCTAGGCTTCCCCCTATTCCATTCCAGTCTCAGGAAGCCAGGCCCCAGAGGGTTAAACTGGCATTCAAGGCCTTCATCAGCTCCTAATTCACTTTTCTCAGTTTCTCTCCCACAGTCTCTCAGGAGAACCCTTGGAATCAGTCAGACTGGTCCCATTATTGCATCCAGACTATTATGTCTACCCTATTATGCTATTTTAAAGCTATTTTACCCCCATAACTTTGCTCAATGCATATACGTGGAATGCCCCTTTCCTTTTCCTTAATCTGTTTGAACTCCTCTGATTTTTAGAATAACTTTTTCCTGATTATAAAATTAATACATGTTTACAATAGATAATTTGAAACACACGGTAAATTATGAAGGAAAAAATAATGCACAGAAAAGATAACCCACTGTTGTTTCTTCCAGCCTCTATTTTTTTCTTATGTGCACAAGTGTACATGTGGGATTAACAGTTATTGATAATAATAATAGCTTTGTATTTACATACCCTTTTTCCTTGTCTGCTTGTTTTTCACTCCTTTCCCTTCTTACTTTCCCTCTCCAAAACAATGAATTCCTCATTCAGCCTCACACAAGGCATATTTACCTCTTTCTCATAATACCCTCAGGGCACCATCTTCTACTGTACTTTGCAAAGAAAGTTTGTATTTAAAAAATTCTGATGCTAGCTCTCAAGAGAATAATAATTTTATAACAAGAGTACAGATAAGGAAATTAATTCATGTATTTAGAAATATTTTTTCTTATAGAATAACTAGAGGCCTGGTGCACAAAAATTTGTGCACGGGGGGGGGGGTCCTCAGCCCGGCCTGCACCCTCTTGCCGTCTGGGACCCCTCGGGGGATGACCACCTGCTGGCTTAGGCCTGCTCCCTCGTGGATTGGGCCTAAGCTGGCAGTCAGACATCCCTCTGGCAGCCCAGGAGCCCTCGGGGGATGTCTACTTGCCAGCAGGGAGCAGGCCTAAGCTGCAGTCGGACATCCTTAGTGCTGCTGAGGAGGTGGGAGAGGCTCCCACCACCACCGCTGTACTGGCAGCCATCAGCCTGGCTTGTGGCTGAGCAGAGCTCCCCCTGTGGGAGTGCACTGACCACCAGGGGGCAGCTCCTGCATTGAGCATCTGCCCCCTGGTGATCAGTGTGTGTTATAGTGACCAGTCATTCCCAGTCGTTCTGCTGTTAGGGTCAATTTGCATATTACCCTTTTATTATATAGGAGTGCCTGGCCAGCCTGGGTGAGGGGCTGAGGGCCCTTTTTAGGCTGGCCATGGCCCCCAGCCACCCAAGCTCCCAGTGGAGGCTGGCTGGAAGCAGGTATCTGGGATTTATTTGTCTTCTATAATTGAAACTTTGTTGCCATGAACAGAGGCCACAGCCAGCTCAGGGCAGGCGGGAAGCTTGGCTTCCTCCATCACCCGGGCAACCAAGCCTCCTGCTTGCTCCAGCTCCGTGGCTGCTGGGTTAATTTGCATATAGTTGCTCTGATTGGCTGGTGGGTGTGGCTTGGGGCGTAGCGAAGGTATGGGCCCCTACCACCCCGATCAGCCCCCAGCCCCCCCCTTAGCATCTTTGTCTTTTATTAGTGGAGATTGTAAATTCATTAGGGCCAACAATCAATTTTTGTTGTTGTTAATCTTCACCAGAGGATATTTTTCCATTGATTTTTAGAGAGAGTGGAAGGGAGTAGGAGAGACTAGAGAGACACATCGATTGGTTTCCTCCTGCACGCACCCTGATGGTGCATATAACAAGGGCAACTGAGGTATATGCCCTTGACTGGAATTGAACTCAGGACCCTTCAGTCCGAGGGCCAATGCTCTATCCACTGAGCCAAACCAGCTAAAGCAACAATCAATGTTTTGATGTTGGGGGAAAATAAAAGGAAGGACAATCTCTAAATGATCCAAATTTTGAAAGTATAGGAAAGTTTATACTACATCTAATCCAAGAATCCAGAAATGTTATTAATGTTTTGTATATGTTCTACAGTCTTATTTTGGTATACATTTAAAAAATAGAATTGGAATTTTATCATAGTTGGTATCCTATTTCATTACTACAATATCACTAACACTTAAATAATCTTTAAAATAAAATTTTAAGGTAGTCTTTAAAATATAATTTTCATAATGTACATGATTTAATTATATATATATATATATATATATATATATATATATATATATATATATATATATATAAAGCCAGTGACCATAACGCCATAACAACCGGTCTCTATGATGCCCACTGCGGCCAGCGAACCGGTCTGTTGGGGGGTGGGTGGGGCTGGCTGGCCAACCTCCCGCAGCTCCTCCCCCCAGCTGCCCCGCCCCTGATTGCTTCCCCCACCCCAATAGGGGGCAAGGCCAGCTGGCCAACCTCTTGCAGCTCCTCCC
>NW_005871070.1:4042558-4059672 GCF_000147115.1 Myotis lucifugus | reverse complement strand
CCTGATTAGCCCCCAGCCCCCCCCTCAGCCAGCTCCACCCCCAAACTCCCCCCCACACCAATTGGGGGTGGGGCTGGCTGGCCAACCTCCCATGGCCCCTCCCCTGGCCACTGACCCCTGATCAGCCTCCCCCACCCCATTCAGGGGTGAGGCCAGCAGGCCCACTGCCCACAGCCCCTCCCCTGAGGTGGCCCTGCCCCAATCAGCCCCCCCACCTCAATAGGGGCAGGGCCTGCTGGCCAATCGCCCACGGCTCCTCCCCCCAGCAGGCTCAGCTCTGATCGAGCCTCAATCAGGGTGGGCCGGCTGCCCAACCTCCCACCGTCTCCTCCTCCTGACAGGCCCGGCCCAGATCCATCCTGATTGGGGCCAGGCCAGCTGGACACGCCCGCCCCCCCCACGTGCACAAATTTGTGCACTGGGCCTCTAGTATGTAATATAATTAAATCACACTAATCAAAGATGGATTTTTAAAACAATTTAACAATATGTGAATAAGCCATTTATTTCCTACTTACCATTGGCTTCTTCTTTTTTTTTAAAAATGTATTTTTATCGATTTCAGAGAGGAAGGGAGAGGGAGAGAGAGATAGAAACACCAATGATGAGAGAGAA
Organism: Myotis lucifugus; assembly: GCF_000147115.1. Lineage (NCBI taxonomy): Eukaryota > Metazoa > Chordata > Mammalia > Chiroptera > Vespertilionidae > Myotis > Myotis lucifugus. The sequence continues at coordinate 4,059,057 of NW_005871070.1, read as the reverse complement.
TCATCGATTGCACGTCCCCTCCTAGGGATCGAGCCCACAACCCAGGCATATTCCCTTGACCGGAATCGAACCTGGGACTCTTCAGTCCACAGGCCAACGCTCTATCCACTGAGCCAAACCAGCTAGGGCACCACTGGCTTCTTAACAGTTGATCTCTCCAAGATCATTTCTGTCCCATTCTATTTTTGATTATGTTCATGTTATATTTGTCAAATGTAAGTATATGTGGTTGAATGATATAAAATTGTGTATGTTTGACCAGTTTTCACTACAAAAATGGCAGCTTCATGCACATGCATATGCATACAAACACAGAAGTACTTAGTGTTTGTCCTGTGCCTTGCAACTCCAAAGGTTCTTCAAGAGAAGCATTCTTCATTTGTTACTCGGCCTGTGCCTCATAAGTCATGTTGCACGCCTGGCACTCACTCTCAGTGAGTCCTTATCATCATGAACTCAGCTCTGCGTATGGGAGGTGGGCAGAGGGAGAGGCAAACAGTGAAGAGAGGGGGATAAACCTTCTGATCCAGCTTTTGTGCTGTGGTCTGCTGTCACTCTGCGTTTGCTCACAGCATTTTCTGATGATAACCCTGACTGGCTTAGAAATGTCAGAGGCAGCTGTGGTTGAATCAAGCTTAATAGTGAGGCCTCTCTCAATGGCTTCTGCTTCTTGCTTTCCTCTGGGGAGACACACTTTAAATGTGCCTGAATTGTGTTTTTTTGGCAGGTTGCTACAGTAGAATATTGACTCTCTGATTTGAAGCCAGGTTTGTCGCAGGGATTGTCTGCTTTTCTAAGAGCTAATAATGAGAATTGATCAATGGTGTTGGTGGTGGGGGTTGGGGGCTGGGATGGAGGTGGAGGGAGGAAGAACAAGCCCTGATAATTGTACAGAGACCGCTGAATTATGTTTGACTATTTATCTCTATTATTTTGCATTATTTGTTTCTCATCAGAAATAAAGCAAGTTTTTAATAGACATTGTATAACTGAATTAAAGCAAAGTAAAGCCAACATAGCCAATCTAAATGTTGTCCTTTTCTTCTTTTTAATTTCCTGATCCTTTCATTCTCATCACTACTGTGTCCATATAGGTCAAGTCTGAGTACAACTAACCCCATAGGGAGTTACATAATTTTCAATGTAATGGAATTTCATTATTGCAATAGGAAGCCTGGGAAGATGGAGGATCAGGTTCCAATTTACCCCTGGGGAAAGGAAGATAAATAACCTACCCTTCTGATTAATCATTAGTCCTCATCTTCAAAACAAACAGCCAAAGGAAATCCATTTGCATGAGAGGGGACTGGGTGGTGGAGATGCAAGCCAATAATTTTTAAGTCCCCCTTTTTGATAAGTGATCTTCTTCCTCGGATAGTTTGGCCAGGCTTATCTTATCTTATCATCTTATCTTATCATCTTATCTTATCTTAGTTAATCCTCCTGTGAGGCTATTTTTCCATTGATTTTTGGAGAAAGGGGAAGAAGAGAGAGGGAAAGACAGAGAGAAACATTGATGTGAGAGAAACACATTAATTGGTTGCTTTCCTCATGGGCCCTGACCAGGGCCCTGGGCCATGGAGGAGCCTGCAACCAAGGTACATGCCCTTGACATGAATGGAACCCGGGACCCTTTGGTCCACAGGCCTACGCTATATCCACTGAGCCAAATTGGCTAGGGCAGGTTTACTTTATTTTAAAGCAATATTTCTCTGCTCCCTGTCCATCTCAAGCTCCTTTGTTAAAGGTAACTGTCACATGCCATCTCTCCTGTAGCCTGCCCCCGGATTCTGATATGACTCTTACACGTGGCATGCCCCTCGTTGGGAAGCACTATATCTTCTGTGTCACCTCAAGGCAAAATAATTGTCTTAAGCTTTACTTTCTTTGTTTGCAATATGTGAACAATAGGATATTTTCTTCCAGATATAAAATTATAATATTGTTGCCCTGGCTGATGTGGCTTAGCTGGTTGGAGCATTGTCCCATACACCAAGAGATTGTGGGTTAGGTTACTGGTCAGGGCACATACCTGGGTTGTGGGCTCTATCCCTGGTCGGGATGGTATGGGAGGCGGCCCATGTTTCTTTCTCTCTTTCTTCTCCCTTCTCTAAAGTCAGTGAACATATTTTTGGGTGAGGATTAAAAAAATTTATTTTTCAAAAAAATTGTAATATTGTTGATTCAGTGTTTGTTTTTTCAAATTAGATGTGGTTTTTTCCCTTGCTAGCCTTTCAGACCCTAAAATGATAGCCTCCAAGATACTTATCAAAGGAAAGTTCTGACTTAAAAAAATTTTCTTTTGTTTTTGAGTGTATTTGTGTACAGCATATAGATAAACTTTCTGTTTTTATATTTCTTTCTTTCTTTTTTAAATTGATATATAGCCCTAACCGGTTTGGCTCAGTGGATAGAGCGTCGGCCTGCGGACTCAAGGGTCCCAGGTTTGATTCCGGTCAAGGGCATGTACCTTGCTTGCGGGCACATCCCCAGTGGGGGGTGTGCAGGAGGCAGCTGATCAATGTTTCTAACTCTCTATTCCTCTCCCTTCCTCTCTGTAAAAAATCAATAAAATATATAAAAAAAATTAAAAAATAAATTGAGATATAGTTGACATATAACATTATATTAATACTAGAGGCCCGATGCATGAAATTCATGCAAGAGTAGGCCTTCCTTCCCCCGGCTGCTGGCACCAGCTTTCCTCTGGCACCCAGGACCCGGGCTTCCCTTGCAGCCCTGGCTTCATCCGGAAGGATGTCTGGTCTAATTAGCATATTATACTTTTATTATTATAGATTAGGTGTACAACATAATGATTTGATATTTGTATATATTGTGACATGATTACTACAATAAATCTAGTAGACATTTATCTTGTGATGAGAACTTTTAAGATTTTCTCTCTTAGCTACTTCAAATATACAGTACAGTATTATTAACTACTAGAGCCCAGTACACGAATTCGTGCACCAGTGGGGTCCTTTGGCCTGGCCTGTGGGATTGGGCCAAAACCAGCTCTCTGACATTCCCCAAGGGGTCCCAGATTGTGAGAGGGCACAGGCCAGGCGGAGGGATCCCACCAGTGCATGATTGGGGCCAAGGAGGGATGCAGGAGGTTTGGCCAGCAGGGGAGGGACCGCAGGAGGGCTCCAGAGCAGGTCTGGCCCATCTCACTCAGTCCCGATCTGCTGGACCCCAGCAGCAAGCTAACCTAGTGGTCAGAGCATCTGCCCCCTGGTGGTCAGTGCACATCACAGTGAGCGGTTGAGAGACCTTAGCATATCATTAGCATATTACACTTTGATTGGTTAAATGGATGACTGGATGACCGGACACTTAGCACAATAGGCTTTTATTATATAGGATAGTCATCATGCTGGGCATTATATCCCATGACTTATTTATAACTGGAAGTTTGTACCTTTTGACTTTCTTCACCTATTTCACTCATCCCAGCTCCCGCCTGCCCTACCTCTGGCAACCACCAATCTGTTCTCTATATCTATGAGGTTTTTTTTAGTTTGTTTATTTTTTAGATTACACACATAAGTGAGATCATACAGTATTAGTCTTTTTCTGTCTGACTTATTTAACTTTGTATAATGCCTTCAGGGTCCATTAATATTGCTGCAAATGGCAAGAATTTTTTTATATGGCTGCATAGTATTCCATATATATAGGGTGTCCCCCAAAAATGTATACACTTTGAGTAATTATAAATACATTTCATTTTCAAAATTGAGCTATTAGCTGTTAAAGTGTATATACATTTTTTGGGGGAACAACTGTATATATTCACATTCTCTTTATACATTCATTCATTGATGAACACTTGGGGTGCTTCCATGTCTTAGCTATCTATAATAATAAAAGCATAACATGCTAATTAGACTGGACAGCCGAACGACCTTCCGGACATCATTCTGGATGTCCTTCTGGATGAAGCTGCGGTGGTGGGGTCAGAGGCAGAGGCGGTTAGGATTGATCAGGCAGGTAGCCAAGCGGTTAGGGGCGATCAGGCAGGCAGGCGAGCAGTTAGGGGCGATCAGGCAGGTAGGTAGAGTGGTTAGGGGCAATCAGGCAGGCAGGTAAGCAGTTAAGGGCTATCATGCAGGCAGGCGAGCAGTTGGGGCAATAGGGCAGGCAGGCAGAGTGATTAGGGGCAATCAGGCAGGCAGGCGAGCAGTTAGGAGTCAGCAGTCCTGGATTGTGAGAAGGATGTCTGACTGCCAGTTTAGGCCTGATTCCTGCCAGGAGTTCCGGTTAGGAGCCAGGGGTCCTGGATTGCAAGAGGGTGTAGGCCAGGCTGAGGGACCAAATTTCATGCGCCGGGCCTCTAGCCCTATATAATAAAACCCTAATAATCAAATTGACTGAACAGCTGAACGACTGGTGGAATGACTGGTCGCTATGACGCGCACTGACCACCTGCATTGAGCATCTGTCCTGCACACCCCCCCACCAGAGGGAGGCGACCGGCGGTGGCAATTGGGGGCGGGGCCAGCCATTGGTTGGTGCCAGGCCACCAGCCAAGGCGGGTGCCAGTGGGGCCCCCTGATCGCCCCACCTGCTGGTCGCCCCACAAATGGCCCTGATCGCCATACCCTATATATTGGGAACAGTCTCTTAGATTTAAAAATTAAAACCTGGCAAGGCTACTCTAACACTGAAAAAAACAGGATGATACAGCGATGACATGCATGGACTCTGGCTTGCACATCTTGTGGTCAGCCCTGGGATTCTGACACTTATAACTGTGTGACAAAGTCAATTACTTAACTTCTCTCTGCTTCAGTTTTTCCACCCATAAGATGGGGAAAATGGTACTACTGCCTCAGAAGGATCATGTTACTGGTATGTACTACTTTTTATAATCAGGGCAAAAAAAATGTAGCTGCCCATGCAACAGCAAGATGCCTTTCACTGGTATGAAAAGTATGTTCACTGAAAAGTATGTGCATGCAGCATCCCGGATTGGGAGAGGGATGTCTGACTGCCAGTTTAGGCCCACATCCCCCGAGGTGTCCTGGACTGCGAGAGGATGCAGGCCTGGCTGAAGGGACCCCCCCCCCCCGCCCTGTGCACAAATTTCGTGCACCAGGCCTCTAGTTGTAAATAATGCTGCTGTGAACATGGGGATGCAGTTATCTTTTCACATTAGTGTTTTTGTTACCTTTGAATAAATATCCAGAAGTGGAATTGCTGGATCATATGGTAGTACTATTTTTAATTTCTTGAGGGACTTCTATACTTTTTTCCATAGTGGCACTCTCACCAACAGTGCACAGGGGTTCCTTTTTCTCTACATCCTCGACAACACTTATCTCTTGTCTTTTTGATAATAGCCATTCTAACAGGTGTGAGGTGATGCTTCATTGTGGTTTTGTTTGCATTTCCTTGATGATTAGTGATGTGGAACACCTTTTCATGTACCTGTTGGCCATCTGTATGTCTTCTTTGGAAAAATGTCTATTCTGATCCTCTGCCCATTTTTTATTTTTTGTATAATTTTAAAAATAATTCTTTATTGTTGAAAGTATTACATATGTTCCTTTTTTCCCCCATTCACCCCTCTCCATCCCGCTCCCTGCCCTAGGCCCTCACCACCCCATTGTCTGTGTCCATGGGTCATGCACATATGCATACAAGGTCCTTGGTTGATTACCTCCCACCCACCCACCCTCCCCCATCTTCCTTCGGAGATTCCACACTCTGTTCCATGCTTCCATGTCCCTGGATCCACCTCTGCCCATTTTTTTTTTATTGGATTGTTAGTTGGTTTTTTTTTTTTTTTGAGTTGTATGATTTCCTTACATATTTTGGATATTAACCCCTTATTAGATATGTGATCTGCAAATATTTTCTCCCAGTAGGCAGGTTGCCTTTTCATTATGTTGATAGTTCCCTTTGCTGTGCAGAAGCTTTTTAGTTTGATGTAATACCACTTACTTATTTTTGCTTTGCCTTTTTTAAAAAAAATCTCACCCAAGGATATGTTTTTATTGAATTTTAGAGTGAGGAAGGGAGAGAGAAAAAGAGAGAGAGAAAGAGAGAAACATCAATGTGAGACAAAAATATCAATCAGTTGCCTCCTGTATTCGCTTTGAATGGGGATCGAACCCACAACCCAGGCATGGGCCCTGACAGGAATTGAACCCCAAATCCTTTTGGTGAATAGGACGATGCTCTAATTAACTGAGTCACCCATCCAGGGCTGCTTTTTTAAATTATTAAATTTATTGGAGTGACATTGGTTAATAAGATTATGTAGGTTTCAAGAGTACATATCTATGATACATGATCTTCATATTGCATTGTGTGCCCACCTCTCAAAGTCAAGTTATTTTCAGTCACCATGTATTTGACTTTATTTTTGCTTTTCTTGCCTTTGCTTTGGTGTCAAAATAAAAAAATCATTACTGCCCTAACCGGTTTGGCTAAGTGGATAGAGCATCGGCCTGTGGACTCAAGGGTCCCGGGTTCGATTCCGGTCAAGGGCATGTACCTTGGTTGCAGGCACATCCCCAGTAGGGGGTGTGCAGGAGGCAGCTGATCAATGTTTCTCTCTCATTGATGTTTCTAATTCTCTATCCCTCTCCCTTCCTCTCTGTAAAAAATCAATAAAATATATTTTAAAAAATCATTGCTAAGACTGATGTCAAGGCTTTTATTGCTTATTTTCTTCTAGTTTTTATGATTTCAAATCTTACATTCAAGTTTTTAATCCAATTTGAGTTAATTTTTTGTGTATGATGTTAAGATAGTAGTCCAGTTTCATTTGTGGGGCTAACAAAAATAAAGCTTCCTCCCCACCACCACCTTCTATTCTTCTAGTTGGGCTAATATTCAAATTATCAGAGACAGATTAAGAGGAGAAAATAAAATTTTAATTACATGCACATGGGGGATTCACATAAACATGAAAATTCCAAAGACAGTGAAGCAAAATTGAGTATATATGTCATTTTGGACAAAGGAGAAAGGGGGAAACAGGATTTTAGATTTCAAAAGTAAGAATACAGTTATTTAAGTCTAGAAACCTGAAAATTTTGAAAGATGAACAGTTATTTTAGATTTAAAATTTTAAAGTCATTCCAATTTTATAAACAAATAAAATGACCAGAATTTATTATAATTTATAAGTCATAGTTAAGTAGTAGAAAGGATCACAGAGAACATATGTGTATGTGTTTGAAGATTAAAAGATACATAGTAAGAGTACCATTTTGGCGATTTGAGTACACCTGTCATCTCTGGCCCCATTTACCTGGTTTCTACCTCCCCACCACAATCACTTCCTCTAAATCTTTACAGAATTTTTACATATACAAGCAGTTATGAATATATATTTCCTCCCCTTTTTTACACAAAATATAGGACTATTCTACACTTTAAAAAATATCTTTAAGTATCCTGGAGGTTTCCCCCTTATCAATATATACAGCATTCTCATTGTTTTCATATATCTGCAAAATATTTCAATGTATAGATGTACTATAATTTAGTTAGCAAATTCTCTATTAATAAACACTTAGATTGTTTTCCAATATTTTGCTATTACAATGTTTCAGTGGATAATGTATTCAAGGGTATCTAAAGGATAAATTCCCAGCAGTGGATTTGCTAAGTTAGAGAACATACACATTTGTACTTTGGATAGATATTACAAATAGCCCTCCATAGGTGTTGTATTAATTTACACTTCCACCAGCAATGTATGAGAGGCCTATTTCCCTATAGCTTTGCCAACAGTGTGCATTCTCAAACTTCTGGGTTTTTGCCAATTTAAGAGCTGAGAAGTGATATTTCAGTGTAATTTTAATTTGCATTTCTCTTACTATAAGTGTAGTTAAGTATCTTTTTCTGTATTCAAAATGTTTTTATTTCTTTTTCTGTGAATTATTCCTATTTTTAGTTCATTTTACTGTTGAATTGGATTAATGGTCTTTTTCCTTATTTTGTTTAAGGATCTTCTTCTAGATAAACATTTATCTTTTGTCTGTGGCAAGAATTATAAACATTTTCCTCCAATTTGTAATTTGTCTTTTAATATCATATATTGTTTTATTTTGCCATCCTGAATTTAAAAATATTTGTGTGAGACTATCCATATTTTCTTTAATGATGTCTGGCTTTTGAATTAGAAAGACCCTACCCTATGCCAAAGTTACAAAGGAATTCTTCTACCTTTTCATACTTTTATGGCTAGCTCTTTCCTTTTTTTTTGTTCTTTCTTCATTTAGATCTTTAATCTATATGGAATATTTCTAGTATGTGGTATGAGGTATGGATAATATTTTGTGATATTAACTGTTTTTATATCCATACATTTTCTTTTTTACTTCTTCCATTTTATTAAATAGCCTGCTCAGGGTCTCTATAGGGCAGAAAGTGGAGGTATTATGCAAGACTTTTTGACTTTTGTTTCCAAAAGCTTAAGCTCTTGGAAAAATTTAGAGAGTTTGTGGAAAATGAAAAAGAGAGGAAATTTCCAGGTAGGCATAGAATGTCTTGGAGAAGTGAAGAAAAGTGACGCTTCTCCAGAACCCCAGATTTATGGGATTTAGTCAGTTTGGAGGAAGATTCAAAGTCCCAAATATGAAGCAAAAGAGAACCACTGATACCACATTTACACAGGTCATGGGAGACTCAGTGGTAACCTGTGTACAGAGGTGACTGATTGCCAGAATCAGTTCTACCTCAGTTTGCCCTATCCCAAAATGCAGAAGATCAGAATCTTGACACAACTCAGAAGAGGTGAGGGAAAGACTTTAAAAATAACTAATCCTAATTTTTCCAGTAGTCCAGGAGATTAGGAGGCCTGGAGTCAGAAATTAAGTTTTTATATAAATAAAGTGATATTTCTTGCTACCTGAATTTTTTATTATACCCACTACATTGATGTTAATTTAGGTGTGCACTACTTGTTATATATTGTGACGGCCACATCCATCTGCAGCTAGGGTTCAAGGTCTGGAGAAGGGGCTGCGCACAAACGGATACACTAGACAAGAAATATAAATTTAGAAGGCATGGGGGGAGCCAGGCAGAGACTTACTCTCTAGTGGAGAGGTTCCCTGAATGCCTGGACCCATTGGCTTTTTAAAAAAAAATATATTTTATTGATTTTTTACAGAGAGGAAGGGAGAGGAATAGAGAGTTAGAAACATCGATGAGAGAGAAACATCAATCAGCTGCCTCCTGCACACCTCCTACTGGGGATGTGCCCACAACCAAGGTACATGCCCTTGGCTGGAATCGAACCTGGGACCCTTCAGTCCACAGGCTGACGCTCTATCCACTGAGCCAAACCGGTTAGGGCCCCATTGGCTTTTTATTTACTAGAATACACATTTGCCTTTTAGCAAAGCAAACACGCATATCAATGGTAAGGTTTGGTAAGCAGTAAAAGATTATCAGGTTAGGGGATTGCCTTGAGCCACCATTGTCTCAACAGAACAATTGGTGCATAGCTTTTAGCCCTTGCTGAAGCCCAAGGTCCATCAGCCTTCTGTGTTCCCTGTTGCACTTTCATGGTAGTGTAGACCAGTGGTTCTCAACTTTCCTAATGCCGCAACCCTTTAATACAGTTCCTCATGTTGTGGTGACCCCCAACCATAAAATTATTTTCATTGCTACTTCATAACTGTAATTTTGCTACTGTTCTGAATCATAATGTAAATATCTGATATGCAGGATGTATTTTCATTGCTACAAATTGAACATAATTAAAGCATAGTGATTAATCACAAAACAATATGTAATTATATATGTGTTTTCCGATGGTCTTAGGCGACCCCTGTGAAAGGGTCGTTCGACCCCCAAAGGGGTTGCGACCCACAGGTTGAGAACTGCTGGTGTAGACAATGGGTAGCTTCCAGCAACATATGATAACTTATACCTGATGACCCACAAAATCTGCTAAAATTTAACATAAATGATTAGATAATTATAAATTTAAAAAATTATTTACTTATTTATATTTTAAAATTTTGCAATTGCAGTTGGCATACAATATTATATTAGTTTCAGGTGTACAATGTGGTGATTTATATTTCTTATGAAGTGATCACCCTGATAAATCTAGTACCCATGTGACACCATATATATTATTACATTATTATTGACTATATTCCCTATGCTGTACTTTATTTTTTTAAAAAATATTTTTATTGATTTCAGAGAGGAAAGGAGAGAGAGAGAGAGAGAGAGAGAGAGAGAGAGAGAGAGAGAGAAACATCAATGGTGAGAGAGAATCATTGATTGGTTGCCTCCTGCACACACCCCCTTCTCCTCCCCCCCCCCCCACCCCCGCCGCACTGGGGATGGAGCCCACAACCTGGGCATGTGCCCTGACAGGAAATTGAACCATGACCTCCTGGTTCATAGACTGATGCTCAACCACTGAGCCAGGCCCGCTGGGCCCTATGCTGTACTTTACATCTCCAGAACTATTTTATAACTGCCAATTTGTACTTCTTATGTGCATCAGTAGATGAATAGATAAAAAAGCTGTGGGAGCCCTAACCGGTTTGGCTCAGTGGATAGAGCATCGGCCTGCGGACTCAAGGGTCCCAGGTTCGATTCTGGTCAAGGGCATGTACTTTGGTTGCAGGCACATACCCAGTAGGGAGTGTGCAGGAGGCAGCTGATCGATGATTCTGACTCTCTCTATCCCTCTCCCTTCCTCTCTGTAAGAAATCAATAAAATATATTAAAAAAAAAAAGCGGTGGGACATTTACACAATGGAATACTATATAGCTGTAAAAAAGAGGGATCTTTTACCCTTTGGGAGAGCATGATGGGCCTGGAGACTATTATGCTGACTGAAATAAGCCAATACGAGAAAGACAATTATCACATGATTTCACTTATTTGTGGAATCTAATGAACAAAATGAATTGACTAATAAAATAAGAACCAACGCAAAAGCCAGTTCTTGTTGACCAATATAGGTGATTGCAGAACAAGCAGCGCCAGTGTAATAAGCAAGTTGCAAAAGGAGCATAACTCGAATTGGATAACATTCTAGTGGTCTTTTTTTACCTATAAAAATGAAGTTAATACTGAGGTTAGTGAACTGGTTCCATATCTAATTTAAAAATATACAATAAAGAAAAATGAAATAATTATGTAATGTTTATGATTTTGAAGAGAAAAGTTATATAAATATCAGCGAGCTTTCAATTATTGAATGAGCTAAATAAAGAAGCAGCAGAAATCTTTGTGTATTAATGGGAAACCTCAGAAGTCTTTACTTATTGGTATGTCAACTACTCTAAGATTGTGAGGTTAACTCACTGATCTGAAAAAACACATTTTCAACCAGTGTGAGATGCGGCTAATTGACTAATCAGAGTAAGAAAGGCCCAGATGACTTTTTAGAATAATTCACATCAGAGTGGATATTGACAGGGCAGATGGTGGATGGCACTGAAAGGCAGATTTAATTTATTTACTCTTGGTTTTCTAGTGTTGGTAATTTTAATTAAAGTGAGTAAAACACAAAGTCTTGTTTAAGCATTCTTTTCCTTCTCAACATGAAAGGTGTTGACACATCCTCTCACTGAGTTGGGAAGATAAAGGCAAGGGAAAGGATTGGAATTTGGTGTAAATTAACATATCACAGGGCCCTTGTGTCTGTAAAAGGTGAGGAAACAAACACGTGTTAATGTAACTCCAACTGTAAGGAAGGCTGTCAAGGCATGTGTGTGTGTGTGTGCTTGGCCAAATGCCATGGATTCCAGACATGTCATTTCATTTGATGAATTTTATTATAATTAACACAGGGAGCTCCACCAACTCAGAACTCTTAACTCGATTATCTTGGGACAAGAATCATATTTTGCAGAGATTTGGGAACCTTCTGGGATTATGTCCTCAAACTTGCAATTAGGGTTTCTGCTTTGCAACCTCGTGTGGTTTACCTGGAGCAGCTCATCTTAAATGGTACAAATAGAACTTGGTGCTCCTCAGGGTGGGGCCTCGGATGTCACTGTTGTTTGCAAAGCACTAAGTTCACTGCTGGAGAAAACTAGCAGTCACCTTTTGTGTACATGCCATCATTCCTTTAAGTCTGGTAGAGCTCATCTCTAACATTTAGCAATTCATAAAAGCAATACAGTTTACATGAGTACATTAGTAGTATGTAGAGGGTTATCCATTTTAATAAGCAAAATTTTTGAGGTAGACAAGGTAAACAAAAGGTAAATTAATACAGGGAGTTATTTCTTCACATCGTGAATAGGGACAGTTCATTTCCTGATGTGTCTGGAATAAAAGCTTGGGTTTGGAAAAGAGCTGCCTGGAAATACAGAAGCTCAAGCTTTAGGATGGGCTCTTCCTGCAGCGCTGGGCTCAGCTCACAACTTGGATACTGTCAACGCAGAGTCTGCCCTTTCAAACTCTCCTTGGGAAACTAATTAGCAGAATAATAAAAAGGCAAGATCAGCTCTTGTCTTCCAGGTTGGGGATATAAAAAAACAGTAGTTCTAATTAGCAATAATTAAAATTTAATTAAGAAGCTCTTTGCAATCCTTCCCCCTCCTCCCTCCTTCACGGGTGCTTGCCAGCTCTTGGCCGCGGAGCTGTTTTTATGCCTGTGGTGCTGAATCACAGCTTAATCACAAGCCTTAGATCACAGCTTACCCGGCCCTTCACGCTAATCACCAGTCCTTCCATAAGTGGCAAGTAAATATTCTAGATTTTAATAACGTGGGCGATTCACTTTTTTCAATTTTATAATCATATATTGTGATTCTTCTCCCCTCTTTATCAGCTGATTACTAATACCATTGCTTTCCTTTTTAAATTCAGTATTTGTTCCCCCATTTCTACCCCTTGTTGAAACAAGAGGACAATAGGAGATCTCCAAGAGTATGAAATATTTGAACCAAAATGTCAACTTCTATGCTTTAAAGTAAAGCATAAAATTGGCTGAAGAATAAAAAAACTAAAACATTGGTGAAACCATACATTCAAAAAATGAAAGTATTTGACTGTTAAAAATAAAACAGCACACTGTAGATAAAGGTTAAGGAAAGCAAATACAATACTTGATGCTCATCACAAGCTTTATAGAGTCATCTAAGTCTTAATTTGAATCTATAATATTTCAAATTATAAAAAGGAACTCCTCTGAATTGTATGCTTTAATGTGGTTACAATGGTGAATTTTTTTGCTATGTGACTATTATCTCAATAGTAAAAAGAACTCAAATTTTGATTTTGTCCTAATTAAGTCACATAGTTTACAGAAAGGGGACCCCCCCCCAAGATTTGATAGATCATTATGAGCAAAAGAAAAAGGAAATAATCAAGAACAGAGAAATTAGGTTTTTAAAAGCCATTGGACTAAGAAATATAACCCCAGTTCTTTAATTATTAAGGGAAGGGCTCTGAATCTGCTCCATTATCTTAATTATGTTCCTGAAGCAAACATTATTTCAAGGTGATAAAAGATGACATGACACTAAAGGTAAAACCACAGCAGATGTTACATGAGTAACAAGCCAATAGGCCCACATTCTGATAATTTCTTCCCCTCTAGACATGTTCTCATTAATCTGTGATTAATAGGATTTGAGTATAGTAAATGATGATGATCTATTGTCTGTCTTTGTTGAACACCATGGAGAGAGTAATTTGTCAGCTCAGCTTTTGTGTGACTATTTAATAGCAAAGAGGGAGAGAGGAGAGACGCTAATCTTCTAATTGGCATCTATAGAGAAGGTCTCGGTGAATACTGCCTGTATGGGAACAGCCCAGTCTAATTCCTATGCCTGAGGAAAGCAAATGTGGACTGTATGTTTCTTTTATGTAATTGTGTCTTATAGGGAAAAAGGCAAGGTTGGGATAAAGAAAAAACAACAGTGGTGAAACAATCTCAAGAGATAATAAGCCAACATTTACTAACCTATTTATGAGCCTTTTACAATTGTAGTGACTTGCTAATTTTTGCTAAAAAGTAGACACAAATTTTAAAAATCACTTTTGGTTTAAAAACAATTGCTCAGATGGACCGAAAAAACAGTATATAAAATAAAAAGCCACCACCATCATAGTTGTCACCATCAACAATACAGAATGCCTTAACATTATGATAGTAAAAATTTTAATTAAGTCAGTAATCAGATATTTTAAACTAAAATGATTTGATGATTAGTCCTATCAAATCTGTGGTGGAATATTCTTAAAATGCCTATATCTTAATCAGAACAAGATGTGAAATTGCTTTTCTCCTTTCTCTCATTTTATCTTTAAAAACTTTTGGCACATTTTTTCTATATTTTACGCACTCTTCAGGTTGCTGGAAATGAATAAACAAGGGCTCACTGGGGAGACATATTTACAATGCATAAAAGCAACAATGATTAGCATATGTAGACTATATAAAAAACTTATTGATCAACTGTTAGGAGAAATTGGCAAAGAATAAAAACAGACAATTGACAAGAGAAAATCTAATATGGGTCATAAACATATGACTAGATAGGTGCTCAATACAACTAATCCAGGAAATTTAACACAAAATGATAAGACCCCACCTATATCCATCAGGCTGGCCAAAATTAAAAATGTTTGTCTAGACCAAATTGGGGACTCAAAGTCTGGTGGGAGTAAAAATCAATCACTCTAGAGAGCAATTTTTCAATATTTAGTAACTCACCTTGTTGTTGTTTTGTTAATCCTCACCTGAGGATATTTTTTCCATTGCTTTTTAGAGAGAGTGGAACGGAGGAGAGAGAGAGAGAGAGAGAGAGAGAGAGAGAGAGAGAGAGAGAGAGAGAGAAGTGAGAGAGACACATCAATTGGTGGCCCCTCTTACGTGCCCCAACTGGGCCCAGGGACTGACCTGCAACCCAGGTATGTGCCCTTGACCAGGAACTGGGTTTGGGAAGTTTCAGTGCATGGACTGATGCTCTAACTACTGTGCCACACCAGCCAGGGCTAGTAACTCAGTTTTAATTTATCAATATTTATAGCAATTCTATTTCTAAAACTATACCCCAAAGAAACCCTTGCACATGTGCACAAAGAGACCTGTAGAAGAATATTCACTGCAGCTTTGTTTATAAGAGTGAAAATAGTGGTTTTGGCATTTTGGGGGGCAAAAGGACAAACACTAGATTCCAGCTTCTAGGAATAGTGCTAATATCATTAGGCAGACTTCTTGTTTTTCCAAATTTTTTTTGTTTTCATGAACTTGAAAATTTAGTTTAATTTCTTGGTGCCTCAGTTTCTTTATCTATAAAATAAGGGGTTGGATAGACAATCTTTTTATTTGCCACAAATTTATGTGGAGGTCAGAAGCCCAAATTCAGTTTCCCTCGGCTGAAGTCAAGGTGTCAGCAGGGCTGGTTCCTCCTGGAGGCTGAGGGAAGAGTCCATTTCCTTGCCTGTTTCCAGCTTCCACAGTCCCTGGCTTGTGGTCCTTCCTCCACTTTAAAGCACACCACTCCGATCTCTATTTTTATCATCACCAGACAGACAGTCTTTTAAGGTACCTTCCAGTTCTACAGCTTTAAGATTCTATCCCCTCCCCCAAACACTAATCCTTATTTGTATGAAACCAAAACAGATAAACAAGATTTTCCAAGATTTATTACCAAGTTAGTAATGAGGCAGGATAAGAAGAAGCTAGGAGAATTCCTGGGCAAGTGGAATGGGGAAACTAAGACAAGAAAATTAAACAAGACCAAGCAACTAAAAAAAATTATCTTTATTGTTGAAAGCAATACAGATGTACTCCCCCCCCCCCCCCATTGATCCCTTTGAGCCTGCCCTCAAGACCAAATGATTTGAACAACTTGCAGCCAGCTAGTGAATCACAAGACCTTATCTTCCCTGGCCATCCTTGGTTCTTACTTGAGAGCAAATGATTTATACCTTCCCTCCCTAAACAGAGAATATATAGTTTAAATTATCCTGGTTGGGAAAATAAAGGACAGAGACCTAATTCATGCCATTTGTGCCAGATAAACTCAAGGATGGGTGAAGTCAGGGGAACAAATACCAAAAACCTGATTAAAGCCAGGCAGCCCCATGATAAAGGTAAAACAGTAAAGCAGACCAAAGGATAATCCCAAACTCCCTTATATGCTCATTTTGACTCATCAGCATATTAAAAACACATCTGGAAAGCTGATGAATATTATAATGAAAGCCTCCCCTAAGATTCTCCCCCCAGAAGAGAGATAAAAACCCTCAAAACAAAGACCCAGTGAGGGCTCACTCATGCCCCTTCTGGAGAATGAACTTTTTTTTTTTTTTAAATTAAATCTTTATTGTTCAGATTATTACAGTTGTTCCTCTTTTTCCCCCCCATAGCTCCCCTCCACCCGGTTCCCACCCACAGCCCTCTGCCCTTACAAACCCGCCCCCCACTAACTCATCCATAAGGTGAACGAATTAAGGGGGAGTCTCTTCGAGGCACCATCCAAACCCAGTTTCCTCCATTGGAAAAAAGGAGACCACCCCGCTTCCCAAGCCCCCT
>NW_005871070.1:3999121-4042458 GCF_000147115.1 Myotis lucifugus | reverse complement strand
TCTCTCTCTTATTTCCTACAACTGTATCGTATAACAGAATAATATCCAAAAGGTTTGTTGTTGTTTTTCCCTGTCACTAAAGTTTGACCCACACTCAAGGGGAAGGGCTCAAGCATTTTTTTTTAAATTAAATCTTTATTGTTCAGATTATTACATTGGTTCCTCTTTTTCCCCCCCATAACTCCCCTCCACCCAGTTAACGTGCCACACTCTGCCCTCAGCCGCCCTCACTGTCGTCAGTCATAGGTGCACGATTTTTGTACAGTCTCTTCCCGCATCCCCACACTCCTCCCCCCGCCCTGCAAGAATAGTCAGTCCACTCGCTTTCTATGACCCTGATTCTATGATAATCACCAGTGTATTCTGTTCATCAGATTATTTATTCACTTGATTTTTAGATTCCCTTGTTGATAGATGTGTATTTGTTGTTCATAATTTGTATCTTTACCTTTTTCTTCTTCTTCCTCTTCTTAAAGGATACCTTTCAGCATTTCATATAATACTGGTTTGGTGGTGATGAACTTCTTTAGCTTTTTCTTATCTGTGAAGCTCTTTATCTGACCTTCAATTCTGAATGATAGCTTTGCTGGGTAAAGTAATCTAGGTTGGAGGTTCTTGCTATTCATCACTTTGAATATTTCTTGCCACTCCCTTCTGGCCTGCATAGTTTCTGTTGAGAAATCAGCTGACAGTGGTATGGGAACACCCTTGTAGGTAACTGACTGTTTTTCTCTTGCTGCTTTTAAGATTCTCTCTTTGTCTTTTGCTCTTGGCATTTTAATTATGATGTGTCTTGGTGTGGTCCTCTTTGGATTCCTTTTGTTTGGGGTTCTCTGCGCTTCCTGGACTTGTAAGTCTATTTCTTTCACCAGGTAAGGGAAGTTTTCTGTCATTATTTCTTCAAATAGGTTTTCAATATCTTGCTCTCTCTCTTCTTCTGGCACCCCCATAATTCAGATGTTGGTACGCTTGAAGTTGTCCCAGAGGCTCCTTACACTATCTTCATATTTTTGGATTCTTTTTTCTTTTTGTTTTTCCAGTTGGGTGATTTTTGCTTTTTCGTATTTCAAATCTTTGACTTGATTCTTGCGACCTCTAGTCTGCTGTTGGAACTCTGTATAATATTCTTTATTTCAGTCAGTGTATGCTAAATTTCTAGTTGGTCCTTGTTCATATCCTCGAGGGTCTCACTAGATTTCTTAAGGGTCTCACTAAATTTATCGGCGGTTTCTAGAAAATTCTTGAAAAACCTTATAACCGTGGTTTTGAACTCTATATCCAGTAGTTTTCTTTCCTCCATTTCTGTCATTTGTGACCTGTTTCTTTGTCTCTGCATTTTGGCTGCTTCCCTGTGTTGATAGAGTGGCTTTCTGTGCTCGGTGTCCTATAGGGCCCAGTGGCTCAGCCTCCCCAATTACCTGAGGTGGACACTCTTGGTGCACCTCTTTGTGGGCTTTGTTCACAATCTTGTTGTAGTTAAGCCTTGATTGTTGTTGGTATCACTGGGAGGAATTGACCTCCAGGCCAATTGGCTGTGAGAATCAGCTGTGTCTGCAGTGGGAGAACTTCTGTGCTGGAGATACCCTTCTGGGGCAAGACTTGCTTCAGTGGGGCTTTGGTGCTCACTGAGTCTGCCCCCTGAGTGTGTCCCTTATGGATCTGAGGAGTTGTAATCTGGATGGTCCCACTCTGACCACTGGGTACACTGGCTCTTGGATCTCTAAGGAGGTGCTAATTTAGCCTCTGCCTGAGGCTACCCAACAGGAGCTATGGAGAGATCTGCAGATTCTCTTCTTTGTTTGGGATTTGGAGGTGCCCAGATGAGGCCCAGCTGTGAAGCAATGTAAGCTGCTGTGGGGCCTTTGGCCTTCTTTTGGAAGTTCTGGGTCTCTCTAACCCAGCTACAGTTTGTTAGGTAATTTTCAGATTGCAAAGGGCCAGGCCATTCATATGCAAAAGCCTCTGCACACAGCTTGGGTGGGGCGGGGTCTCAGGGAATCAAAAGGGCGGAGCAAACTGCTATGGCTGATCCTCAGTCCTACCCTAAAAGGCCCGAGTCTCAGTGTCCCGGTAATCGCTGCAAGCACCTCTGAGAGAAAGCCGCCCTCGTGTTCTGCCCACTGCCAGACAGTCCAGTTTCTCCCTGTATGAGTCTGGGTCCCCAGAGACTCGCCTGAACTGGAGTTCAGAGCAGTCGGGAGCTTGAGACTCCCTCCCGATTGAAAAAGACAACCGTGTCCTCAGTTGCCAGCCCTTTCCACGTGCGCCTCCGTACCTCTGCACTTTACTTCCGCACCTCCTCTGAGTCTCAGTGTGCTTTTTTCTTTCCTTCTAGTTGTAGAATTTCCACTCAGCCAGCCTTCCTGTGGTTATGGATGATGTCCGTTTTGTCTTTTAGTTGTATTTTTGAAGTGGTTGTGCGAGGCAGCAATTCCTGGTATTTACCTATGCCGCCATCTTGGTTTCTCCGAGGATGAACTTTTTGCTTCCTCTTAAACTCTAGGGGTCCCCAGGAGACTTACAACAAGGGGAGCAGCAGGCAGCAGCAGCTCGTCATGGGTTTACCCCCTGGTCTGGTCTCCAAGGCCCCCTTTTCTCTGACTTTTCAGTGAGCTAAAAGAGCCCCTCCTTGGCTCACTTCTTTCATACAGGTTTTTAGGAGCCAAAGCAGAGCACCGCCTGCTCTCCCGTTGCTTCTTCTGCCCTTAGTCCTTCGTGTGTTTCACTGTCCCCAGCTTTAATAAACATACTCTCAAAAATCAACCTGTTCACTCGATCCCCAGTAGGGGGCGTGCAGGAGGCAGCAAATCAATGTTTCTCCATTTCTTTCCCTCCTTTCTCTCTCTCTCAAAATCAATAGAAATATTTTTTTAAATAAAAAAAAAGAAATGCTCTTCCACTTTCTTACCAAAAAAAAAAAAAAAAAAAAAAGGCAAGTATTTGGTAAATAAATTTTTGCAAGGCCACCCAAAAACAATGAGACACAAAGGGGAATCTAGCAATCAGATTTTTGCTTTAATCCTTCCTATCTCACACTTAATTCATATGTGCTAAAGTGAGTATGCTCAAGTTTCCTTCCTGGAGCAGGATTTTCTACTGAATCTCTTTAGGCTGGTAAGTGGGGGGGGGGGGGGTTGTAAAAAGACAACAACCCACAAACCCTCTTTCTGAAGTTGCTAGGCTTTAATTGTTTTCAGTTTGAAATCATGGCACATTCTGGAGAGACTTGTTCTCAACCCCACAACAGCATAATGATTCAATATTTGTATGTGTTGTGAAATGGTAACCATAATAAGGCTAGTTAACATCTGACACCATACATACTTATAAATATTTTTTGTGTGATGAGAACTTTTAAGAACTACTCTCTTAATAACTTTTAAATATGCAAAATACAGTACGATTAACTATAGTCACCATTCTGTACTTGACATCCCCATGAATTACTTATTTTTCTATATGTTTTCAGAGAGAGGAAGGAAGAGAGAGAGAGTTAGAAACATCAATGATGACAGAGAGTCATCAATCAGCTGCCTCCTGCACATCTCCTATTAGGGATCGAGCCTGCAACCTGGGCATGTGCCCTGACCAGAAATTGAACCATGACCTCCTGGTTCATGGGGTCAATGCTCAGCCACTGAACCACACCAGCCAGGGCTGAATTACTTATTTTATAACTGGAAATTTGTACTTTCTGACCCATTCACCCATTCTGTCATCCCTTACCTCCCTCCCTCTGGCTATCACCAATCTGCTCTTCGTTTCTATGAGTTTGTTTTTGTTGTTGTTGTTATTGCTTTTAGATTCTGCATGTAAGTAAGATCATATGATATTTGTCTTTCTCTGTCTAATTTATTTCACTTAGCATAATGTTGTCACAAATGGCAAGTTTTCATTCTTTTTTATGGCTGATTAATATTCCGTTGTGTACATATAGCATTTCCTTCTTTAATCTCTTATTTTTTGGCTTTTGTCTTCACTCTACAAGACATATTCTAAAATTAACTGTTTTTGGCTTGCAAACCACATATCTAATAAGGGGTTAATATCCAAAATATATAAGGAACTCACATACTTAATAGCAAAAAAAGAAATAACCCAGTTTAACCCGGCTGGGGTGACTCAGTGGTTGAGCATTGTGCCAGGCACCAAGAGGTCGCTGGTTTGATTCCTGGTAAGGCACATGGCTGGTTTGTGGGCTCAATCCCCGGTGGGAAAGTGCAGGAGGCAGCTGATTGATGTTTCTCTCTCATCAATGTTTCTATCTCTCTCCCTCTCCTTTCCTCTCTCTCTAAAATCAATACAAATATTTTTTAAAAAGAAAAGAAATAACCTAGTTTAAAAATGGACAGATTTCCAGTCGAAATGGAGGCATAGGTAAATGTGGTACTTACATCCTCCCACAACCACACCAGAATTCAACTAAAGTACAGAACAACCATCATTCAGAACCGCCTGAAAGCTGGCGGAATGGATGTCCTGCAACTAGAGAAGTAAAGAAAGCATGTTGAGACTAATAGGGGGGCGGAGGTGCCAGGAGGTGTTAGGAGACCCAGACACATACAGGGGAGGAACTGGATCGTTTGACAGCGGGGCAGGAACTCGGGGGTGGCCTCCTACCAGATGGAGGTGCTCGCAGGGGTCATTGTTCCTATGCCGAGACCTCCCCTGTCCCAGGGCTGACAGGAAACCATATCGAAGTCCTCCTAAACCTGGAGCACCCTGTTTGCCCTACCCTGGTGTTTCCCTGAGATCCTGCCCCATCTAATTTGCAGCCCCACCCAAGCTGTTTGCAGCAGCTTTCCCATATGAATTAACTATTTTTAACTATGTTTAATAAAATTATACTGTAACAGTATATTTAAGTAGTCATATGTGGTAAAAGTTAGAAAATTTAGTAATTATAGGAAAAAAAAGATTCCCCAAATGATTAATCCTAGAAGACTAGAGTGCAATGATCTGCTTTATTTGACAAAGATGTTACATACTGCTTCGAAGCTTTGCAAATTTAATGACCATAAAAAAAATGGACCTTAACTTTCTTCAACTTGTGCAAAGTTTGTTTGCCTGGCAGACCAGTGAACGGTAGGGCATAGGAAGTAAGTGTAAGTTTAGTTCCGTTGTTTAGGGGTTGCATGACTTCATTCCTGCTCACCCAGGTAACTTGGCAGACATGGTAACTTGGAATAGTTCTTGCAAAGCTGTTTGATGGCAATGGGGTGGACAAGGAACTCTGAGGCCAAAGAATCTTTTTCTTTAAAAAGAAATTTTTTTTATTGATTTCAGAGAGGAAGGGAAAGGGAGAGAAAGATACAAACATCAATGATGAGAGAGAATCATTGATCGACTGCCTCTTGCATACTCCCTACTGGGAATTCATCCCATAACCTGGGCATGTGCCCTTGACTGGAATCGAACCCGGGATCCTTCAGTCCACAGGCTGACACTCTATCCACTGAGCAAAACCAGCTAGGGCAAGAATCTTTTTCTTGCACTTGGTGTGTTAACTAATTCTTCAAGCGCTCACTGTTTTTGCCCTCAGAACTTTGCAGTCAGTTGCTTTACTCTCTGCTGTGATGTGGATGCTGGGCCTGTGGGTTAGGGATTGTCTCTTCTTTTCTCTGTGCCTGGTCATGACTATGAGGCAACAATACACTTTTGTGGCATGAAGTGGCACCTGAATCTTGTACCTTGGCAAGCCCAGAGTCTTATTTTTCTCTGCTCTGATATTCTTTGTGTGCAGCCCAAGAGGCCACCGCACTGCCCATCCACCCACTTTGCTTAGTACTTTGGTACTTGGGAATCAAGCGGTGGGAGTAACTTTCTATCTGGCTTATGCCTGAAATGAAACAGGTGATGCTGGGAGTTTTAGAACATTTAGAATCTGAATCCACATCCTTCTTTTCTGTGTAGTATGCAATCCAGTTTATCTTCTTACTCAAAATGGTGTTAACAACTTCACAGTAAGTACTTTTTGAAAGCTTAGATCAAGGACAATTCTGGCTTGCAATCAAATGGTATTTTTCAAAGCAGTCTTTATGGCCCCTTACTGATATGGTGTGCCAGAGATTAGATTGGTACTCTCAATATCCAGCTCAAAACAAACGTGGCAGAAGGAGAGTGTTTCTTTGCCTGTTACCAGTTGACAAACGCTGCAAATGTTGTCATCACAAACTGTTCCTCTTTATTCATAGTGCCTGTCCAGCTCAGCGCACCACTGCAGCCATTCTGTGCATTGGGCTCCTGCAGTATGTCTTTATTTTAAATAAATAGCAGTTGAACATTGTTGTACACCCCTGAGTGGTTGGGAAGTCTTATTATGAAAAATGACAGAGTAGAATAGAGTCTGTGTTTATAGCTACAGTGGATGAATCAAAGGAAGAAGATAGGATTGGATTAACATCATTAAAGTATCCCTAACAAAAGCAGAAAAGTTCAGACAGTTATAAAATTATGTTAGCCCAGCAAATTGGCTCAGAGGTTGAGCGTCGACCCATGAACCAAAAGTTCACTGGTTCAAATCCCAATCAGGACACATGCCTGGGTTGTGGGCTCGATCCCCAGTAGGGGGCATGCAGGAGGCAGCTGATCAATGTTTCTCTCTCATTGATATTTATCTCTCTCTCCCTTTTGCTTCCTCTCTCTCTAAAGTCAATAAGAACATATTTTAAAATTATGTTAAGTTCAGACATAAAATTATATTAAGATAGACTTCAGCTATAAAGAAGTGAAGAGGTTGACAAGTCCTCTCCTCAAAACACAGCTATGAGCCCTGACCGGTTTGGCTCAGTGGATAGAGCGTCGGCCTGAGGACTGAAAGGTCCCAGGTTCGATTCCGGACAAGGGCATGTGCCTTGGTTGCGGGCACATCCCCAGTAGGAGGTGTGCAGGAGGCAGCTGATTGATGTTTCTCTGTCATCCATGTTTCTAACTCTCTATCCCTCTCCCTTCCTCTCTGTAAAAAATCAATAAAATATATTAAAAAAACACACAGCTATGAAACTGAACAAAGTTTTCAAAATCACTTATTTCAGGGTGATGAGAATCTATAGGGCTTAGCAAACAGCAAATTGAAAACTGTATATTTGTTAAGGATCGCTGAACAATGGAAGTCTTCAATTGAAGACTGGGTGTTCTGGCCGAGGGCTTCCTCCTTCTACATCCTAATTTGTTGGAGCTGTTGTCCTATTAGGGTGGTTGCTAGGAACTCAGTTCCTTTATCCTGCTCCACTACACCAATTGTTGGGTCTGAGTTATCCCTTTGCCAGGGACTGGACCTCCTTGGATATCTGGTATCAGAAGACAGAGAAGCCATGAGAAGTTGTGGGTATATAAGAAAGTCTTTATTGTAGAAGCCAGTGGCTATGTAGCCATTGCTAACAAGGAGCCATTAGACAAAACAGTTCTTCAAAGCCAAGTCCCACACAGTAGCCGCACACCGGCTAGGTAACAATACATCTTTCCCACACAACAGCAGCAGCCTCTGTACCTACAGCAGCCTCACATAACAGCAGTTTAGCCTGATAGAGGAGCAGCCCTCAGGCTCTACCTAGCAGCCACACCTGAGCTGCTGGAGGGTCAGTAACAACTTACACTACTTAGACAAGAGAGGCTTCTTTCCAAAAGAGTGGCCTCAGGCTTTTGGGCTATAGAAGGGCACGCTTGTGCAGTGTACATAAGCAGATTACTGTGGGCTTGCTCTTGCAACTGTGTAAAGTCCTTGGACACCCTGAGTAAGATTCCCACGCTCAGAGCGGCCTTAAGCATCCGGTGTACTCTGAATAGGGTACCCAGTGGTGTTGGCTGTGAAAGCCAGTAGCTTTGCTGAAGCAAGAGGCTAACTTGATTTGGAGTCGTGGTTGGAAAACCCACACCCAGCAAATAGGAAATACCTGCAGCTCTTTTAGCTTTAAGGCAGATAGGAGGACAATCCAGAAATTTAACAGAGATAAATCCCCCCCCCCAATTTTATTGAGATATAATTGACACACATCACTGTGTATAGCATAATGGTTTGACTTACACATATGTATTGTAAAATAATTACTGCAATAAATTTAGTTAGCATCTATCATCTCCAATAAAAAGGAAAGCAAAGAAACAAATTTTCCTTATGATGAAAACTCTTAGGATTAATTCTTTTAACAACTTTCACATCCTATATAATAAAAGGCTAATATGCAAATCGACCGAACGGCAGAAAGACTGGTCGCTATGACATGCACTGACCACCGGGGCAGATGCTCAATGCAGGAGCTCATGGCTGGCGAGCACAGCCACAGTGGCAGGAGCCTCTCCCACATCCGTGGCAGCACTAAGGATCTCTGACTGCTAGCTTAGGCCCGCTCCTTGTGGGGAGCGGGCCTAAGCCATCAGTCAGATATCCCCCGAGGGCTCCCGGACTGCAAGAGGGCGCAGGCCGGGCTGAGGGACCTCCCCTCTGAGTGCATGGATTTTGTGCACCGGGCCTCTAGTATATCATAAGCAGCAGTGTTAACTATAGTCGGCATGTTGTACATTATATTCCTAGTACTTATTTATCTTATAACTAGAAATTTATAACTTTTGACTACCTTCCTCCAAATCTCCCTCTCCCACCTCTGCCTCTGGTAACCACAAATCTGATCTCTTTTTATGAGTTTTTTATTTTATTTTTAAAAATCTTTATTGTTGAAAGTATTACATAGGTCCTCCTTTTCCCCCCATTAACCTCCTCCAGCCTGCTCCCATCCTCCCGCCCCCGCCCCAGACCTTCACCACCCCATTGTCTCTGTCCACAGGTTATGCATATATGCATACAAGTTCATTGGTTGATCTCTTCACATGTAAGTGAGGTCACACAGCATTTGTCTTTTTTCTGACTTATTTCATTTAGCATATGCCCTCATGGTCCATACATGTTGTTGTAAATGGCAGATTTCCTCATTTAAAAAAGTTTTTTATTGTTGATAGTGTTATAGATATCCATCATTCCCCCTTCTCCTTCTGCCCAGCCTCTACACCCCTCCTCTCCATGCCCCCAGCCTTTACCACTCTATTGTCTGTGTCCTATGGGCTATGCATATCCTATATAATAAAAGCCTAATATGCTGGTTGGCCGGTCAGCCATTCAACCAATCAAAGTGTAATATGCTAATGATATGCTAAGGCCACTCAACCACTCACTATGATGTGCACTGACCACCAGGGGGTAGACAGTCAACCGGTCGACCAGTTGCTATGATGTGCACTGACCACTAGGGGGAAGATGCTCTGACCAGTAGGTGAGCTTGCTGCTGGGGTCTGGCTGATAGGGACTGAGCCCTCCCGCGGTCCCTCTCCAACTGGCCAACCTCCCATAACCCTCCCCAGCCCTTATCATGCACCGGTGGGGTCCTTCAACCTGGCCTTCACCCTCTCACAATCTGGGACCCCTTGGGGGATGTCAGAGAGCCTGTTTCTGCCCGATCCCACAGGCCAAGCCTAGGGACCCCACTGGTGTACGAATTTGTGCATCAGGCCTCTAGTAAGTATATAAGTTCTTTGGTTTATATCTTCTGGCCTTCCCCCTTCCCCATCCCAAGGTATGTCACTCTGTTCAATGCCTCCATGCCTTGGGACTTATTTTGTTGGTCAATTCATTTTGTTCATTAAATTCCACATATAAGTGAGGTCATGTGATACTTGTCTTTCTCTGACTGGCTTATTTCACTTAGCATAATAGTCTCCAGGTCCCTCTATGCTGTTTCAAAGGGTAAGAGATCCTTCTTTTTTACAGCTGCATAGTATCCTATTGTGTAAATGTGCTGCAGCTTTTTTATCCACTCATCTACTGATGGGCATTTGGGCTGTTTCCAGATCTTAGCTATTGTAAATTGTGCTGCTATGAACATAGGGGTGCATATATCCTTTCTGATTGGTGTTTCAGGTTTTTTAGGATATATTCCCAAAAGTGGGATCACTGGGTCAACTGGCAGTTACATTTTTAACTTTTTGACGGAACTCCATACTGTTTTCCATAGTGACTGCATCAGTCTGCATTCCCACCAGCAGTAAACTGGTGTTCCCTTTTCTCCACATTCTTTCCAGCACTTGGTGTTTGTTGGTATATTATCAGAAAAGGGATAGATGGGGAAAAAAGGGTACATCTACACATTGTATACTCTCAACAGTTAAAAATGGTTAAGTAGTTCTCATGTGTTGACATAGAAAACTAAGCTGTTGTTGAATAAAAACTGCCAGGTGACTTTTTAAATAATGCCATTTATATTACTCTCAATCTCTTCCTCCACGGTGTGTGTGTGTGTGTGTGTGTGTGTGTGTGTGTGTGTAGGCTTGAAAGCTTCTAAAAGAAACAGAGGTTTACTCTAGGAACTGGGACTTCAGATATATTATACTTTGTTATTTTTTTGTACTATTAGAATGGGGAAAGAACATGTGTCATTTTTAAAATCAGCAAAAGCTATTTTCATTAAAAGTGTAATTGCAACCATCACTAAAGAAAAATCCCAAAAGTGTTCATAGCATACACTACTTAATATACAAATTGCATAAATGAATATGCAACATAATAGTCAATGCCATCTTTTGGTCACCTAAGTAACAAAATAAAAAAAAAATGAAAATAAAATAAAAAATGATTTCAGGAAGGGAAAGAGAGAAAGGGAGAAGATCAGAGGAGAGGAGAGGGAGAAACATTAATTTGTTGCTACACTTATTCATACATTCATTGGTTGGTTATTGAATGTGCCTTGACTAGGGATCAAACCTGCACCCTTGGTGTATGGGATGATACTTCAACCAACTGAGCTACCCGGACAGAACACATAAGCATTTTGGTGCACGCTCAAGCACTTTTTCATGTGTTACTAAATTTCATGACCAGATAGCACAGGCTGTCTTGCCCCAAAGTACTCTGCCAAAGAGTTTGATTACTATGAAATGACATGCTATAATGTAGTAGCATCAGTTCTAGAGCTATCTGGCTGGGAAATCTAGGCAAGTTCCTTAGCCTTTCTGAATCTCAGCTTTCTCCTTTATAAAAATAGTATCTGCACTGTTTACTTAAACAAAATTGTAAGGATCAAATTATCTAATTTGATGTGTTACCTAATTACCTAATGTATGTGAAAACATTTTCTAAACTCTAAAGTATAAGGGTTTACTCATGTTTATTAAGAAAGGAAACCTGCCTTTAATAACCGAGAGGATGGATATTACCGCATTTAAAACCATGTCAAGCAGAGAACTTTGGAAGAAAGTTCCCAGTGAAATGGGAAGGGTAAGCCTTAACTCTATAATTAGAATCAAACTTTAACTCTGGCATCTTTCTACTAAAAATGATAGGATAATATTTTGATGCTTTGAACCAAATAAAACCCAGAAGCAATTGCTCCATGGTGATAGGTAAGGGAAAGTGTAATCCAAGTCACTAGGAAGACTTTGATCCAAAATGAAAGTTTTCTTTCCCTGCTAGTCAGGCAGACATCTAATTACTCTTGTTTGATATACATAATGTTATTGATTTTAATGTTACATATCCACAAATGAAGGTTTTTGCATTTGCACAGAGTTATTTAGCTGGCATTAAGAATAAAACCCAGTCAATAATAGTAATTTTTGTTTTACTGTGATTTGTTCTAGTTTCAATTAAGGCGTTGGCTATTTCATAGGTCCTTTCTTTATGTGAATGCTTTAAAGATAATCTCTCTCTAGTAGAGGGTTTAATGTGGAACTATTTTTCATCTTATATAATGTTTCAGACACAAAACCAGAACAAAAGAATCTTAAAGACAAGCTATGGGAATGTTGGGATAAGAAAGATGAACTGAAATGAGTCTCTTCCCCTTTACATTGTGTCAATGCTCATTACTGTTTGTCTACTTCAACCCAATGAGGCATAAGAATACCTCCCTTCCCTCTTGCTGTCCTTTGAACAATGGGACAGTCAGGAGACCTGGGCTCTGGACCCAGATCTGGTCCTTAGGAGCTGAGCGACCTGATGGTGAAGGCTCACGCGGCAGAGGGCTGAGAGCTAGCATCCACTGATCCTTCACGCCAGGCATAGGGCTACACTTTATCCACTTTCTTTTTATCCTCACTATTCTGTAAAGTAAATGGTATTGTCCCTTTTAAAACATTTTTTATTTTTATTTTAATATGTTTTTATTGATTTCAGAGAGGAAGGGAGAGGGAGAAAGAGATAGAAACATCAATGATGAGAGAGAATCATTGATCAACTGCCTCCTGCACGCCCCCCACTGGGGATAGAGCTGACAACCTGGGCATGTGCTCTGACCCGGGAATCGAACTGGCGACCTTTTGGTTCCTGGGTCGACGCTCAACTGCTGAGTCATGCTGGCTGGGCAGAACTGTCCCTTTTTTACAGATGAGGGAATTAAACTTGTGAGAGTTAAGTTAACTTGGCACAGGTTGCACAAAGGAGATCTACTTTGAAGACTAGATGAAATAATGTTTAAGAAAACGCTTTGACAATTGTAAAATGCTATACCGATTTAAACTATAATTGTTTTAGTTCTCAGGAAAGTAAAAATCTGTCTTTTCCAAGTGCTCTTTCTAGATGGGCACCCACCTATTTTGCATTCATATAGCAGCTGCTTCCATTTCCAAAAAGGGCAAGATGAGTATTTGCAAGGTTTTCTGCTGGCCCTACCGTCAAAACCAGCAGAAACAAGTATTTTGCAAAGATGACAGTTCTGAGAGGAAAGCAAAAGGAAATCTACGTTCCTCACTACCCT
This sequence comes from Myotis lucifugus, assembly GCF_000147115.1. Classification (NCBI taxonomy): domain Eukaryota; kingdom Metazoa; phylum Chordata; class Mammalia; order Chiroptera; family Vespertilionidae; genus Myotis; species Myotis lucifugus. The sequence goes on along the minus strand of NW_005871070.1, from coordinate 4,029,721 downwards.
GTTAGGGTGTAATACAATCGCAGTGTGCTAATGAAGCAGTGAATTTTATTGTATGCGTGGGAATCATTGGGCTCAGAGTGGCCTTGCATCCTAATCGGTCCTTGGGGCGGTCAGTCTGCTCCTATGACTTTACTGTCTTGTCTCTTTATTCACACAAGCAGTGCACACACAGCCTGTTTGTCAACTTCACAAGCACTCAGCTGTAAACATAAATGACTCTCAGATGATCTTGATAGCTGGTGTGTCCAGAGAGAGAAGACCGTTGCATCCAGCTGCCTCGCTCTCAGAATGACTGGCAACTTCTTTAGAAGAGGCTGCAGCCCTTTCTCTCATACAAAGGTTATCAAAACGCCCACCAAGCAATTCTGTTTTCCCTGAGGGTTGTAACTACTATTAGAACAATTAGCCTTCTTATGGTCATATGACACCAAACAGCAGGGAAAAAGAGGCAAAACCTCATTCCCATGTTCTAACTAGGACTATGTAGTTTGTTATCTCTTTTCTCAGCCCAATCTTACTAATGATATTTCTAGCCTGTTTTGCTTCTCAGGAGTCAGATCATCAAGTATAGCATTTTGCTTATTCTCATGATCCTGATGCATTACGATCCTCATTTATTTAGTTGGAAAGACTGAGGGAATTCTCAGCAGCCAGTTTAGAAAGCACCAGAAGCCTTGGTGTGAGAAATCTGATTACTTGACCCCCCCATACTTATGCATGTCACATCGAGTGACCTCTTTTAGTATTGCAATTTTCTTTCTATATAAAAGAAGCTAGTTTTATGGATTTAAACAAGCTGAATGAAATATATCTCAGGTTGTTTTGCTACATTCTTTGCCAATAACAGGTTTTTGCCAGTTAAAATTCTTTGTTTTTTTTTTTTTTCTTCTTTTTAAAACTCTGTTTGGCCCTAGCCAGTTTGGCTCAGTGGATATAGAGCATCGGCCTGTGGACCTAAGGGTCCCGAGTTTGATTCCCATCAAAGGCATGTATCTCAGTTGCAGGTTCATCCCTGGCCCGGGCCCTGGTAGGGGCTCGTGCAGGAGGCAACCAATCATTGTGTTTCTCTCACATCGATGTTTCTCTCTGTCTTTCCCTCTCTCTCCCACTCTCCCTAAAAATCAATGGAAAAATATCCTCAGGCGAGGAGGATTAACAAAACAAAACAAAAAAGCCAACAACAAAAATAAAAATAAAAAACCAGAGGCTAAAAAAACAACAACTCTGTTTGTTTGGAAGCAGTGTGGGCATTGACAACTGTGGGCTTTTATACGGGGCTCTCTGGTCCAATGTCTGGGACTTGGAACTTACTTACTTTTAACCTTAAAAAACTTGAGAGCAGAGCTTGATGGATTCTCAGAGTCATGGAACAATCTTATTCATGAAGCCAGAACTAAGGGTCAAGTCAAAATATGGAGGAAGCCCCAATGGATTGTCAGGGAAGGCTTTCCAGAGGTGGAGTTAATTAACTGTCCTATCCATTATAGATTGCAGCAATAATCCCAGCCAGCTATTTCTTAAATGTATTCTCTTGGTCATGTGATGTCATATAAGGAGACTTGAAGGAGTTGAAAAATGAATGGTAAGACTTATTATTCCTTTGGTAATATTCATTTATTTTTACCTTTTTAGAGAAACCACTTACTGAGCACAAGACTGATAGCTTTATATATATTATCTCATTTAATCCTCATAACAACTTCATGAGGTTTGTGCTGTTATCCCTGTGGGGCTCCAAAGTTCAGGCCTTTAACTATGATCTTATATTTTATTCTATGATGTAGGTTTATTATTCAAAGCTGTAAGTAAACCATATTTTTATATAATATATCATAACTTAAATTCACCAAAATAGCTTGTTTCATATAGGAATTCTAGTGTAAAAATATTTTAATATATTTTTATTGATTTTAGTGAGGAAGGGAGAAGGAGAGATAGAAACATCAATGATAGGAGAGAATCATCGATCAGTTGCCTCCTGCATGCCCCTTACTGGGGATCGAGCCCACAACCCTGGCATGTGCCCTGACTGAGAATTGAACGGTGACCTCCTGGTTCATAGGTCAACGCTCAATCACTGAGTCATGCCAGCTGGGCTATGTGAAATTTTTAAAAAGTGAGTATCAGATTTATCTGAGTCCACATTTTCTTAGACATTAAATTCTTTTTACAGTGATAGTCATAAGTTTTAAAAAATTCAGCAAATATTGGGCACCTACTGTGTGCCAGATATTGGGGAAAGAATAGTCGTCAAACTGTACGTAATTTTTAACCTCTTGGAACTTACTGTATAGTGTTGAGTGTTGTGTCTACATTTCTTTGGAAATCCTTATCTGATTATTTCTTTGGGCTTCAGTACACCTTTTATGTGCTTTTATAATACTCTGCTTTTATTATAAATATGTAATACAAATTATTTTACTATCTACACTAATAAAAGAGAAAAATGGTAATTAGCGTACGACCGCTACCCTTCCCATTGGCTAATCAGCATATCCTTATGCAAATTAACTGTCAGCCAAGATGGCGGCCGGCAGCCAGGCAGCCAGAAGCAAACATGAGGCTTGCTTGCTCCAGGGACTGCAGACTGCAACGTTCCCCACCTGCGCTGCCGGCCTCTGAGCTGGCAGTTTGAAACTTTGTAACAAATATAGCCGGCTGGGATCTCAGAGCTGAAGTTATACATTGTTTCAATTATAGAACGGCAAACAAACCAGCAGCGGAAGCCTCACAGCTAGAGCCAGAGCTAAAGCTGGCCCAGAAGAAAAAAAAAAAGAAAAAAAGGAGCGGTTGGGAGCTTCAGTCAAAACTGCCAGCCTGAAAGCAGCCCTCAGCCCCTCACCCAGACTGGCCAGGCACCCCAGTGGGGACCCCCACCCTGAAGGGTGTGCGACCAGCTGCAAACAGCCATCATCCCCTCATCCAGGCTGGCCAGGCACCCCAGTGGGGACCCCCACCCTGATCCAGGACACCCTTCAGGGCAAACCAGCTGGCCCCCAGGCCTCTATCCTATATAGTAAAAGGGTAATATGCCTCCCAGCACCAGGATCAGCGGGGCCAAGAGGTCTCCTGGCACCAGATCAGCATGACAGGGTGCAGCGTCCAAACCCCCTGATCGCCCTGCAGCTCGATGTGTGTGACAGGGTGTGGCATCCCAACCCCCTGATCGGCCCTGCTTTGTGTGTGACAGGGGGTGGCGCCCCAACCCCGCCCCCCCTCCACGGGCCCTGCTCTGTCTGTGACGGGGTAGAGCCATAACCTCCCCATCGGCCCTGCCCTGAGTGTGACAGTGGTGGCGCCCCAACCCCCTGATCCGCCCTGCTCTGTGTGTGACAGGGGGCGGTGCCCTAACTCCCCTATCGGCCCTACTCTGTGCGTGACGGGGGAGCTCCCCAACCCCCTGATGGGCCCTGCTCTGTGCATCACAGGGGGTGGTGCTGCAACCTCCCCATTGACCCTGCCTTGAGTGTGACAGGGGGCAGTGCCCCAACCCCCTGATTGGCCCTGCTCTGTGCGTGACAGGGGGTGGTGCCGCAACCTCCCCATTGACCCTGCCTTGAGTGTGATAGGGGGCAGTGCCCCAACCCCCCAATCAGCCCTACCCTGAGCGTGACTGAGGGTGGCATCACAACCTCACAATCCACCCTGCTCTGTGCATGACAGGGGGCAGCGCCCCAACTCCCCAATCAGCCCTGCTCTGAGCCTGACCAGGGGCTGCACCTAGGAATTGGGCCTGCCCTCTGCCACCCAGGAGCAGGCCTAAGCCAGCAGATCTTTATCTCCCGAGGGGTCCCAGACTGCGAGAGGGCACAGGCTGGGCTGAGGGACCCCCTCTTCCCCCCCGAGTGCACAAATTTTTGTGCACCGGGCCTCTAGTAAATATATAATTAAAAGTATAAAAATATACTAAAATATTCATGTACTCATCATACAGTTAATAAACAGAACATTAGCAATGAACCCCTATGAACCTCCCCCAATTGTATCCCCTCCCCTTCTCTATAGACAGGAAAGCCATATCCTGAATGATAGCCATTAGCACTTTTTCTTTCTTTTCTTTTTTATTGTAGTAGAATACATACATATTTACATATAACATAAATCTGCCATTTTAAGCATAAAATTCAGTGACATTAATTACATTAACAATGTTGTGCAACCATAACCACTATTCTGAAAACTTTAAAAAATCACCGCAAACAGAAACTCTATAACCACTAAGCAATATCTCTTCATTCCCCCTTCATCCAGCTCCTAGCAGCCTCTAGTCTACTTTCTGTCTATATAAATTTGCCCCTTTTAGATCCCTCCCCCACCCACATATTTTGGGCCAAAAAGAAGAGATTTTAATAATAGGGCCGGGTCAACCAGATAACATTTGGAAAGTATCTTCTCCCTCCCTGTTTTATTGAGATATAATTTACATATAGCACTGTATAAGTTTAAGGTGTACAATGTAATGATTTGATATATGTATGTGTTGTAAAATGATGGCCACAATAAGTTTAGTTAATATCCATCACTTCACAGTTACACATTTTTTTCCCTTCTGATGAGAACTTTTAAGATTTACTCTCTTCAGCAACTTTCAAATCTATAACACAGTATTGTCAACTATAGTCACACGCTGTACTTATCTATATTTATAAAACCATAATATGCAAATAGACCGAACAGTGGAACAACCGAACAACTGGTCGCTATGACGTGCACTGACAACCAGAGGGCGTGGGTGGAACATGGCAGGCGTTGGCAGCAGGCGGCAGAGCGTAGAACATGGGGGACATCGGCTGCGAAAGGATGGTGGAGCAGGTGAGTGGGGGGTGCCAAATCAAGGTGGGGCGCTGGTCGCTGTCATCGGGGCGAGCCTCTAGTGGCACTGGCCCTGCTCGCACCCACTGCTGGTACTGGAGCCACTGCTTGCACCTGCTGCCAGTGCTCAGCGCCAGCCCCAACCACTCAGTGCTGTCAGCGGGTGCAAGCAGTGGCTGCCCTGATCGCCTCTCAGGGCTTCTCCACCTCCCTATGCTCCTGAGGGGTGATCAGGGCTGGCAGCTGCCACTCGCACCGCTGACAGCGCCGGCCCCACTCACATCCGCTGCCAGTACCAGAGCCACTACTCACACCCACTGCTGGTGCCAGCCTACTTGCACCCGTAGCTGCACCATAGCCACTGCTCGTACCCGCTGCTGGTGCCTGGCACCGGAGCAAATTGCAAGACCCCGTCATGTGGTGCGAGCGGCGGGTGGAGCCATTTTCGCTCAAGATGGAGAACTAGCGCACCGTGCCCCTGAGTGTACCTTATAATTGGAAGTTTGCACCTTTTGACTCCCTTCACCCAAATCCCTCACTCCTCACCTCCTGCCTCTAGAAACTTCAAATCTGACTTCTGTTTCTATGAGTTTGATTTTTTTAGTTTCCATGTAAAGTGACATCATACAATATTTGTCTTTCTTTGTCTGACTTGTTTCACTTAGCATAATACCCTTAATTCCATCACTGTTGTTGCAAATGGCAGGATTTCCTTCTTTTTTATGGCTGAATAATATTCCATTGTATATATACCACATTTCCTTTATCCATTTATCTGTTTATTGACATATAGGTTGTTTCCATGTCTTGGCTATTGTAAATGATGTTGCAGTGAATACGGGGGTGCAGATATCTCTTTGAGATAGTGATTTCCTTTGGATATACAGAGGTGAGCAAATATAGGTTTATAATTGTGAGTATATGAAAGTTTATTCTTGTGTTATTATTTATTTATTAATTATTGTATTACTTATTGTTATTATTATTAACCTACTTGTGCCCGCCCCTGTATTCCCAGAAGTGGGATTGCTGGATCATATGGTAGTTCTATTTTAAATTTTTTGTGGAGCCTCTATATTGTTTTCCATATTGTAGTCCAATTTACAATCCCACCAATAGTGCACAAGGGTTCTCTTTTCTGCACATCCTCACCAACACTTGTTAGTGCTTGTCTTGATGATAGCCATTCTAGCAGGTTTGAGGTAATATCTCATTGTGGATTCGATTTGCATTTCTCTGATAATCAGTGATGTTGAGCACATTTTCATGGACCTCTTGGCAATTTAGATATTTTATATAAGTGGAATCAAAGAACATTTTGTTCTTTTGTGTTGGCTTATTTCACTTACCATGCTTTCAGGGTTCATTCATATTGTAGTATCGTTCAGAACTCTATTCCTTTTTAAAACTGAATACTATTCCATTGTATGTATATATCACATTTTGTTTATCCACTCTTCTGTTCATAAAACTTGTGTTGTTTCCATCTTTTGGCTATTGTGAGTAATGTGCAATAAACATTGGTGTATAGGTATTTGCTTGAATCCTTGTTTTCATTTCTTTTGGGTGTATCCCCAGGAGTGGAATTGCTAGGTCACATGGTAATTGCATATTTACTAGTAGGTTTCTGAGGAGCTGTCAAGTTATTTAGCATCGCAGCTGCACCACCTTACACTTTCATCAGCAATGCACAAGAGCTCAACGTTTTCTATTTCCTCACCAAAACTTGTTATTTTCCATTTAAAAAATTATAGTCATCCAGTAGGTATGAAGTGGTATTTCATTATGGTTATTCTTTGCATTTCTCTAATGACTAATGATGTTGAGCTTCTTTGCATGTGCTTATTGGCCATTTGTATATCTTTGGGAAAACATCTATTCAAGTCTACTTCCCTTTACCTCTGACAATCACCATACTGTTATCTGTGTCTGTGAGGTTTTTTTTGGTTTGTTTTTTGTTTTTTGCTTAGTCTTTTTAGATTTTCACCCAGGCCTCCAACCCCCATCCTCTCTGACAGTTGTCAGTCTGTTTTCTATATCTCTGAGTCTGTTTCTGTTTTGTTTGTTAGTTCATTTTGTTCACTAGATTCCACATATAAGTAAAATCATGTGGTACTTGTCTTTCTCTGACTGGTTTATTTGACTTAGCATACATAATACTCTCCAGGTCCATCTATGCTGTCGCAAAAGGTAAGATTTCCTTCTTTTTTCACAGCTAAGTAGCATTCCATTGTGTAAATGTACCACTGCTTTCTTTTTCTTTTTTTAAAATTGAATTTATTGGGATGACACTGGTTAACAAAACTATACAGGTTTCAGGTGTACAATTCTACAATATATTATCTGTACACTGTATTGTTCACCACCCTAAGTCAAGTCTCTGTCCATCACCATTTATCCTCCCAATACCCTCTTCTACCTTCTCCCACCTCCCTCATCCCAGCAGTCACCACACTGTTGTCCGTGTCCATCAGTTTTTTCCTCTCTTTTTTTTCTTTTTTGCTCAATCCCTCCAACCCCACCCCCCAACCCCCACCCCAGCTCCCTGACAGCTATCAGCCTGCTCTCTTTCTATGAGACTGTGTCTATTTTGTTTGTTAGTTCATTTTGGTCATTAAAGTCCATGAATGAGTGAAATCATATGGTACTGTCTTTCTCTGACTGGCTTATTTCACTTAGCATAATACTCTCCAGGTCCCTCCATGCTGTCACAAAGGATACGATTTCCTTCTTTGTACAGCTGAGTTGTATTCTATTGTGTAAGTATACCACAGCTTTTTTATCCACTCATCTACTGATGGACACTTGCACGTTTCCAAATTTTGGCTATTGTAAATAATGCGGCAATGAACTAGGGATTCATATATTCTTTCAAATTAGTTTTTCAGTTTCTTTGGAAATATTCCTAGAAGTAGAATTGCTGAGTCATAAGGCAGTTCCATTTTTAATTTGTTAAGGTAACTCAATACTGTTTTCCACAGTGTCTGCACCAATCTGCATTCCCACCAACATGCACAGGGTTTCCTTTTCTCCACATCTTCACCAACACTATTATTTGTTGATTTATTGATGATAGCCTCTGTGACAGGTGATTTCTTATTGTGCTTTTAATTTGCATTTCTCTGATGATTAGTTATATTGAGCATCTTTTCATATGTCTATAGGCCTCTTTGGAGAAGTGTCTATTTAGGTCCTTTGCCCATTTTTAAATATGATTGTTTTTATGGTGTTGAGTTGTATCAGTTCTTTATAAATTTTGGACATTATGCCCTTCTCAGATGTATCATTGGCAAATATGTTCTCCCATTCAGTGGGTTGTCTTTTCATTTTGTTGATGGTTTCCTTTGCTGTGCAAAAACATTTTAGTTTGATGTAGTCCCATTTGTTTATTTTTCCTTTTGTTTATTTTTTCTGATATATCTAGAGGAGATATAGCAGAAACAATATTGCTATAAGAAATGTCCAGGATATTACTGCCTATGTTTTCTTCTTAGATTTTTTATGGTTTTGATTCTGACATTTAAGTCTTTAATCATTTTAAGTTTATTCTTGTGTATGGTGTAAGAAGGTGTTTTTGTTTCATTTTTTGCATGTATCTGTTCAATTTACCCAACACCATTTATTGAATATAGTCTTTACCCCATTGTATGTTCTTGCCTCCTCTGTCAAATATTAATTGACTATAAAAGCGTGGGTTTATTTCTGGGCTCTCTATTCTGTTCCATTGATCTATCTGTCTGTTTTTATGCTAGTACCATGCTGTTTTATTTTATTTTATTACTATGGCCTTGTAATGTAGTTTGATATCAGTAAGCATGATTCCTCCAACTTTGTTCTTTCTCAACATTGCTGTCTTTTGTGGTTACATGTACATTTTTGGAATATTTGCTCTAGTTCTGTGAAATACACTATTGGTATATCAATAGGAATTGTGTTGAATCTATAGATTGCTTTGGGTAGTATGGATATTTTAATGATGTTAATTCTTCCTATCCACAAACACGGTATATACTTCCACTTACTTGTATCTTCTTCAATTTCTTATAATTTTTGAAGTACAGGTCTTTTACATCCTTGGTTACATTTATTCCCAGGTATGAAATTTTTTAATGATGCAATTGTAAATGGGACTTGTGTGTGTGTGTGTGTGTGTGTGTGTGTGTGTGTGTGTTTTAGTTTCCCTTTCTGATAGTTCATTATTGGTATATGAAAATGCCACAGATTTCTGAGTATTAATTTTTATCCTGCTGCTTTGCTGAATTTATTTATTAGCTCTAGTAGTTTTTTTGGTTGAGTCTTTAGGGTTTTCTATGTACACTATCATGTCATCTGTGAAAAATAACAGTTTCACCTCCTCCTTTCCAATTTGGATGTCTTTTATTCTTTTTGTCTGATTGCTGTGGTTAGGATTTCCAGTACTATATTGAATAAGAGTGGTGGAAGTGGAAACCCCTGTCTTGTTCTTGATCTTAAGGGAAATGCTTTTAAGTTTTTGCCTATTGAGTATGATGTTGGTTGTGCATTTGTCATAGATGGACTTTATTATGTTCCCTCTATTCCCATGTAATTGCTTTCTTTTTTTTTTTGTTCATCAGATTATTTATTCACTTGATTCTTAGATTCACTTGTTGATAGATGCGTATTTGTTGTTCATAATTTGTATCTTTACCTTTTTCTTCTTCTTCCTCTTCTTAAAGGATACCTTTCAGCATTTCATATAATACTGGTTTGGTGGTGATGAACTCCTTTAGCTTTTCCTTATCTGTGAAGCTCTTTATCTGACCTTCAATTCTGAATGATAGATTTGCTGGATAAAGTAATCTTGGTTGTAGGTTCTTGGCATTCATCACTTTGAATATTTCTTGCCACTCCCTTCTGGCCTGCAAAGTTTCTGTTGAGAAATCAGCTGACAGTCGTATGGGTATTCCCTTGTAGGTAACTGAGTTTCTTTCTCTAGCTGCTTTTAAGATTCTCTCTTTGTCTTTTGCTCTTGGCATTTTAATTATGATGTGTCTTGGTGTGGTCCTCTTTGGATTCCTTTTGTTTGGAGTTCTCTGCGCTTCCTGGACTTGTAAGTCTATTTCTTTCACCAGGTGGGGGAAGTTTTCTGTCATTATTTCTTCAAATAGGTTTTCAATATCTTGCTCTCTCTCATCTTCTGGCACCCCTATAATTCTGATGTTGGTGCGCTTGAAGCTGTCCCAGAGGCTCCTTACACTATCTTCATATTTTCGGATTCTCTTTTCATTTCGCTTTTCCGGTCGGGTGTTTTTTGCTTCTTCGCATTTCAAATCTTTGACTTGATTCTTGAGCTCCTCTGGTCTGCTGTTGGGAGTCTGTATAATATTCTTTATTTCAGTCAGTGTATGCTTAGTTTCTAGTTGGTCCTTTATCACACCATCGAGGGTCTCATTAGATTTCTTGTACATCTCATCAAGTTTATCGACAGACTCTAGAAGCCTCTTGAGAGACCTCAAAAGTGTGGTTTTGAATTCTATATCCATCAGCCTGCTTTCCTCCGGTTCTGTCCTTTGTGGCCTGTTTCTTTGTCTCGGCATTTTTTTATGCTTCAGTGTGTCGATAGAGTGGCTTTCTGTGTTAAGTGTCCCAATTACCTGAGGTAGACACTCTTGGTGCACCCCCTTGTGGTCTTTGTGCGCAGTCTTGTTGTAGTTAAGCCTTGATTGTTGTAGGTAATTACTACTTGACCTCCAGGCCAACTGGCTGTGCAAATCAGCTGTGTCTGCAGTGGGAGAACTACTATTCTCTAGGGAGGTGCTAATCTAGCCTTTGCCTGAGGCTATCGGCAAATGCCTCTGTGTGGGGCTTGGGCGGGGCGGGTCCCACAGGATCAACAGGGCGGGCGGAGCGAACAGTTATGACTGCTCTCAGTCCAGTCCCCAGAGGCTCTGCCTCTCTGTCCCAGCAACCGCTGCAAACCTCAGAGAGTTCCGACCGAAGCCAGACAGTCCCGCTTCTCCCATTTGAGTCTGGGTCCCTAGAGACTCGCCCGGATCTGGAGCTCAGAGTCTGAGGCTCCCTCCGGATTGAAACAGACAACCGCGCCCTCAGCCACCAGCCCGCGCCGCGCGTACCTCCGCACCTCAGTATTTCACCTCCGCACTGCGCCTCCTCTGATTTTCAGTATGCTTTCCTCTTTCCTCCTAGTTGTAGAACTTCCACTCAGCCAGCCTTCCTGTGGTTCTGGATGATGTCTGTTCCGTCTTTTAGTTGTATTTTTGAAGTGGTTGTTCGAGGCAGCAAACTCCGGCGTTAACCTATGCCGCCATCTTGGTTTCCTCCATCTGTAATTGCTTTCTTAATTGGCGTTTGGGATTGTTCATTAAAGTTATATAGAAACACACTGATTTTTGTGTATTGATTTATACTCTGCAAATTGCTTAATTCCTTTATTAGCTCTAGTAGCTTTCTTGTGGTTTCTTTGGGATTTTCTATACGTGGGACCATGTCACCTGCAAATACAGATAATTTTATTTATTTATTTCCACTCTGGATGTATTTTATTTATTTTTTGTCTAATTGTTCTGGCTAGAACTTCTAGTACAATGTTGAATAGCATTGGTGAGAGTGGACATCACTGTCTTGTTCCTGATCTTAAGGAGAAAGCTTTGTCTTTCACCATTGAGTATGATGTTAGGCATGGGTTTTTATAAATGCCCTTTCCTATGTTGAGGAAATTCCATTCCATTCCTAGTTTTTTCTAAGTTTTTAGAGAAATTATAGTTGACAATATTATGTTAGTTTCAGGTGCACAGCATAATGGTTAAACATTTATATAACTCACAAAGTGATTCCTTCACTAAGTCTAGTACCTACCTGACACTGTGCATAGTTATTATTGTTGACCTATTCCCTAAGCTGTTCTTTATATCCACGTGACTATTTTGTAATGGCCAATTTGTATTTTTTAAGCCCTTCACCTTTTTTTTTTTAAACTCTCAACCTCCCTGCTATCTGGCAACCATCAGTTTATTCTCTGTCTATAATTTATTTTTCTTTATCATGAAAGAAACATCGATCAGCCGCCTCCTGCACATCTCCCACTGGGGATGTGCCCGCAACCAAGGTACATGCCCTTGACCGGAATCGAACCTGGGACCCTTGAGTCCGCAGGCCGACGCTCTATCCACTGAGCCAAACCGGTGCTGGCCCCTTCACCTTTTTTTACCCAGACTCTCAACCTCCCTGCTATCTGGCAACCATCAGTTTATTCTCTGTCTATAATTTATTTTTCTTTATCATGAAAGAGTGTCAAATGCCTTTTCTGCATCAATTCAGATAATCATGTGTTTTTTCTTCATCCTATTAATGTGATTTATTACATTGGTTTCTTATGTTGAATCTATTGCATTTCTAGGATAAACCTACTTGGTCGCAGTGTATAATAATTTTAACGTGCTGTTCAATTGGGTTTCTTGTGTTTCATTGAAGATTTTGCATCTACATTCATAAGGAATTTTAGTCTGTGATTTTCTTTTCCTGCTTTGTTTGTATCTGGCATTAGTATCTGAATAATGATGGCTTCATAGAAGAGTTTCAAGTTTTTGAAAATGTTTGATAAGAATTGGTGTTAATTCTTCTTTAAATATTTAATAGAATTCACCTATGAAACCATCTGGTCCTGGAGTTTTCTGTGTGTTTTTGTTGTTGTTGTTTGTTTGTTTTTTGTCTTTTATCATATTCAGCAAGTTTTCTGCCATCATTTTTCAAGTAATCGTCCTGCTCCTTTCTCTCTCTTTTCTCTCTGGGACTTCCATAAATTCATGTTTGTCCATCTGGTGGTATCCCACACATCTCTTAGACTTGGTTCACTTTCTTCTTTTTTCTTTTTTTCTCTTTCTGCTTTTCAAACTTGGTAATTTGAATAATCTACTTTCAAATTCACTATTTTTTTTCTTTTGTCTGCTCAAGTCTGCTATTGAATCCCTCTAGTGAATTTTTTTTGCTTCAGTTATTGTATTTTTCAGTCCCAGAATTTATCTTTGGTTTCTTTTTATACTTTCTATACCTTTATTAATATTCTCATTTTGTTCATACAGTGTTTCCCTGATTTCCTTTATTGATTTGTTCATGTTTCCCTTTTACAATTTGAGTGTATTTAAGATAGTTGTTTCAAAGCTTTTGTCTAGGAAATCCAATACCCAGGCTTCCTCAAGGATGGTTTTGGGCACTTGAGTGGGCCATAATTTCCTGTTTCTTTGTATGCCTTGTGATGTTTGTTGAAAACTGGACATTTGAATATTATGATGTGATAACTCTGGAAATCAGATTATCTCCCTTCTCTAGGGTTTGCTGTTTTTTGCTTGTGTTTCTGTGTGTGTGTGTGTGTGTGTGTGTGTGTGTGTGTGTGTTTAATTGAAGGCTGTAGTAGTCTATTGTTTAGTGACTTTTCCAAACTATTTTGGAAAGACTGTATATCTTGTCATTTGTGGTCCCTGAAGTCCCTGTTCCTTCAGAGAATTCCTTGAAGCCCAGGGGACAAAATAAAATAAAACACAACACCTCCCTTAAAGAAACAGAAAACAAACAAACAACCCACCAGACACCTGTCCCTGTCTTTACAGATGGCTCTGTGCTGGGGCGCTCCAACACTTATCCAGACTTGCATTGAGCCTAGGGATCAGCCTTAGATGAAAACTGAGGGTCCTTTCAAGTATTTCTGAGCATGTGTTTTACCCTGGCCATGTGTGTGGCTCTCTAAATTCCCCTCAGTGTTCCTTGTATACGTGGATGCTTTTGAATGTCCTAATTTTCCAAAGACTCTCCCTCAGCTTTTCTTCCCATGTCTCTGGTGGTCTATTGTATATCTGGATCTAAATTTTCTACCCCAGGCATCTGTGGGTTGTTAGCCTGCCTTGCAGCTCTTTTGAATAATGCATTCAGCTTTTTTGGCCTGCGTTCTGAGTTAGTCCAGAGACAAGCACTTGAGGCAGTCCTTCAGGTAGCCCCACACAGGTTAGAATAGATACACACGATAATTTGCAAATAAGGTCTGCTCTACTTCCTCCAGACTCATGGATCAGAGTCCACACTAGGATTACAAGCTGCTGCTGCTCTAACACTGCCGCCACTCCAGGGTTGGAGGTGAGGCAAGAGCAGGTAAAAATGCCACAAAGCTTTCCTGCCATTCTTGAGCTGTCTTTTAAATATATATAATATATATATATATATATATATATATATATATATATTTCAGAGAGGAAGGGGGAGGGGGAGAGAGAGAGAGAGGAGCATCGATGTGAGAGCCAAACATTGATTGGTTGCCTCCCATAGGCACCCCATCCAGGAATTGAACCTGCAACCTGGGCATGTGCCCTGATCAGGAATTGAACCAGTGACCTTTGGGTGCACAGGACAATGCTCAACCAACTGAGCCACATTGGCCAGGGCAAACTGTCTTTTTCTTGATTAAGTATTCACTTGGTTGTTGTAAACCTTTGACTGTTCTCCAGAGTTCTGACAGAGTTGGTTCTGACAATTTTTGCTTGTTTTTCCATGTTTCTATGAGGGAGGAAGAGCCTGAAACTGCCTATTGCACCACTTTGCTGACATCATCACCATTAGCATTTAATACACGAGAACTTTGGGTTTATAAAGCACCCCTAATTTCTTTCTTTTTTTAATCTTTATTGTTGAGATTATTACAGATGTCCCTCTTTTCCCCCCCTCATTGTCCCCCTCCACCCAGTTCCTGCCCTGCCCCAGGCCTTTACCACCCTATAATCTGTGTCCATAAGTAATGAATATATGCATATAAAATCTTTGTTTAATCTCTTCTCACTTCCCCTAGACAGGAAGGCCTACCCCCATTCCCTTTAAAAATCGTCAGTCTGTTCCATTTCCATGCCTCTGATTCTATTTTATTCACCATTTTATTCTGTTCGTTAGATTTCTTATTCATTTATTTTAATTTTTAGTTTCAATTGTTGATAGGTATGTATTTGTTGCCATTTTGTTGTTCATATTTCTTCTTCTTCTTCTTCTTCTTCTTCTTCTTCTTCTTCTTCTTCTTCTTCTCCTTCTTCTTCTTCTGTTTCTCCTTCTTCCTCTTCTTAAAGAATACCCTTCAGCATTTCATATAATACTGGTTTGGTGGTGATGAACTCTTTTAGCTTTTTCTTGTCTGTGAAGCTCTTTATCTGACTTTCAATTTTAAATGATAGCTTTGCTGGGTAGAGTAATATTGGTTATAGGTCCTTGCTATTCATCACTTTGAATATTTTTTGCCAGTCCCTTCTGGCCTGCATGGTTTCTGTTGAGAAATCTGCTGACAGTCATATGGGCACTCCCTTGTAGGTAACTTAATGCTTTTCTCTTGCTGCTTTTAAAATTCTCTCTGTGTCTTTAGCCCTTGGCATTTTCATGATGATGTGTCTTGGTGTGGTCCTCTTTGGGTTCCTTTTGTTTGGGGTTCTCTGCGCTTCCTGGACTTGTAAGTCTATTTCTTTCACCAGGTAGGGGAAGTTTTCTGTCATTATTTCTTCAAATGGGTTTTCAATATCTTGCTCTCTCTCTTCTTCTGGCACCCCCCATAATTCAGATGTTGGTGTACTTGAAGTTGTCCCAGAGGCTCCTTACACTATCTTCATATTTTTTAATTCTTTTTTTTTTTTGCTCTTCTGGTTGGATGGTTTTTGCTTCCTCATATTTCAAATCATTGACTTGATTCTCAGAATCCTCCACTCTACCATTGAATCCCTGTATGTTATTCTTTATTTCAGGCAGTATATGCTTAATCTCCAACTGGTCCTTCTCCATTTTTTTGGAGGTTTCTAGAAGATTATTGAGTAACCAGTTAACTGTGATTTTGAACTCTATATCCAGTAGTTTGCTTTCTTCCATTTTTTTCATTTATGACATGTTTCTTTGTCTCCGCATTTTGGCTGCTTCCCTGTGTTTGTTTCTATGTATTGGGTAGAGTGCTATGTCTCCTTGAGTTGGTAGAGTGGCCTTGTGTAGTAGGTGCTCTATAAAACCCAGAGCTACAGAGAGATCTGCAGATTCCTCCTCTTTGTATCAAGTTTGGAAGTGCCCAGATTAGGCCCAGCCACAAAGCAAGGCAGGCTGGTGCTGGTGTCAGGTCTTGGGCCCTCTACTGACAGGTTTGGAGCTCCTTGACCCAGCTGCACCTTGCTTGAGAGACCCTAGCCTGAGCAAGGACAGGCCATTCATATGCAAAAGCTGCTGCACACAGCTTGGGTGGGGTTGCAAATTGGATGAGGCAGTGTCTTAGGGAATCACCAGGGTGGAGCAAACAGAAATGGCTGCCAGTCAGCCCTGCGACCAGGGAGGTCCCAGCATAGGAACAATGATCCCTGCGAGCACCTCCATCTGGGAGAAATCCATCCCTGAGTTCCTGCCCTGATGCCAGACAATCCAGTTCCTCCTCGTATGTGTCTGTGTTCCCCAGAGCCTCGCCCTGGTGCTGGAGCTCAGAGGAAGCAGGACCTTGTAAGTACAGTTTGTGGTGCCAGCTTTTTAAGAGGAACAGCTGGGTTTCCAGCAGCCTCTGTGTCACTGAGCCCCAATCCACACTGTTGTTTTTCCCCTCAAAATGTCTAAAACACTTAGGATGTTTTATTTGAAAACAATAAACTACAGAAGCACCAGATTCTCGTTTTAAAGCAAAATTGACAGCATTTTCCAGAACTTTCCTAGTACTGCATCATTCTTATCACTATTAAAAAGCAAAACCAAGTTCCAAATCCAAAATAATTAATGAACTTGCTGGTAAACATTCTTCTCATGGTTCTAGTTATTTTCCTAAACTTTACATTTGCACCTTTTCAAGAATGAGGTTTTTGTTTTTGTTTATTCGACTGATTAATATTTGTGAGAACTGGACTTACTTTCTTCATATTATTTTTTTAAAAAAAATCCACACACCCTATTCAAACTCAGAGAAAATATACATTTGTTCATTAAAGTTCACCTGCTTTAGATAATTTTTCCTCTTCATACATTAGCATAGAAAGCCAATGTTTGATCCATGCTGCAAAAGCCTTTAGAGTCCGAACTTCTGAATTAAGGTCATGTAAAATTCTCATTGCATAACCTTCAAAGTCGCTGTCTTCCCTCTCCAGCGCCTGCAGCCCGTGGTTTCTGTCCAAGGTGACCGCCAGAGACCGCAGCTTCGCACAGAAACTCCGGATTGGGTCCATGGTGACCACACAGCGCTGCAGGGCCCGCCATTCCTTTGAATCCCCAGCGCCGGAAGCTCCCGCACTGGTTTTCACAGCCCGAAGTTGGGGGGACTTCTCTTCACAGCGCTAGGGGCCCGGGCTGGGGCTGGGACCCCTTGCTCCTCCGGGCAGCCTCTGCAGAAATGATCTCCCTCCCGATTAAAAAAGCGGCACACGTGGGTGCCGGACCAGCCCGTTCCCTGCTTTCTTCTTTACTTCTGTAGTTGTAGGACCTCCATTCAGCCAGCTTTCCAGTGTTTCTGGATGATGGTTGTTCTGTATTTTAGTTGTACTTTTGATGTGATTGTGGGAAGCGCGTACAGGCGTTTACCTACACCACCATCTTCTCAAGTCTCCTCAGCAACCCTAATTTCTGTAGAGACTCAGTTTCTGGAGTGGTTTGAGACCTACTCATTTGTCCAGTTTATTTATACTCTTAAAGAAAGATATTGATCCCAAGGATGACCACAGTTTCTACACTCACGCTCCTTTAAGTCAGTAGTTCTCAACCCTGGCTGCACGTTACACTCACCTATGGAGCTTTCAAAAAATGGAGATGCTCAGAGTCCTCCTCAGACTTGGAGAATTAGGAACTTTGAGGGTGAGTAGCAAAGTGAATTGAACATGCAACCTTTTTGGTGTGTGAGACAACACTCCAACCAACTGAACCGCCTGGCCGGTTATTCCTAAGTATTTTGCTTCAATAAAGACAGACCATGCTATTTAAAGTTAATAAATTATTAACTTTGACAACAGTAATGTACAAACCTGAATTAGTTTTTCTAATAGTGTACTTATTACATATATGTATCTATATCTGGTTCTATCTATACATATATAATTAGATAAGTAGTTACTCTAAAAACTAGAATCTTTAAAGTAATGTTTAATTTTGCACTATTATACATTAATAGGGTGAAAAAAACCCCAATACAATGTACCACTAAATATATAGTTCCATGACCAGTAGTAGTGTTTATTTATGTAAGGTTATTCTGCTTAGGACTTTTAACTTTCAGGAAATATCAGTCTAAAATAAATCATTAATTCAAAAATGATGAAGACATTTTATGGAAAAAAGACGCTGGGCCCTACTGGATCACAGACTCTCAGCCTGTTCCTCAAACTTTCCTAATACTGGCCAACTCCCTTTCCACAGTCAAAAGCTATCTAGACCCTCTCCCTTTAGTTTATTCTCCAGGGGAAAGCTGGGGCCCATTTATTGATCACTATTCAGCTTCTCCCTTTCTTCTACAAGAGCCAGTCTGTTTATCATTCTTTTTCTCTAATGGCTAGACAAAAGAGAAAGAGAGAGAGAGGGAGAGAGAGAGAGAGAGAGAGAACTTCAGACTTTGTTAGCAGCCAACACACATTATTAGTTACTCCCTTAAGCAGGAGTTTAAAAGAGAATGCCTCAGAACAACCCTTTAAACCAATGTCACAAATGCTTCCTTTAAAAAAAGAAACCCTCTGAAATGATGCTGTTCCCCAGAGGGCCGTCTGACAATTTTGTTGCTATCTTCTCATTTCTACTACCTTTGCGTAATCATTGTGGTGAAAATTAGTGGAGAAAATCGATGCTCTACATTGAATCTTCACATCAGGGTCAACTTCCCTACACCCTCAAACCCACCTGTCATGCATGGGCACATGGTATCCCTGCGAATTTACATTTTAACTTACTGCACTCAACTTGTATTTTTATTGGATGGGGCTCTGATTGGTTTGCTATATGACGAATAGTATATTTTTAGAAACTCAAATTGCTCTCTCTCTGTTTCACACTGGTTAGAAGAGCAGGTCTCAAAGCACAGAACTGGGACAGCCACTGCTTATGTTTGTGCTTTATCTCATTAAGTGCTGATCGCCAGGAAAGCAAACAGCCTGTCATGAAATTTGCCTTGCAAACAATGTAACAAAGAAATCTTGTGAAAAGAGGCTGAACAGAAGGTGGCTTTAATCTGTTGTAGTGTTGGTTAGCCCAGTTTCAGACTAAGAGTGATGACACTTGGACAAAAATTGGGAGCCTGCCTGCAGGCAACATTTACCCCTGATGTAGAGATTGTTACAGAAACCTAACCATTGGAAGTTTTCAACATACAAATAAGGATTTATTAAAGGAATTATCTTTGAAGGCTCACAAAGCAATCCTGTTTTCTTGCAAGATGGATGAAAGGCAGAGATTTCAAAACATTTGCTAGAAAACATCAATAGCCAATCCTGCTGATTTAATTTCTTCAATCCCTCAGGCATCAAAAGAAGTTGTGACTTGTCCACATTTGCTTCTGAAGAAAAGCAATATTGTAAATTAAAAATGGCTGAAGCTTAGCTGGCCGCATTTCATTTTTAATTAGTTGGAAATTCATAATATTTATTATTATTTCTTCAGCTCAGAAGCTAAGGAACTTCCTTCTCACATTTGTTGTGAACAGGGTACAGGGAATATTGGTGACATTCACTTATACACCAACGAAAAGTTCTTAGATTTAGCTGTCCATCACAAATACTGAAAGAAACAATATTTAGTCAGCTCCATTTATTTTGAATTTTTATTGAATTTATTGGGATGACACTGGTTAATAAAATTATATAGGTTTCAGGTGTACAATTCTATAATACGTCATCTGTATGTGTACTGTATGTTCACCATCCAACGTCAAAACTCTCTCACCATTTATCCCCCCTTTAGCTTCTCCTATTTCCTCCTACACGCCTTCCCCTCTGGTAATCACCATATTGTTGTCTGTGTCCATGAGTGTTAGTTTTGTTTTGTTTTTTTGCTTAATCCCTTCACCCTTTTCACCCAGTTCCCCCAAACCTCACCCTTCTAACAGCTATCAGTCTCTTCTCTGTATCTATAAGCCTGTTTCTATTTTGTTTGTTTATTTTGTTAATTAGATTCCACATATAAGTGAAATCATATGGTATTTTTCTTTCTCTGACTGGCTTATTTCACTTAGTATAATACTCTCCAAGTCCATCACAAAAGGTAAGATTTCCTCCGTTTTTACAGCTGAGTAATATTCCATTGTATAGATGTACCACAGCTTTTTAATCCTCTCATTTATTGATGGATACTTGGGCTGCTTCCAAATCTTGGCTATTGTAAATAAAGCTGCAATAAACATAGGGATGTATATATTTTTTAGAATCAATGTTTCAGGTTTCTTCAACTATATTCCCAGAAGTGGTATCACTGGGTCAAAAGGCAGTTTCATTTTTAACTTTTTGAGGAAACTCCATACTGTTCTCCACAGTGACTGCATCAGTCGGCATTCCCACCAGCAGTGCACGAGGGTTCCCTTTTCTCCACATTCTTGCCAGCACTTGTCGTTTGTTGATTTGTTGATGATAGCCATTCTGACAGGTGTGAGATGATATCTCACTGTGCTTTTAATTTGCATTTCTCTGATGATTAATGATGTTGAGCATATTTTCATATGTCCATAGGTCATCTGTATGTCCTCTTTGGAGAAGAGTCTATTCAGTCCTTTGCCCATTTTTTAATTGGATTGTTTGTTTTTTCTGGTGTTGAGTTGTAGAGGTTTTTTTTGAAAATGTTTTTTTTTTCAGAGAGAGAGGGATAAAAACACCAATGATGAGAATCATTGATTAGCTGCCTCCTGCATGCCCCCTACTGGGGATAGAGCCAGGGAATCAAACTGTGACCTCCTGGTTCATAGGTCGATGCTCAACCATTGAGCCACACTAGCTGGTCAAGTTGTACAAGTTCTTTATAAATTTTGGATATTAACCCCATATCAGATTATATCATTGGTGAGTATGTTTTCCTATTCAGTGGTTTGTCTTTTCATTTTGTTGATGGTTTCCTTTGCTATGCAAAAAGTTTTTAGTTTGATGTAGTCCTATTTGTTTATTTTTTTCTTGTGTTTCCCTTGCCAGAAGAGATATATCAGAAAAAATATTGCTACGAGAAATGTCTGAGATATTACTGCTTATATTTTCTTTTAGGATTTTTATGGTTTCAGTTTGACATTTAAGTCTTTAATCTATTTTCAGTTTATTCTTATATATGATAAAAGAAGGTGGTGTAGTTTCTTTTTCTTTTTTTTTTTTGGCATCTATATTTCCAATGTTACCAACACCATTTATTGACTATACTGTCTTTACCCCATTGTATGCTCTTGCCTCCGTATGGTCAATATTAATTGATCTATATGCCTGTTTTTATGCCAGTACCATGCTGTTTTGATTACTATGACCTTGTAGTATAGTTTGATATCAGGTGGTATGATTCCTTCAACTAAAATATATATTCCTTCAATATATATTTTATTGATTTTTTACAGAGAGGAAGGGAGAGGGATAGAGAGCCAGAAACATCAATGAGAGAGAAACATTGATCAGCTGCCTCCTGCACACCCCCCACTGGGGATGTGCCCGCAACCAAGGTACACGCCCCTGACCGGAACCGAACCCAGGACCCTCCAGTCCACAGGCCGGCACTCCATCCACTGAGCCAAACCGGTTAGGGCTCAACTTTGTTATTCTTTATCAAGATTGTTGTCGCTACTTGGGGTCTTTTGTGGTTCCATGTAAATTTTTGGAATATTTGTTTTAGTTCCGTGAAATACACTATTGGTATCTTGATAGGAATTGGGTTGAATCCATAGATTGCTTTTGGTAGTATGGTCATTTTAATGATGTTAATTCTTATCCATGAACATGGTATATGCTTCCATTTATTTGTATTTTCTTCAATTTATTTCTTCAGTGCCTTAAAATTTCCAAGTACAGGTCTTTTACATCCTTGGTTAAATTTATTCTCAGTTATGTAATTTTTTAATCATTCAATTGTAAATAGAATTGTTTTTTAATTTTTCCTTTCTTTTTTTTGACAAACCACCTCTTTTTAAAAATATATATTTTTATTGATTTCAGAGGGGAAGGGAGAATGAGAGAGAGATAGAAACATCAATAATGAGAGAGAATAATTGATTGGCTGCATCCTACATGCCCCCTCTGCCCCCCCCCCCACACACACACTGGAACTCGAGCCCGAAACCCTGGCATATGCTCTCTTGACTGGGAATTGATCCATGACCTCCTGGTTCATAGTTTGATGCTCAACCACTGGGCCATGCCAGCAGGGCTTTATCCTTTATTTTTTTATGTGGTGTTCACGACTATTGATTTGCTGATACTGTACCAACCTTGCATCCCTGAAATAAATCCCATTTGGTTATGATGTATCATCTTTTTAATATATTGCTGATTGGATGTGCTAATATTTTGTTGAGGAACTTAGCATCTATGTTAATCAGGGATATTGGCATATAATTTTCTTTCTTTTCAGTGTCTTTATCTGGTTTTGGAATTAGGATAACGCCGGCCTCATAAAATGTTCTTAGGAGTCTTTCCTCCTCTTGAATTTATTTGAATAGTTAAAAAAAATATATATATATTTTATTGATTTTTTTACAGACAGGAAGGGAGAGGGATAGAGAGAGTCAGAAACATCGATGAGAAACATCGATCAGCCGCCTCCTGCACACTCCCTACTGGGTATGTGCCTGCAACCAAGGTACATGCCCTTGACCAGAATCGAACCTGGGACCCTTGAGTCCACAGGCCGACGCTCTATCCACTGAGCCAAACCGGTTAAGGCTATTTGAATAGTTTGAGAAGGATAGTTGTTAGTTCTTTTTTGAATATTTGGTAAAACTTACCTGTGAAGCTGTCCAGTCCAGGACTTTTGTTTGTTGGGAGTTTTTTGATTACTGCTTCAATGTGATTAGTTGTAATCTGTCTATTCAGATTTTCGGTTTCTTTCCTGATGTATTTCCCTGATGATTAGTGATGCGGAGCACCTTTTCATATGTCTGTTGGCCATCTATTTACATGTCCTCTTGGGATCCAGAGATCGGCTACTAACCTGGAAACAACGGAACCCAAGCAGCGCGACTACGTGAACTTAGAGGAACCCTGCTTCTCCCCACAGAAAGCTGTGTGTGAAGCCTCCCCGCACCAGCCAGAGGAGCCACCACAACTGTGAACAGCACCCACCAGCGGAGCTGCTGCCAACTGAGGAGCAGCTGCTACCACAACCGCCCGAGGAGCAACCACAGCCCGAGGAGCCACTGCCACCCAGGGAGCAGCCACTGAACGACTCAACATCTAGATATGTCGGTGAGATCAAACATGGGTAGACAAAGAAACCTCCAAAGGAAAGAAAAGGAGGACTCGCCAGAAAAGCAGCTAAGTGATACAGAGGCATGCAACATGACAGAAAAAGAATTCAGATTAAGGATCCTAGAGTGCATAAACCGGATGGAGGAAAAAATCAACAACTTATGTAAGAATCAAAAAGAAATGGATGAAAAAATCAATAACTTAGGTAAGAACCAAGAAGAAATGAAGAGTGATATAGCTGCAATAAAAAACACCATTGAAAGTTTCAACAGTAGACTAGGAGAAGCAGAGGACCGAATTAGTGAATTACATGTCCTCTTGGGAGACATATCTACCCAGATCCTCTGCCCACTGTTTTTTTCTTTTAAATCCTCACACAAGGATATGTTTTATTGATTTTTTGAGATAGAGAGACACCCACAGAGAGAGAAAGAGAGAAACATCGATTGGTTGCCTCCCATACTTGCCCCAATCGAGGATCGAGCCCACAACCTAGGTATGTGCCCTGACTGGGAATAGAACCTGCAACCTTTTTGGTGTATGGGATGATGCTCCAACCAACTAAGCAACCTGCCTGGGCCCTCTGCACAATTTTTAATTGGATTGTTTTAATTGGTGTTAAGCTGTATGTCCTTATATATTTTGGATATTACCACTGATCAGATATATCATTATGAATATCTTCTTGAATTTAGTAGGTAGTCTTTTCATTTTGTTAATGGTTTTCTTTGCTGTGCAAAATATACATATATTGAAGGTTGATTTTTGTGTGTGTGTGTGTGTGTGTGTGTGTGTGTGTGACAATAAATAGCATTTCAATTCCTTGCCAAATGATAGGTAAGTAGCATTTATTAAGTTGTAGAATGCACTGAGCTGCACAAGGCTACATCTTTCCCGGCTCTTTAAGTACCAACAATACAAAACTAAAACCAAAAGAAAGCTATTCAATGCCCTGGCCAGTGTGGCTCAGTTGGTTGGCCCTCGTTCTAGGCACCAAGGGATTGCCGGTTCAATTCCAGGTCAGGGCACATGCTCAGGTTGGGGGCTCAATCCCTGGTAGGGGGCATGCAGGAGGCAGACTATCGATGTGTCACTCTCACATTGATGTTTCTCTCGCTCTCCCTTCCTCTCTCTCTAAAAATCAATTAAAAAATCTTTAAAAAATAAAAGCTATTCAAAACAACAGTCAGGTCATCCCAGAGATATCCCCAATAGCACCCTTCATTTGCCATTTTCTCTTAAAGATCCAATGGTTAGGGAGTATGTGGGACAATCAAACCAATTTTGCTCCTCATTCTTTTTTTTTAAAAAAAATATATATTTTAACTGATTTCAGAGAATGGGAGAGAGAGATAGAAACATCAATGATAAGAGAGAATCATTGATCGGCTGCCTCTTGCACACCCCCTACTGGGAATTGAGCCTGTAACCTGGCCATGTGCCCTGACCGGGAATCGAACTGTGACCTGGTTCATGGGTTGACATTCAATCACTGAGCCATACTGGCTGGGCTCAAACCAATTTGAAAATAAGTCTCAAACATCCATTTTAATACTTTTATTTATATTGCTATGGTCTCAGGCATCCTCTTATTCTTTTTCAAACAGGTGTCTATAATTTTTTTCTATTTAGGACCTTCTGTAAACTTTAAAAATTGAGCTGTTTTGTTAAGCAGCATCTGCTAAAACCTGGGCCTACCTAATATCAGTAAATGTGCTTCTATTTAACTTTCTATTTACAGTCATAAGAGAAATAAACATATAAAATAAATGCATCTCAATGCATAGCTGTGCAGAAGTACAGATGTTTTATTAATGAAAATGAATCCAGCTTTTTGTAAGTCATGGCAGCAATATAACATTTCATTGTTTGGTTCGGTGCTAGACAGTCCCTGCTGTTTCTACATAGAAATTCCTGTAATGCTTAATGGACATCTGGAAGAATTCAGGCAATTAATCGAATTCACGTAGGAGCTGGGCTAATGGCTGTCTGAAAGGCAGATTACATTAAATCAAACTTGCAATATGAATGAAAGCACTTAATCATACATGCAACATTCATTAGATGCGACACAGCAAGTGTTTTGATTACTTTAATGAAAGATCAGGTAAAGTGCATCAGCTGAACAGATTGAAGAGACAGCATGCTTACAAATGTTTGATTATGCTGAATATCAACAGAAACAGTGCCAGTAATTTATAGCAAAACATATTTGTAGGCGGCTAGAGCTGGTGAACTCAGCGAAATTTGGGGCCTTTGCTTAAAACAATAATTAATATATGATAAAAGTTTAATCAAATGTCAGGAAAATAGACAGATTGCGAGAAGTTTAGTAATTTATAGTCACTGGGTATCCTCATGATTTGAGTGACTTGAAGTCTCCTTGAACCCCATTGAGGTACACAGTTCTTGTTTCTCAGTTTTGTTTTTTAAAAAATATATTTTATTGATTTTTTACAGAGAGGAAGGGAGAGGGATAGAGAGTTAGAAACATCCATGAGAGAGAAACATCGATCAGCTGCCTCCTGCACACTCCCCACCAGGGATGTGCCCGCAACCAAGGTACATGCCCTTGACCGGAATCGAACCCGGGACCTTTCAGTCCACAGGCCGACGCTCTATCCACTGAGCCAAACCAGCCAGGGCTTGTTTCTCAGTTTTATGGGGCTATAGTAGACATATGATATTTTGTAAGTTTAAGGTGTATAATGTGATTATTTGATATACATATAAATTATGAAATAATTACCACAATAAAGTCAATTAACATCCATCACCTCACATAGTTACCTTTTTTTTGTGATAAGAACATTTAAGATTTACTATAATGTACACAGTTCTTGAGTGGAAAGGTATTGCTATACTGAAAACATTGTATTAAAAGAAGAATTAACTTTGTATGTTGGGCTTTAAAATCTCATGCCAAGAATCAAAATGCTATTCTTAATAGTTGTTCCTGCCTTCTAGATTCATGAATATTTTTCACCTTTTCTTCACTAATTATTGATTCCCGCCCTCCCCCCGCCCCCGATATTCTGTAGAAAGAAACGTTATAAGATACATTTCCTACATAATATTAATGTAGCATAGGCCATTTGCAGATTTTTGGATAAACAAAGATAAGTGATTTTTCTATCTATCTATCTATCTATCTATCTATCTATCTATCTATTCATCTGCTACCATTGTAATTAGCTAGTTACTAATAATAGGAAAGGAGCAAAAGGAAAGCCAGACATCATAAGCATGGCCATTTGGGCAGCTTCACCAGGAAGCTGCAATTTTACACTCCCCAGGGAACCACTGGCCCATTCCCCACAGACCACTGGAGGAAGGGATCCAACAAAGGGGAGATGGGTGCATGCACATTAAAGTTGGGATGACATAGGGAAGATGCCTGTCAAACCTGGGGACAGAGACCATTGGCTAGAGGGGGCAGGGCCAATGCAAGCCTGTGAAAATTTGGGAATACATAATCCCCGGAACAAAGGAGCTCACACTGGTGATCTCTCTGGGCGCTTTGGTCCTTTGGTTTTGCTCCTACTTCCTTGCATTTACCCATGTTCCCTCCATAGTCATGTGGGCCTGCGGACTCCACATGCAATGGACTGATGGACTACAACTGGGAACACAAGCTCAGCCAGCCTGATGCCGGGTTAGACTGTGCACATATGGAATGGAAACGCTGGGCAACTGCTTTAATCCCAGCCCTGCTGCAGTTACAGTTACACTTTTTCCTTAGCAAGACAAAGGGAAATGAGACCTTGGAAGCTCAGGGGTGTAATTACACAGAAACAAAGCTTTCTACAGTATCTCATCCTCCTGTGCAAGTCTCAGAAAATTCCTTTCCTCGAGATATTGCAAGAAGCCCACATGCCCACAACAGGTGGGGAAATGGAGCCTTCCCCACAGATTACACATCTATCCCTCCACTCACCTCCCTATCTATATCTACACAGACATAATTTCCTGTCAGTCATTACTTTTGATGGTAGGCAGGACTGTCTTTAGAGGTGGTGGAAACTCCTTTGTCCTGCAGTTTCATCAAAGGACTGATTTTATCTCTCTAGGTTGATGTGTGATCCTGAAAACGAAGAAATGGATATAGGACCTTTCAAGTCCTTTTTAGAAATGTTATTCAAGTCAAGCCAATGAATATGTAGTAAGTACTGAACTGTTTTAGATGATATCAACATGTGAAAGTGATGGTCATGGCAACCATGAGTTTATAATATTCTATCCACCAAGCACACGAAGAAAAAATCAAAGCGATAGCCTTAATGAACAAGAGAGCAACATAGTCCAGAATATAGCCAGTCAGTAGAAGGCAAAGTGCAGATTTGTAAATTTTGTAGAAAATCAGAGAAGAGCTAAAATAATGGGGAAGTTTGCACTGAATGGCTTAGTTCACTTGTTAAGAGCTGTAATTTAGAGAATTAAAGTTTTATTATTCCAGAATTAAGCATTACAAAAAAATCTATGAATACTGTTTTTAAAAAATATATTTTCATTGATTTCAGAGAGAAAGGGAGAGGGAGAGAGAGATAGAAACATCAATGACGACAGAGATCATTGATTGGCTCCTCCTGCACGCCCCACACTGGGGATTGAGCCTGCAACCTGGGCATGTGCCCTGACCGGGAATTGAACTGTGACCGCCTAGTTCATAGGTTGATGCTCAATCACTGAGCCACACCAGCTGGACTATGAATACTGTTTTGCTTTTTTGGAGAGATAAAAAATTGAGTGTATCTCCAAGTACTTTTCAAATATCAAATTGCACACTATATTTTTAGGCTAAATGAGTTGATTATTTTTACGACTGGCTAGAAGTCTTTCTCAAATTCCTCTCATTACACACATTCACAAAAAGGGAAAGAAAAACAAGCTGGCCCAGAATATAACCATTAATGATAGTCTACCAACTAAGTAATTAATTTCCACCTAAATGTTAGCAACATACTAAGAATGTAACTAGAAGAAAAGCCTCTTGAAGTGCTACTGACTCAGGACTTCCCAAAATCACTTAGTTTATGTCACAGTTACTTCAAAATGTCCACGTTGCCAGCTATTAAACGTATCTGCACTAATAAAAGAGAAACATGCAAATTGGTGTCACTCTGCTACACCCACCAGCCAATCAGGATGAGTATGCAAATTAACCCAACAAAGATGTCGATTAATTTGCATATGCAGGCACGGAGCGAAGACTGAAGATGACTGAAAACTGAAGACGACTGAAGACTGAAGAGGCTTGGCTTCTCCACTGCAGCCGGAGTGGAGAAGCCAAACCTCGCTGCTGTGGCCCGAGCGGAGAAGCCAAGCCTCCCCAGTGCACGAATTTCCCTCCCCAGTGCACGAATTTTCATGCATCAGGCCTCTAGTATATATATATATATATAATTAAAAAATGGCATTGCTGTTCTGAACTATGTTGCCCCATTTAGTTGTCCAATCTCTTATTACAGTGGGTTATGTGATCTTAGCATTCTAAGCTTCTGTTTGGAAATGGAATAAATATTTGTATTAGCTCAAGTAGGTTCAGACAAACTAAAAGACTTTATGTTTCTCCACACTGGCAAGTCTTCACCTATTTATTTGACTGATTGATCAGGAACGGTCACTTCAAATACGTTTTTAATCTCCTTTGAAGCATTAAGTTTGATATTCTTCACCCTGGGAAGCCCTCCTATGATGGGATTTTCACTAATAACAGTTCTCATCTGTCAGACTATTACTACCTATCCATCCAATGATCTATTTGCCTGTATCTTAAATTCTTCTGCGACTTTGTTCTTCAGACAGTTTAGAGGAAAAGGCAGCTATAAGGATCTACATCTATTGTGATTTATGATTGTATTTTCCAGGTATTTGTGACCATATGCTTCTGAGGTGTCTGAAAAACTGTTTGCATCTAAAATGTATTCTTTGGTATTCCTCTAATTTACTTTCTTAAAAATAAACTGGAGGAATACCCGAGGATGGAGGAGGCAGGTCTCTGTGTCTGGGACATGCCCCTTCTCCCAAGATTCTGGAAGAAAACATAAGAACCTGTAGGAATAAGACATGGACATTTTATTAGATCATATGTTTGCCTCATTGCACTCCTTTCTTCTCCTGTTTAATTAAAACTGGCTAGATAATTGAAGGACTTGTAAAATCTAGCGTTCATCCTTTTCACGGTGGGCCCCTATGAGAAAAGTGAAAATCATTTTATTCAAACTCAGTGGTTTTATATTCTTGATTTTGTAATTCTTCTATCAAAGGCTTCATTCTCTGAACCCACCTAAGAGTGAGATAGGACAGAGAGAAAGCTGTGCGTTCCTTCCTAGTCACTGATAAAAACTTCCTGCTGTTAAGTCCACTAGGCTTATCCTACGGCTATTTGTCAGTAGGCAAGTGTTCACTGGTGCTTTGGTTAAGGTGACTCTTCAATTGTTCATTTTTATGAACCCTGAAGTTATGAATTGTTCATTTCATGGTTTGTTTTTTTCCATAATAATAACAATGCCATTTACTGAACTTCTGGCTTATGTTAGTATTATTTACAGTAAAACTATCACCACAGCTCTCCAAGGAAAGTATTATTTTGAGGATGAGAACACAGAACATCAGAGAAGTTGTTCAATGGAACACGGCTAGTACGTGGCACAGCCAGAGCATAAACTTGGGTCTGTCCAACTCCAAGGCCTCTGTAGCTAACTAATCACTCAACACCATCCTCTCACTGTGCACTTTATGTACTCCTCTCTTCACTTGCTCTCTCATCATGTATTTTGGTTCATTCTACAAGTACCTTTCTGGAGAAATGGTTTTGTAGTGGATAGAAAAGGGGCTCATATCTTTAAACCTGACAACGGAGTCCTCTACTCGCAGCTCCAAAGACAAGAGTTCAGTCAGCATGTGGCTTGCAGACACATAAAAAACATCCAGGTCAATTCCTAGAGCTTTGTCGAGCAGTTCTCAACACCGGGATCGCTCTGAGTCTGGAAGTCATGAGTAGAAGCATTGCTAGGCTCAGTCCAATTTGGCTCCAAAAACGTCCTCAGTGTAGCTAGCTTAGGAAGCATTAAGGTTCGTTTTAATTACTTTCAATCACTTGTAAGTAATTACTAGGAGTAGAAAACTGTGCTAGGTACTTTGGAGACAGACCCAGTTACTTCCCTCAAGGGTGTTCATAATGTAATAAGAGAGAGAATATATTTAATTAGTACACATGTAGGACTGGTAAACAGAGGTTATGGGTATAAGGCAGGGGTGGGCAAACTTTTTGACTCGAGGGCCACAATGGGTTCTTAAACTGGACCGGAGGGCCGGAACAAAAGCATGGATGGAGTGTTTGTGTGAACTAATATAAATTCAAAGTAAACATCATTACATAAAAGGGTACGGTCTTTTTTTTTTTTTAGTTTTATTCATTCAAACGGGCCGA
>NW_005871070.1:3977019-3999021 GCF_000147115.1 Myotis lucifugus | reverse complement strand
ATAAGGTCATGTAGTGCACGGTGTCCACCCAGTAACGCATTATGAGCCTTAAGTTATGAATTGTATTTGGAAGGGTCCTTCGTTGTAATATTAGACCGTATCTGATGCTTCTGCTCTAAAACACATCATTTGAGTGAGCCCGTGTGGGTTCTTGGAAGCAATCTTCGAGTCTATGGTAATGAAACCAGAGAGGAGTGGAAAGAAGTTGAAGGAAATAAAGCTAAGCTTCAACATTCAATAACAAAACAATATTTCTTCTTAACACTCAAACAATGAACAAATAAAAAAGGAAAAGGCCAACTTGAGAGGAACTGGAAGAATAGATGGCAATACAGTTATTTCCATTAACCCTCAGCTCTAAGGTTTTAAAAGTGCTTTACAAAATATTATGCTTCACAATATCTTTATGAGTGAGGCAAGTGTGATTGTCGCCATGTAGAGGTGGGGAAAAGAAGGAACAGAGGTTTGCTGCTTTTATGCCAAGTGAGGCCAAATATTTTGTGGAGTATTTGAAATGAGACTTGAAAATAGAGAAGGAAAGAGAGAGAAGGCTGGAAGAATTTGTAATTGAGGGGCATAATTTCACACCACATAAGTGTCTAGAGAACGTTAATATAGTGAATCTTCATTTCCAGTGAAGTGGAATGAAAGCCTTGAATTGCTTCATGCACCACATCGGGTAAATAGCAATTTCAGTTTCAGAAAATCCTCTACTCACAGTAGAGTTGTTCAGTGAAAATGGTCATGATGAGGATTTCACACATAATTGTCCTAAATATATTCATAGTTGTGTGTGTGTGTGTGTGCATATATATATACATACATACACACACAAAATATATCTATACAAACTTTCTCAGTTGAAATATAAATATTTATGGGCATCGGGTATACTCGTAAAAACTGTTGTTTGTTCACATATTTCTTTTCCTTCCCCTCCTTGACTTTTTATATACTGCTTTTCTGTGGTCTCTTTCATTTTGGAACTTCCTTTAAGGGATTCTACCCAGGGAAGACAGATGCAACAGCTTAGTAAAAATAAATACTGCAGTTCTAGTTTCTTATTTATATAAAAAAATAAAACATAAATACATATTGATTTAATTTATGTAAAGACTTTAAATCTCAACATTCCTAGTGAGAAAGGCAGTTCCCATGGTTTTTGGTATATATATATTTTAAATTTAACTAACTGGGGTGACATTGGTTACACAGGTTTTCAGTATGTAATTCTATAATGCATCACCTGTACATTGTATTGTGTGCTTGCCACCCCAAGTTCCTCCTTTATCTTCTTCTATCTCCCTCACCCCCTCTTCCCTCTGGCAATCACCATACTCTTGTTTGTGTCCATGAGTCTTTTTTATCTTTGCTTAATCCCTTCACCCTTCTCAGCCAGCCCCAGGTTTTTATATTTTTCAGCAGAGTGTTTGAAATCACAATATTTAGAAAGTTAGCTTGTCTATCAATAAATTTCTGACAAAACTAGGAATAAAATCTATGATCTTAACACCAAGTTA
This sequence comes from Myotis lucifugus, assembly GCF_000147115.1. Taxonomy (NCBI): domain Eukaryota; kingdom Metazoa; phylum Chordata; class Mammalia; order Chiroptera; family Vespertilionidae; genus Myotis; species Myotis lucifugus. The sequence goes on along the minus strand of NW_005871070.1, from coordinate 3,997,501 downwards.
GGACTTTTCAAGCAGTTAGTGCTAATGAATATACTACTCGGCTCTTGTTTTAATTAACTAGCACCGTAATTCTTGTTCCATAAAAGATATGATGTAACAATGATGCTTTCATTGTTAAACTAGTTTCAAAGTATTAATCACAATTAACCCTTTTTGAGGAGCAAGTCAATCTCTTTATAATATATCAAAATTATTAAAGCTGCTTACATCTGATTTTTGACTATATTTTAAAGTTACAATGTACTACTTAAGGAATTATATTTAAATATAGCTGTAAGCCTTTCTCAACTGGTTTAGGGGATAATTAAGCCCTAATGCTCTAAGGCAGCCATTGCATGTAACAAATTAACTTTTCTCCTGAGCGTCTAGAACGGCACTGCTTATATACTATCTTGGGAAAATTGATAAAATAGTCAAGTAATTTTCTGTGTACTATAGCTCAGATGAGGAATCTTGGTTGAGAATGCAAAAGTTCATCGCATCACTACCCTCTTTTAACAATCTCTTCTCCCTGGCAAAAAAAAATTAACAAATAAGCCTTTGGGAAAATCTATTTTATTGGAAAGCATAACAGTGCTTACATATCAACATTGTAGTTACAATGTACTAAGGCAGGGAAAGGTTTTATTTATTTACTAGAGGCCTGGTGGGGTCCCTCGGCCTGGCCTATGGGGATCGGGCCGAAACCAGCTCTCCGACATCCCCCGAGGAGTCCAGGATTGTGAGAGGGCAGTTCTCGAGTGATGCACCCCTGAATTGGGCTCCCTCCTCTCTGGTTCCAGGTGTGTCACCTGAGAACCACAGCTGCCAACTCACCGCAGCTCGGCAGCTCCTGTGTTGTGGTCATTATGCATCATAACTACTGGTCAGAGCATCTGCCCCCTGGTGGTCATTGCGTGTCATAGCTACCAGTTGGATGGTCAAACGGTCGGATGGTCACTTAGTCTTTTATATAAATAGATTTATTTATTTATTTATTTATTTATTTATTTATTTATTGTTAATCCTCACCCGAGGATATTTTCTCCATTGATCTATTAGAGAGAGTGGAGGACAGAGAAACATCGATGTGAGAGAGACACATTGATTGGTTGCCTCTCACACCAACAGGCCAATCGAGGTATGTGCCCTTGGCTGGAATCGAACCCATGACCCTTCAGTCAACAGGCCAATGCTCCAACCTGTGAGCCAAACTGACTAGGGCAAGAAAAGGTCTCATTAATGACAGGGAACTCTATTAGACAATAGCAGCCAGGCCAATATTCTAATTATCTCTATGTAAGGTCCCTAGAGAAATATAAAGGATGTAAAAGAAATGTAGCCAACCCTGAGATGGTCTATCCTGCTCTCTCACAATAATACTGTCTTCTTTAATTATCATTTTCAACACACACACACAGTATATATTTTTATTTTTTTAAATATTTTTTTTATTGATTTCAGAGAGAAAGGGGGGGGGGGAGAGAGAGATAGAAACATCAGTGATGAGAGAGAATCATTGATCGGCTGCTGCCTCCTGCACGCCCCCTACTGGGGATCGAGCCTGCAACCTGGGCATGTGCCCTTGACTGGTATCGAACCCGAGACCATTCAATCCACAGGCTGATGCTCTATCCACTGAGCCAAACCGGCTAGGGCCACACACAGTATTTAATGTCTTTCATTAAACAAGCATAATTGATATTTAAGTAATAGAAAATCAAAAGCCAAGAAAGATGTAACTATAATTGATCTCATGAGCTATGATGTCCTTAGGTTAAAAAGAAAACCAACTTACCAATAAAAACAACAAAGATTAGAAAGTACAATAATTTCATATTATACATATTAACTCTAGTATTTATTCATATTTCTCATGAGTTTTGATTAATTCATTATTGGATAGCAAAACTTCAACTATACTCTATTAGTAACAGAAATAGTGAGTAAATACTCTATGCTGCCTTTAGTATCTTCTTCCAAATTACTCATTTCTTGGGCTATGTGGATTTGGTGCTAGAAATGCTGATCAAAATGGCTAAAAGCAAAAAATTACACATACATTCTTCCAGTGGGTGAATTACTTCTTGGAAGTTCTGACTGAATTTTGGAGTCTGGGTTTATTTGTTTTAAACAAACAACAGTACCTGTCAGTTCAAACGGAAGCTGGTTTAGATAATGGAACACCAAAGGGAGGCAGAAGCATGTTCATCTCTCCCGGAAACAGGCTTTGCAAGTCCATGGAATGTGTTAGCCAGCCTAGCGCCTCTTTCCGTTAATCCCAAATTAACATGCACAGGTGACCCTTGAACAAGAGGATTTGCACGGTGCAGGTCCACCTATATGCGGATTATTAAAAGTTAAATACAGTCAGTCTTTCCTATCCGTGGGTTTGCATTTGAGGATTTAACCAACCACAGGTGGAAAACAGTATCTTTTACATTCCCAGTCGTGGATTGAAGACTGTTTTCGGTCTGAGGTTGGTTGAACACATAGAGGCCAAGATCTGATTACAGAGTCAAAAGTTATTCGCAGATTTTTAGATTTTGACTGAACAGTGGGGGAGGCGCCCCAATGACATCCTTGTTCAAGGGTCACCTGTAGTTTTAGGTGAATATCATTATAGAGAGAAGCCACAGGTTTCAACGGGTGTCATATAAATGTAAGAGGAATAGCATTAACAAATTTATACATTTTATGTAATGACATGGTAAGTAATTAATGGTTTGTTCATTTACCTTGAAATACAGAACCATAATTTTTCTTGAATAAAGCACAATGATCATTCTCTCTTAGTATAAGATATAAGAAATTTTTCAATGAAATAATCTCATTACTAATCCAGTGTGTCACATTATTAATTTCTGATATAAAGCTCAATTTCAACTATATCTAATTATGTAGCAGGGAATCTAGTGTTAGTATGTACTCTAAGTACGAATGAAAGGAAAACATTTTTTGTTTTGCCTACATTTCCAAATGATGTGACATAAAATATTACTTATGGCATCTAGTACAATGATTTAGGTAATAATGCCACTAGTTAAAGCTATGACATGGATGTAATACATAGTTTCAGCTAGCTTATCAGACACAAATCTTCAGGAAAATAGGCTTTATTGGTTCAGATACTTGCCTGCTTGCTTTACAGAACACTTTGTTAAGTGAAAGGAAGAATAATGTCTCCAATTGAAAAACAGAGGGAGTTTGGGGCTGGCAGAATGCAATTGCCCAAGTTAGAGTGAACCAAATTGATCTGAAATCATTTAGATAACAATGTGATGGGCAGCGGACAGCATTTGTTATGAAGACAGATTATGCCAGGCAAATCTGATTTCTTCGGTCTTATAAAATTACTCAACAAGTTTGTGGATAAAGAAAACTCCATGGACAAACAATATATCTAAATGTTTATAAAAGCTTTTGATGTGGGTCTGTATGAGATTAAGATAATTGAAATGCTGGGAAGATGTTGTCTGGATAGCAATGCAATGGTGTGGTTATCAGATTTAAAACAGAGTAATCATAAAAAATGGATCATGATATCTAATTGGCAAAAAAACATAAAAGAGCCAGAGTCTTTATAGATCAATATTGTAAGCAAGTATGAAAATTATTTAGTACACAAAAATTAGTTTATTCTTTCTTTAGGAGGTAACATATCATAAATAAAAATTAGTTCAAAATACTCTATTACTTGTCCAAAATGAACTATTACTTTATTTTGGCCTCTACTGATATTTACAAAATTTGAATTTGTGGTGTCTGCCAAAAGTATTAAAATAGATAATCATAGGTTTGATAGGTTTCCAAAACACAGTAAAATTCAATGAAAATATGTTTGTGAAGAAATTCCTTTATAGATTTTTAAGAGCTGAGAGATTATTTAAAAGAAAATAGCTGTTGTAATGGTAATAACTCTGAGAGAACAACTAATTATAAATAAGAATATGGAAGGAAAAAGGAATACAGTGCAATGTGTTTTAAAGTCTTATTGTCAAATGGAAAAAATGCTTTCAATATATATGCACATGGGTTACACCAAAATATTTAACAATATCTATACATGGTTATTAACCGGTCAGAACTGATATTGTCATAGAGCTAGAGCAGGTGCTAAAGACCTCTTGTTATGCTGGGCGTTAACTCTTCAGCTGATGGGTGATGGGGAGGGGTGGTGGTTTGGAGAGGCTGGAGTGACAGGGAATTAAGGGGAGAACATTTTGGAAAGGTAGTGGCTAGTTGTTAATTGATATGGAAGCATTTAAATATTTAAACCATAAAAATAAATAATATTTACATTTAAAATACTTAAATATTTAAAATATTTTAGTATTTAAAATATTAAAATACTTTAAATATTAAAAACTGATAAAGCTTTTCTGGTGGGTACCAGCTTTATAATAGCCAAAGGATCTATGAAAAATAACAAACTGGTTGAAAATTTGAATGAGTTAAATTATAAAAAGTGAAATATACCAGTAATTTCAATAAACCGCCTATAAGATGTTAAACTTCATTAGTAATTAAATAAGTATAAGTTTATTTTAATAGAACAATAATTTTTACTTAATTAAGCAATAAGTATTGTTTTTTAAGTTTTTATTAAAGTATAGTCAGCATATAATAGTATATTAATTTCAGGTGTACAACATAGCAATTTGACATTTATACACTTTACAACATAATCACCACACTAAGTTTAGTAACCATCATTGTGCAAAGTTATTACAATATCATTGACAATATTTCTGTGCTGCATACTACATCACAGTGACTTATTTATTTTATAACTTATTCCCCTTCACCTTTTTCAGCCATCCTCCATTCCCCTTCCCTGTGGCAACTATCAGTTTGTTCTCTGTTTCTATGACTGTTTTTGTTTGTTCATTTTTTTAAAATTCCACATATAAGTGAAATCATATAGTATTTGTCTGACTTATTTCAATTAGCATAATACACTCAAGGCCCATCCACATTGTTGCAAATGGAAATATTTTATTATTTTTTATTGCTGAGTAATATTACAATGTACTGGTATATATATTTTTTATTTTAATCACATATCAGATATATCACTTGCAAATATCTTTGCCTATTTATAAGTTATATTTTTGTTTTGCTGATAGTTTTATTCACTGTGCTTTTTAGTTTGATGTAATCCATTTGTTTATTTTTGCTTTTGTTTCCCTTGCCCGAGATGTTATAGCCAAAAAGATACTGCTAAGACCAATGTCAAAGAGTTTACTACCTATGTTCTCTTCTAGGAATTTTATGGTTCAGTTCTTACTTTTAAGTTTTTAATTTATTTTGAGTTTATTTTTGTATATTGTATAAGAGAGTGGTCCAGTTCCATTTTTTTTGCATGTATCTGTTCAGTTTTCCCAACACCACTTATTAAGGAGATTGTCATTTCTCTATTGTATATTCTTGCCTTCTTTGTCATAGATTAATTAATTAACCACATAAGTGAGGGTTTATTTCTGGGCTCTGTATTCTGTTCCATTGATCTATGTGTCTGTTTTTGTGCCAATACCATGCTATTTTGATCATTACAGCTTTGTAGTATAGCTTGAAACCAGGAAATGTGATACCTCCAACTTTGTTCTTCTTTCTCAAGATTGCTTTGGCTATTTGGGGTCTTTTATAGCTCCACATAAATTTTAGGATTATTTGTTCTAGTTTTGAGAAGAATGCTATTGATATTTTAATAGGGAAATATTTTTTTCTTATAAGTCACAGAATATAGTTAAGGGAAAGTGCCATTCCTAAGCCTGCTGATAGAAGTATGAACAGATACAACCTTTCTAAAGGACAGTTTCTCAATATTAATTTTTTAAAAAACCCACTTAAAATGTTAGGTAAATGGTTCTTGTAGTGTTAGGCTAACTTAGATGGATCAGTTTTCTCAGTGAAAATAACTAAAATATCTGGATTTAAAATATATTCTTAAAGCATAAAAAGATATGAAAAGATAGTATAGAATTACCAGTCTCAAGGCGAAGGAGAAATGGGAATCCAAATGTGGAAGCTGTTCTGCCTTGAGGGAATTGGTGGCAAATTTGTGAAAAAATTAGAATCTTTATCTTGATGGACTTTCAGTGCAAGGGAAACAAGAAGCAAGACCCAGGACCTGCACATGATGGGGAGCCTAACAGGGGACCCTTTCCCCTGAGACACTGGGACTCCAGAGCCCGTGAGTATTTACTGCTTGTATTCAAATTGCTGGGTCAGTGAACCTCAAGCCTTGAACTTGGGTTAAAATATTTCTGGATTGACCGTGCCTCCAGGTACTTGGCAAACACAAATATAAGGCTACTCTTAAGTAAGATACCTCCATCATAAGCTTAAATAACTTCCAAAATAATTTTTAAAGTATAATGTGCAGCATATTCATAATGATAATCAGGTACACACATAAAAAACTAGATTAAATGAGCAAGAATAAGCATATACAACAAAACAAAAATAGACTCATGCAGAGTTTAAATATTGAAATTATGGGGCATGGACTATACAACAAGACTATTACACAATTATGCTGACTATGTTTGAAAGCACAAAAGACCAGCATGATGATACCTAGTGAGAACAGGAAACCACAAAAAGTAACATAGCAAGTTTGACTTTGGAAAAGAAACAAATAGAATTTTATTGCGATTTTAAATATTTTCCTTTTATTTTAAATAACATTTATTTTAAAAATATAATAAATATATTTATATTTTGTAAATAAAAATAAGTTTTACAAGTAAAATTTATCAATAAAAATTTAAAACCCAACAGGATTTTAAGTGTAGCTTCGACATACCTTAAGACTCAGCGAACCTGAAGATACAGCAAGAGAAATGAGCCAGAATGCAGCGTGGAGAGGAGGAAAAAGGGAAACATATACAAGAAGGTAAAAGACACAGGAGATATAGAGGGAATGTTCAACATAGGTCTACCAGCCGTGGGCAAACTACGGCCCGCGGGCCGGATCTGGCCCGTTTGAAATGAATAAAACTAAAAAAAAAAAAAAAGACCGTACCCTTTTATGTAATGTTTACTTTGAATTTATATTAGTTCACACAAACACTCCATCCATGCTTTTGTTCTGGCCCTCCGGTCCAGTTTAAGAACCCATTGTGGCCCTCGAGTCAAAAAGTTTGCCCACCCCTGGCTCTAGCCAGAATCCTAGAAGGAGGAGAGAATGAGGTGAGCAATTATTTGGAGAGTTAATTGCAGAGTAATTTCCAAAATGACAGAAGACTCCAGACACTCATTTTAAGAACTCTTATTAACCTGAAAGCATGATAAATTAAAAGAAAACTATACCTACACACACTGAAGTAAAACTTTTAAAAACCAAAGACAAAGAATAAATATGTATTAAAAGCAGCCAGATAAAAAGATAAATTACTTTAAAATGAGCAACAAAAATACCAATATGCTGACAGCTGACTTCTCCCTAGTAAGAATGGGAGGCAGAAGACAGTGCAATGTTATTTTAAATGTGCTGAAAGAAAATAATTACCAACCTAAAATTCTACAGGTAGATAATAAAGACATCTCAGACACACTGCAGCTAAGATATTTTGTCCCTAACAAATTTCCTAGTGAAGGAAATTTCAAAGCATGTATTTTAGGCAGGAGGAAAATGATTCCACATGGAAAGTCTGAGGTACAAGAAAGAATTAGCAGCTAAAAAAGTGGGAAACATGTGGGCAAATCTAATGAATATTAACTGTATAAAATAATAATAATGTCTTATGGATTTTTAAAAATACAAAATAAAAAACACAACAATAATAGCACATGTGAAGAGAGAGTAAACGCAGTTAAAATGTTCTAACTTTTAAAGTATTATGTTAAAACACTTTGATAAATTAGAAATGTGTGGCCCAGCCAGTGTGGCTCAATGGTTGAGCATCAACCTCTGAACCATGAGGTTGGGGCTCAGTCCCCAGTGAGGGACATGCATGGGGCAGCTAATGGATAATTCTCTCTCATAATTGACGTTTCTATCTTTCTCTCCCTCTCCCTTCCTCTCTCTCAAATTAATAAAAACAAACAAAAATTGGAAATCTATCTAAAGATAAAAAAGAACAAGAGATGTAACATTAGACAAATGTAAAACACTTTTGAAGATGGCAGATTTAATTAGAAATATAGTAGAATTATGTAAATGTAAAAGGATTAAGTGCTCCAGTTTAAAGATTGTATATATGGTTAAAAAATCCAACTACTGTTGCCCTAGCCAGTTTGGCTCAGTGGATAGAGTGTTGGCCTGCGGACTGAAGGGTCCTGGGTTAGATTCTGGTCAAAGGCACATGCCCGGGTTGTGCGCTTGAACCTCAATAGGGGACAGCTGATCAATAATTCTCTCTCATCATTGATGTTTCTTTCTTTCTTTCTCTCTCTCTCTCTCTCTCTCTCTCTCTCTCTCTTCCTTTCTGAAATCAATAAACATATATTTAAAAAAAAATCCAACTACTGTTAATAAGAGACACATTTAAACACAATGATAAAGAAACATTGAAATCAGAAGGAAAATATATACCTTCCAAACACCAACCAAAAGATAGGTGATGTCTCTAGAGGAAAACAGACAAAACAGACTTTAAGTCAGAAAGTATTTCTACAGACTAGAAGCCCGGTGCACGAAATTCGTGCACTCGGGGCATCCCTCAGCCCTGCCTGTGCCCTCTCGCAGTCTGGGAGCGGGCCTAAGCCAGCAGGCAGACATCCCCTGAGGGGTCCTTAGTGCTGCTGCGGAGGCGGGAGAGGCTCCTGCAACTGCCGCTGTGCTCACCAGCCATGAACCCGGCTTCTGGCTGAGCGGCGCTCCCCCTGTGGGAACACACTGACCACCAGAGGGCAGCTCCTGTGTTGAGCATCTGCCCCCTGGTGGTCAGTGCACATCATAGCGACCAGTCGTTCTGCTGTTCAGTCGATTTGGATATTAGCCCTTTATTATATAGGATAAGAGGGATACTTTATACTGATGAGACATTCAGCTAACCAAACAGATATTGCTTTTAATTCATATGCCTATGACAAATCTCAAAATATACAGAGCAAAAACTGAGAGAATACAAAGTGAAATAAAATAATGTGGGAAGGGACATATACATATACTAGAGGCCCAGTGCACGAATTCATGCACAGGTGGGGTCCGGCCAGCCTGGCCCCAATTGGGGCAGATTGGGGCCGAGCCTGTCAGGATGAGGAGATGGTGGGAGGTTGGCTGGCTGGTCCTCCCCAATCGGCCTGATCAGGGCCTGGCCAGCTGGGGGGAGGGGCTGTGGGCGATTGGCCGATGGGCCCCACCCCCAATTGGGGTGAGGGCAATTGAGGGTGGGGCCAGCCATGAGGAGGGGCTGTGGGTGGTGGGCCAGCTGGCCCCACCCCCAAATGGGGGGGGGCTAATCGGGGGTCAGTGGCTGGGGGAGGTTGGCCGGCCAGCCCCACCCCAGCTGGCCCTGCCCTGGATCGAGTTGGAGGGGCGATCTGGGGTGGGGCCAGGTGGGGGGAAGGGCTGCAGGAAGTTGGCTGGCCGGCTCCACCCCTATTGGGGTGGGAGGGTGATCAGAGGTGGGGCTGGCCAGGGGGAGGGCTGTGGGGTGTTGGCCGGCCACCCCGCCCTCGATTGGGGTGGGAGAGTCCGATCAGGGGTGGGGTGGGCTGGGGGGAGGGTCCGCGGGAGGTTGGCCAGCTGGCCCCATCCCCTGATTGGGCTGGTTCACTGGCTGCAGTGGGCGTCATAGCGACCAGTCCTTCCGGTTGTTGGCTTTTTATATATATAGACTAGAGGCCTGGTGCACAAAATTCGTGCATGAGGGGCGGGTGTCCCTCAGCCTGGCCTGCACTCTCTCCAATCTTGGACCCCTCGGAAATGTCTGACTGCCGGTTAAGGCCCAATCCCAATCGGGCCTAAACCAGCAGTCAGACATCCCTCTTGCCATCCAGGACTGCTGGCTCCTAACTGCTCGCCTGCCTGTCTGCCTGATCACCCCTAACCCCTCTGCCTGCCTGCCTGCCTGATCACCCCTAACCCCTCTGCCTGCCTGCCTGATGCCCCTAACTTGCCCCCTGCCAGCCTGATCACCCCTAACTTGCTACCTTGCCAGCCTGATCACCCCTAACTGCCTCTGCCTCGGCTCCCAGCCTAAGCCACAGTCTGGCCTCCCTCTGCAGGAGGTGACCTGGCAGATCAGAGGAAGGCACCGCCCCCATTACCCCGCTGCTGCTGCCACTGCCGGCCTGAGCCTGGGCCCTTTGCAGCCAACCACGGCTGCCTGAGCCTCGGCCCTCGCAGCTGCTGCAGCTTTGTCCGGAAGGATGTCCAGAAGGTCGTCTGGAAGACGTCTGCTCTAATTAACATATTACCCTTTTATTAGTATAGATAATACTTGGTATGTACAAAACTGCAAAATACACATTCTTTTCAAGCATATTAATGGAATGTATTTATTAAATCTAAATATACAGATACAGATGAAGATTGATAAGGCATTTTTTTCCCCTCCAACCAAGATAGATTACCTTCATTTTCATTCTAGAATGTTTTTTGAAACACACATATACATTATTCTGTGTAGTAAAAAGGTGGTTACATAGTCAGTTTCTACCCTTATACATTTATAAGCAACATCAACTACATATATACCAATACTGAGCACTAGTGTGACCCAGCACTAGAGAGAATATTAGTTTAGCTTAATCAATTTAATTCTCATTCTGTGATGCAGGCATTGTTATACCTAATTTATAGATAAATAACTGAGACTCAGTGAGATTAAGAACATTTTCTAAGATCACCTCTTTAGTAAATGACAGCACTAGAATTCAAATCTACTCTTTCTATGAGCAATGGACCGGCTTCAGAAAATACTTAATCCTTTGAGACTGGAAGTGAGGAGAATTTTTTAGAAGAACCTCTATAAAATTAGGAAGATGCTGTCCTTGTGCAGCACTGACAAAGGTTTAAGTGTCTACTCTATAGGAGAGTTATATATTCAGCCAAAGAACTGGCTAAATAGATTGATGAGGGAGCGTTATCTTAGAAAACTGAGATGATACTAGTGATTTGAAATGTGAGAATAGCTGAGGATAAAGAACTGTCATGTACCCAGCATAACAGAAAATAAATGCTTCTCCATTAAGGTATCTTATGCCATTGAAAATCCTTTTCCTCTAGCTCAAGTTCGCTCCTTTCCAATTACTTATAGTTTCTAAAGTGAATCCCGACTTCAACAGGCAGTCTGTCATGACCAATGAAAGTCAAGTGGTAAGTTCTCTCTACTTACCAGTTTTTAGAATGTCTAAGTTATCTATTCCACTCCCTAACAAGGGAGAAAAACACTCATAGAGATAATATAATTTACATTCTTCATCAAGAAATTATTTAAATCCATTCAATACTTAAATAATTAGGACCATATCATCTTCTATTAACTATTTTAATATTCTCCTGGCTGAACTCCCTGCCTCAAGTCTCATCCCACGCTCCCAACCTTCTCCACATCTTCACCGCAGCCCCAGAACTTTAGTCTGACACAGCCATTAGAGTTCTTTCCAAAGCAAAGATGCGGTTATGTAATTTAAACGCTTTAGAAAAATCAGTGGCTTTCAGTGAATAATACCCATGCTCCATTTTAGTGTGAGTATATAATTAATGCTCTTTGCAATTCAGCCCCAACTTATCTTCCCAGCCCAGCTCCTCCACTTCCTATCATATCCCCTTACCATGAGAAACCACAGACCCACACCCCATGTATGGGGAATGCTATGCTGTTGTGCCTATGAGATAAGAAAGTGGGGCCAGGGAGGTTAAGTAACCTGCCCGTCCACGTCTACAGCAAGTAAACGGCAGAGCCAGGATTCAGGCTGAGCCTGACTCCAAATCAAAGGCTTCAGCCAGTTAAACTACATTGTCTTCTTTTATATGTTTTATGAATCTTGTTTTAACCCTGTGAAACAAAATTAATTTTGAGCATATTAAAACTTATGCATAATCAATGCTGTCTTCTTATATCATAATTGTATAAAATATGTCAGTCACATAAAATATTCTGTTATTTTGTAAAATTTACAGTTGCCATTAATGTCAATAGTTTTCTTTTACCTCAGACACATAAATAATAACAATATCTTCCATTCATTTAGGGCTCATGATGTGCCATGCATTATGCTAGGCATTTTTTATACCAAATATTTAATCATCAAAATACTCTTTGAGGTAAGTATTACTATTTCAATTTTGTGACGTGGAAACTGGCTACAGAAGGCTAAGCAAGTTGCTTAAGATTAAACAGCCAGACGGTCTCACTTTACAGCCGGTGCCCTTCACCACCACACTATGCCATCTCCCTTTGAAGCTCCTAGATTGAATTTCTCAATAAACAACCTGGACTCTACCTTCCATGCCCAGTGCCTGAAATTCCTTGTGTTGCACACATATAACCTCATGTTGCAAGTCTTGTCTTTACACCTAAGTCGCTGACAACTTCTTTCTGCTCCCATTCACCTAGTTTCATGGATACTGAACACCCTAAGAGAGTAGAAAGTCTGGTTCTGAGCTGGGGTTCATTTTCCCTGTAGAGAATGGTTTCAGAGGCAGAAAATGGGAGTGACCTAAGTGATGGATCAATTGCCTGAGGTGGGGAAGAAACGACCTTCCAATGGGTATATGATGCAAGGAAACCCTTTCTATTCCTTTCATTTTTCTGCACCAAGATTCCCCAGTGCCTCTGGGCTCCTATGACTTTATCTTCCCTCGCCTGTTCTCAGGCAGAGTGGGCTCTAGATCTGTAGGTTGCAGCAATAAAAAGCAGTGATGGTTTTTTGAATCATTATACAGCCATCAATTCATTTACCCATATGCCGGGCACTGTTCTAGATACTGGATATGCAGCTGTGAACAAAACAAGTAATCTGTCCTCGTGGACCTTGCAGCCTGCTGGGGGACAACAGACAATTAACAAATAAACAGATAAATCTATGGTGACAGACAAGCGTTATGCAGAGAAGAAAAGCTGAATAAAGGGAGAGAAAATGATGAAGGGTAATGGTGGGTGTAGGGCTGCTCTTTTGTTAGGGTGGTCAGGGAAGATCTTCCTGATGTTGTATTCTTTGAAAAAAGACCCAAGTGAAGTGAAGGAATAATTTGTGAGCATATCTGAAGAAAGAACATTCTGGCAGAATAAATAGCCTTGAGATGGCAGTGTCCTTGTCATGTTTGAGGAAAATAAGGAGACCAATGCGCATGGAACAGACAGACTGAGGGAGATGTGGGTTAAGAATAGTCAGGGCCCAGCCAGTGTGGCTCAGTGGTTGAGCATCAACCTATGAACCAAGGGGTCATGGTTCTATTCCCGGTCAGGACATATGCCTGGATTGCGAACTCGATCCCTAGTAGGGGGCGTGCAGGAGGCAGCCTCTCAATGAGTCTCTTTCATCATTGATATTTCTATCTCTTTCTCCCTCTTCAATCCTCTCAGAAATCAATAAAAATATATTTTTAAAAAAAAGAATAGCCAGGGATTTGAATTTTATTCTAAATATTAGAGGGCTGGTGCAGGAAATTCGTGCTTGGGTAGGGTCCCTAGGCCTGGCTGGCGATCAGGGCCGATCAGAGTCTTCTGGCTGCTGGCTGGGGCCTTCCTTCATTCCACACCGCCCCCTGGTGGTCAGCACATGTCATAGTGATCAATTGAACTCCCGGTCTCCTGGTCAAACTCCCAAGGGGACACTTTGCATATTAGCCTTTTATGTATATAGATGGTGAGAAGTCATTTGAAGATTTTGAGCAAAAAAGTAAAATGATCAGATTTACATTCTAATAGGACTCATCGGGCTACTGAATGGAGACACACTAGCAGGCAAGGGTAGAAGCAGGCAGACCAAGGGGAGCACAGTGGGAGAGGATCTGAAAATCATTTTCAGAAAATGCTTTCAAGGTAGAGTTGATAAGAATTGCTAATGGACTGAATATGGGGTGTTTGGCTTGAACCAAAAGTTTCTGGGTTTAGGTTTAGGCCACTAATTGAATGGAGGTGTCATTTACCAACATGAGGTTTAGGGGAGGAAAGCAAGAGTTGTTTGAGATTTGTGAGAGAGTTTGACCTCCAAGTTACAGGCCTGCAGTAGCTGCCACTGGGTTTAACCTTTCACGGGGGCATGTCGAGGCGAGGGAGCGAGAAATAGAAGAAATACAGTTCCTTCTGAGTAATCCTTCACTGTTCCAATGACTGAGAAGTAGGCCAGTAATCCGAGCTTCTCTTATACTCACGATGATGCCAGGGCAAGAAGTCTCTCTTCAAAATTTTCTGATTACTATTGTCTCAAAATTTTTGAATTTAAATCAAAGTAATTTATTCCACAATTAGAGATAGCTTAAAATGCAAATGGCTTGAGAGATAATTCACTGTTTATGAATTTTTATCAAAATAGAGTAGATGAAGGTCCTGAGTGCTTAACAGGGGGAATTCACTGGCAAGAGAAAGAATGTAGATAAAGAAAGCAAAGATTTCACTATCATGCCAGGGGTTTCCCTGTTTACCATAATTTATTTATTTTTATTGTTGAAAGTATTATATATGTTCCCCTTTCCCCTCATTAGCCCCCTCCAGCCCAGGCTGCCACCAACTGATTGTCTGTGTCCATGGGTCATGCATATATGCATACAAGGTCTTTGGTTGATTACTTCCCACCCACCCACCCACCCTCCCCGCCTTCCCTCTGAGATTCCACACTCTCTTCCACGCTTCTATGTCTCTGGGTCCTCTCTGTTCATCAGTTTATTTTGTTAATTAGATTCCACATATGAGTGAGATCATGTGCTGCTTGTCTTTCTCTGACTGACTTATTTCACTTAGCATGATACTCTCCGGGTCCCTCCATGCTGTCTCAAATGGCAAGAAATCCTTCTCTTTCACTGCTGCATAGTATTCCATGGTATAAATGTACCACAGCTTTTTTATCCACTCATCTACTGATGGGTACTTGGGCTGTTTCTAGATCTTAGTTATTGTAAATTGTGCTGCTATGAACATAGGGTTGCTTATATTCTTTCTGATTGGTGTTTTGGATTTCTTAGAATATATTCTTAGAAGTGGGATCGCTGGGTCAAATGGCAGTTCCATATTTAATTTTTTGAGGAAACTCCATACTGTCTTCCATAGTGGCTGCACCAGTCAGCATTCCCACCAGCAGTGTGCTAGGGTTCCCTTTTCTCCACATCCTCCCCAGAACTTGTCATTTGTTGATTTGTTGATGGTAGCCATTCTGACAGGTTTGAAGTGATACCTCATTGTCGTTTTAATTTGCATCTCTCTGTGTTTATCATAATTTCCAAGTGGGAGAACGGAGAAAGAAGAGTACATACATTAAGGATCTAGGGTTATACCCAAGTGGAGGGCATCCATCTAAACTCTTTCTCTCCCCTGCCTTTTAGCCCTTCGTCTCTTCCCAAAAGTGTTCCTCCACCGCAAGGTCTGTGGCACGATAGAAGCTTGTCGCCTCTGTTCCAGGGCCAGAGTGCAAGCAGGTGACTCTGGAGAATGCTGCTTACCCGTGTGGTTCCCATTCGATGTCGCACTGTCATTTCCCCCGCAGTGTCTAAGGGAAGGGGCACCGCATCTACCACCAGAAAGGCTCCAAGGCAGCTTTTACTTGACTTGTTTCTGATATATGCTTATTGCGAAATAATTCTAACAAAAGTTTAAAAGAACTAAAATCCCTACGAACTAGAGGCAACTCCAACAACATTTTGGCATATTTCCTTCTGGTGTTTTATTCATTTTGTTCTTTCATAATCGAGCTCTTTATTGTGCATGCAACTGTTTTTGCTTAACGTTATGGCATATATATTTGTCCATGTCATTTTGTTTTTATGGCTACGGAATTATCTGTAGAGTAGCTGCACCACGATTTACTCAAGTTATTTTCTGATTTTTTACAATTACAAATAACACTGATAAACAGCCTTGTGCGTAAATCGCTGCCCTTCTTTTGGGTGATTTACTAAAAGAGTAATTGGTGAATAAAAAGGTATGTTTTTATTTTTTTTCTTCTTTGGGTATATATGGTTTGTGGGGTGTGTGTTTTCTTTTTGGAGGGGTATCACTTTTTTTTAGAGACAGACAGTGAAAGGAAGGAGGGAGGGAGGGAAGGGGGAGAGAGAGAGAGAGAGAGAGAGAGAGAGAGAGAGAGAGAGAGAGAGAGAGAGAGAGAGATTGGTTGCTTCCCCCACAGGTGGACCTGGAGCTGGAGGCGAACGGGCAATCTTTAGTTATCCGCCAACCCTTCCATCCACAGCTGGCCGCTCGCACTACTCACTGAGTTACGGCCAGGGCGGGTATACGCGTTTTTAAAACCTCCCAAATACAGTGCCAAACTGATTTCCAGAAGGATTATCAAATTATACCGGAGCGGGGGGGGGGGGGAGAAATTACTGGATTTGTTAGAAAATGTGACAGCAATTCTCTTTTTTCTTTAAATAATGAGGAGACCCAGCTGTGCATTATTACACTAATCATTGTGTGCTGTTGCATGGTACTCACGCAATGGGGCTGCCAGTACAAGTGCTACAGGGTGTGGAGAATACAGATGCACGTGGGCAATGGAACTCAGGAGACCGTCCTTTCATGGAGTCTGGATGCTCACTGGGTGTTGGGGGGTTGAGGGGCTGAGGAGCAGAGAGGGCAGAGAAGGGGTGGAGTGGGAATGCCGCCAGGAGAGGGGAGCTGCGCGGTGGCAGCGCAGCAGCACCCAGCCGCCCCCTCGCGCAGGAAGGACTGCAGGGTGCCAAGGGCGGCGCTGAAGCAAACCCTTTGGCCACCTGAGTGATGATGATGTCCTTTGGGTTAACCAGAGATTTCGGGGGAAATTTCTGTAAAATGGTGGCCAGAAATAAAAATAGCTGCTGGCGGGCCTTCTCCTACACAAATTGGTTTTCCTGAAAACGACAGGAAAGTTACTCCTTGAACTGACAGAAAGAATACACAGCGATTATTTGATGAGTGATTGAGTAGATGTACACAGGGAAGACAGGATGGCTGGATAGATGGCTGCACACGTCTGCTGTCCATCTAATAACTAGCACCATTCATTCCAAAATATTTATTGCATATCAGTCCTGTCAATCACTTCATTAAACATTCCACATCATTAACTGCTCTTTTGACTTTTTAAGTTTTCATCTTTTTCTTTTCTTTTCTAGAAACAGACACCCATTTTCAGTTGTTTAAAAGGGTCTGAGAGGAAGAGGCCCATATATTGGCATTTCCCTTTTTCTCTCTGGCAGGAAATATAACTAAAGATATTTTCCTTCATGCAATTTCAAACCCAAATGTCACTCCCTAACTTTAAAACTTTAAATGGTTCTCCTTGCCTGTCACATGTAATAAAGTTCAAATTACGTTACCTGCTCCTTTATATTCTTTTTATAATCTGACATATATCATGATTTTTCCTTCCATTCTTTTGTGTATGTGAAAATTTTTTGTGTGGTAAAAAAGTATAACAAAAATGTTCATTTTAACACATTTTAAATGTGCAATCCAGTGGCATTAATTGCATTCACAATGTTGTCCATTAATCACTACTCTTGATTAACAAAACTTTATCACTCCAAAACAAACTCTATAACCAGTAAGTTCCTATTTCCCCAGTACCTGATAGCCAATAATCTATTTTCTATCTTTATGAATTTGCCTATTCTAGATATTTCATATAAGTGAAATCTTATGTTTGTCCTAGTGTGGCTCATTTCAGTTAGTATAATTTTTGCAAGATTCATCCATGTTGTAAGTATCAGCATTCATTTTTTTACGGCTGAATAATATTCTATCATTTGTAAATATCCCACCTTTTGTTTACACATTTATCTGTGATGGACAATGGCTTGTTCCCCCCCCCCCATCTTTGGGCTATTGCGAATAATGCTACCATGCACATTAGTGTACAAGTATGTGTTTTAGATGTCTTCAATTCTTTTGTGCATATACCCAGAAGTGCAAATGCTGGTTTAAGTAGTGATTCAGAATATTAATTTTGATTATAAAGTGTCAGGTTTATTTAGTTAATTTTATGCTATTTAGTAGAAAATACCATAATGATGGTGTTTTTCAAACTTTGGGCCCTAATCTATTAGTAAGTTATGAAATCAATTTGTTTGCTATGATCAGCATTTTGAAAAATGAAATAGAAAAACAAGAATGCAATGGACTACTTAAGGGCATTATTTTGTGAATCTTTTATTTCAGTTGTGTGTGTACTGTCAAATATGTCTTATTGTGGGATGTGATCAGAAAAAAATGAGTTGAAGAGTGAGGTTTGGAATTAGCCAGGACTCCGTGTGAGTCTGGGCTCCTGGGGACTTTTACCAGTTATCTAACTTTTTTGTGTGGCTCAATCCCTTCATCAAAAAAGGAGAGTAATAATATGTCCTTGTTTTGTGTGCCCCTGTGTGAAAATATTAGAGATTACTTAAGTAGAGTGCCTAAAATATAGCCAATGATTAACATACTTACTTCCAAATCTGCTTAAAAATAATGCCCTCCCTGTGAAAACACTTCATTCGCTGGAAGGGAGACAGTATGTGTTACTGATGACCAGACACATTGCTCGGGCTGTTTCTCCGATTTGGTTTTGTAAGGAGACTCAGACACATAGCTCTTTCCCCTTCTTATTCTCACACTGTACTTATGTCTATATTATGGATTTGGGCACTTTATTATACATCTGTCATGTATTTCCTAATTATTTCACAGCTCGGCTAGTATTACACACTTTCAAATATCTTCCAGTGTTTAAAACAGTGTGGGGCACATTACAGGGTGCTGGATGGAAATCTAGGGAGTTTGGCCTACAGCACACTTTTTGCAAAGTATCACTTCTGTAAGGGGAAGCAGACATAATCCTGATTCCACCGGTATTTCTCACTCGATCTACTCCATGCTAAACATGCCAGTTAAGCACCAAGTCATGTCTCTGGGCAGTACAAGTGGAAGGTGTGAACAGAGAAACCACTTTATCTGAGGGCAGTGGAAATTAGATTCTAGCTCCCCCTCCCCACGCCTGTTCCCATCGGGCGGGGGCGTGGATAATCCCCGAGGACCAGGGCCCAGAAGCGCGCCCGCTCTGAGCCCCAGCAGCCGGCCAGCACGCACGCTCCCCCGCGCTGAGAGCCCTTCTCCCCAGATGAATCCTCATGGTGTCACAGACGCGCGCAGTCTGGATCGATACTGGATGGCAGACGTGCTCCCGCCGCCGTCAAGTGTAGGAACCGGGCGGTGGATTTAGCAGCCCTGCCGCCCGGGCGCAGCTTCTCATCAGCTCGATCCAGGCAGAGGGCCTTAACCCATTCCCCGGCTGACACCCACCTGGTCGCCTCCCCGAAACCCGCCGCCCCTTCCTCGCAGCTCGGCTCCGCAGGGCGGGGCTTTGCCATCAGGGCCCGCGCTGGGGCAGCAGGGCCGCGGCGCACGGGAGGGAGCCGCGGGCGGGAGGGCGCCGTTAGGTGGCCCCCAGCAGGGCTCCCTGTACCGTCCCCAGAGGCGGCTGCAGTGGGGAGCGCGGAGCTTCCTCACACTCCGGGCCACCTTCTTCCGTCTTCTCGCTCTCCGGTGGGGCGGCGGCGGGGGAGGGGGGAGCCTCGGGCAGCCCCTAGGCCGGCTGCTGGGGCCGGAAGACGCGCAGGTCCCGGGGAGGCGGGCAGGGGCGCGCTCGCCGCCCGCGGGCGGACCCCGAGAGCCAGGCTCCGCGAAAACCCCGCCCCGGAGCCCGCTCCCACTCCTGATTGGCCAGCGCAGCCCCCAGGCGCCGGCGGTGCCCCGGCCTGTGTCTCAGCTATAAAGGCTGAGCAGGCATGACCGCCGCAACGAAGCTCTCCGGGCAGCCGCGGTGCCCGCCCGCTCAGCCCCCGTAGCACCCCCATTCCTCCCTGCCCCCGAGCGCTCCGACTCCACCATGCCGAGGGGCTTCCTGGTGAAGCGAACTAAACGGACAGGCGGCGCGTACCGAGTGCGCCTAGCCCAGCGGGTCTTCCCCCTACCGGAGCCCCAGGGGGCGCCGCCCTTCGCCAAGGAGACTTCCCGGGCCCCCCGGCCGGATGCGGAGCAGGCGGCACCCTCTAGCCAGGAGCCCGGAAGGGGGCTGGAGGAGGCGGCGGCCCGGGAACTGTCGGGGTCGCCTTGTCGGGCAGCTGGGGTGAGCCCGGGGGCGGGTGGGCGGGAAGGTGCCGAGTGGAGGGCGGATGGCAGGGAGAGTCCCAGGCCCAGCTCCAGCCCTGCAAAGCCGGTGGGCGTGGAGCTGCGCCGGGCGTTTCTGGAGCGCTGCCTCCGCTCGCCGGCCTCCGCTGAGCCCTTCCCCGGGGCCGCCGCTGCCGTGGCCGCTTTCTCCCTGCTATCTGTGTTTTGCAGCCTCACCGACCCTCGGGGGGAGCAGTTCTTTCTGCTGTTCCGGGCTCTGTTTCCCAGAGCCCACTCTCCAATCCGGACCCCGCGACAGATCTCGG